>NW_022990737.1:0-600000 GCF_902827175.1 Gymnodraco acuticeps | reverse complement strand
ATACCGCTCGTCTTAAAGGGGCCGTGGTCACTTAACAGCTAAACGTACAACATCACGACTGTGCATGTAAAACATGAAACACAACACACTGAAAGATGATGGTGAATTATGAATCTCACATTCACTACAAAGTGACATTTTCCCCATTCGCAAGACAGTCTAATTAATGCATCATGTAATTATTGCATTATATCAAGCCAATATTTTGACAAAATGTCTATGAATAAATAAATAAATAAATATCTAATCATAATGGTATACATGCCGTGTGTGTGTCCCCATTAATATTTTGCAGAAATTGAAGCAAGACAAGTTTGTGAATGTAGTGGCATGTTCCACTAAAATGTGTTTTGATTATGTATTCTTCATTTACTACAGAGAATGGTGTGAAGGACCCACGGATCGATCGTGCTATTGGGGTATGTAAAAAGGCTGTGTCTGCCTTTTCTTACAGCTGGAAAAAAAGAAGAGACAGTACAGGCAGAGCTTGGTCTACCCACTCATCAGCTGATAACAGAGTCCCCGACCAGATGGGGTTCACGCCAAAGAATGATTGAGAGATTTCTCGAACAGGAGAAGGCTCTAGTTCGTGTCCTGGGTTCGGACAAGAAAAGTCGCCATCTTGTGCCCACTTGGCAAGATCTGGATGTGTTGGAGTCAATAAATAAAGCTGTAAAACCACTCCAAGAATTCACTGATGCACTCTCCGGGGAGTCTTATGTTAGTGTTTCATACATCAAACCAGTGCTCCATCTGTTCAAAACCAGTCTCCTACTGTACAGCCAGAGGAGGAAGACGCAGAGCTCACGAAAACAATAAAAGGAAAAATAATGCGGTACCTTGACGACAAATACAGCGACCCTGTAAAAGATGAACTCTTGGACATGTCCTCACTGGTTGACCCAAGGTTCCGCACAACCTACATTGACCCAAACAAGGTGGAACCAGTCAAAAAAAGAGCTGTTGCTGAGATGATGTCTCTTCCTGCTCCTGCCAACAACATTACACCACAGCAGCCTGGCACGGCTGTGCAGGTGCGCCAAGAAGATGCACAGCCTCCACCCAAGAAAAAGATGACTTTAGCGGCCTTCTTCAAAAAGAATCCAGTGTCATCTCCCAACCAGTCAGAGGCAGAAAAGATAGAGACTGAGCTGAAATCTTTCTTATTGACCCCTGAGGTAGACCCAGACACCAATCCTCTTGAGTGGTGGAAGCGCCACCAACCGAATGTTCCTAGGCTAAGTGTCCTGGCAAAAAAATACCTCTCAATCCCAGCAACAAGTGCACCCTCAGAGAGGGTTTTCAGTGTGGGGGGGGGCATTGTTACATGCCACCGGGCATGTCTAAAGCCAGAGGTGGTAGACAGGCTTGTCTTCCTGGCTAAGAATGTTTAGAAAAGAGGATATTCAAACTAAAACAGCACAACAAAAAAACACCTTATGCTCTCATGCACTGATAATTAATGCTGTTGAATGTTTTGTTGGCACTTTATCAGAACTACCTCCAATCTACTAATAGCAAGATGTTCAACTTGTGTTTAAAGAAATATTGTATGTTACTTTATGTTATGTTACATTTCCACTGTTTACAATGGCAGGGCCTACCATATTGTCTATTTGGCTAGTTGTTCTTGTTCTTGTTCTAACCCTAACCCAGTGATGGCGGCGGTGGCGGCAAAAGCGTCTCACTTCTGGAGAGGAGTTTCGTCTTTATGTCATGATAGAGAGATACAAATACTGAATAGTTTAGATGAGAAAAGGCATTGAAATGCCAGGTTACTAGTATTTATCATGTAAACAGGGAACATGAATAACCCGATCTCTCTGTGCTCATGTAAACACCATGATGTCCATGTAGAGACGCAGTCAGTGTGTTTTACTGGAGCCTCAGTTCGATAAGAGATTATTTTCTGAGTTCTTTAACTTTGGTACTCTCTCTCAAAATGGTAATGTGCATTATGTTTTAATTATACTTCTTATCATTCAGAAGCTTTTTGTGTGTGTTTATGTTTTACTGAGTGCTTATAGGCCATTTCCATCCCAGTGTTCAGTTAACTGTTTATTTTCTGTGCACATTACATAGATAGCTAATATTATACCTACTGCTTGGGACTTTGAGTCTTCAAAATGTCCAATATCACAGACTGGGACTTACTTTAGAGTCAGTTGTATTTACATTCAGTATGACTTGTTATGATTCAATGTGAAAGAATATACTGCTCAATAAATAATGATCACTTCACCACCTCTCTTGACATCTAGGCGCTTGAGAGTGAGTCAGAGGCAGAACACAGGGACAGTGGAGAGAGGTCCATTGCTGAGGTGAGTGATGAAAGGGAAATGACAGTTTAGAGTAAATTGTGATGTGCCTCTCATCCCAGAATTTTAAGGAAATCAGTGGGGATATTGAACAGGAAGCATTTCAGTCAAGGGGCATCATATGACCAATATAGACAGAAGAGCAACATTTATTTGAAAATGTAAGTCAATGATACCATTCCTAGGTGAACTTAACATCTGTATGGAGTCAGATCAGTCTCAATATTAATAAATGCTCACAGAAGGATTCACAAATGTATTTTGCGATTTATATATAAATGACTCTCCACAACAATATATCTCAATGCACTCACAAATATTTATTGTTGTATTTATGAGTCTTTTTTGAGGTATAGCTGCAGCAATAGCCTATAGACTTATGTTTACATTAAGCTTACTGTATATTATCGTGAGGACTGGATAGATTACCACGGAGCAGAGCCAAAGCTCATTGTTATATATTTTAGGATTTTTCTACATATAAATGTTTAATTGTATTATTTTGTTGGTAATGTTCAGTGTAAGAAATGTGAATATAAGTGTAACATCCTCAGAGACAGCACCTAAGTCCTATACATTTTAAATCCTGCAGACAATTCATAGTGGAGTGGAGGTGGTGACCCTCAGCCCACGTGTCAGTGTCTTCAAGGAGAGATGGCCTGGTTTATTCAATGAGGCTCAGGTGAGAACATTACGTTTATTTTTTTACACCACGTCGCTCCAGCTGATGCGTGCCAAAGGAGGAGATGCTGGCTCCAGGATGCGCCCTCTTCTGAGCACAATTGATGAGGTACATTTATTTAAATGTTTCATTCAAGAATATGAAAATGCAGAAATAAGTCTTCTCACTAAAATGCATTTCCTCACAGGCCCAGAGTATTGGAAAAAAGGGATGCAGTGGCCAGGTGTCTGATTGAAGACCTTGGGGAACGCCAAGAAGACCTTTTTCAAGACAGCCAGGTATGTCATTAAAGACTGATCACTTCAAGATTTTAAGAGTTATTTCGGAGGTCGCTCTGATACCATAGTTTAATTTCTGTGATTAACCACTCTTACACCTAACAAATAAATATGCAAGTTATTGCTGTTATGTTTATGGGAAATAATCAATGTAATGTCATTGATTAGATCGATGGGCAATTTGACTGGGCCTGACATTTCTTATATAAGTTAGAAATCTTTTGGTTTTTAATCGCTGCCACACATTTTTACAAATCATTTAAAAAAAGTAAATCCCTGGTTTTATTGATTAGGCTTAATGCTAGACCACAAAGCCTATATTGTATAATAGCTTCTTGTTAATATGCCTAATTTAAAGTGAATATGCTTTTCTTTCTTTCTTTTCAACATGGAGGACGAGCATGACAATGTCGTGGACCAAACTATGAAGGTGCTTGTGATCCATGATGCCAGGGACAGGGGACCAGCAGATGTGTCCATTGTCATAGAGGGAGACAGAGTTTTGTGCGGGAACCAAACAAAGGCATGTGCATTGTTGATGGGATTCATCTACGCCCTCAACCTGGAATACCCCAACAAGCTCAAATACACATTTGAGGTATTCTAAAAACTGTTTTTGGAGCTTGATGGAGCCAAACGGGTCCAGAGCCTCAAATAAACAATTGGTTCTGAAGTGGATGTTGACTTGTTTTAGTGCCGAGTGACACAAACACAAAATAATGTGATGTGGAATGTAATGGATGTGGAGAAACCTTTTTCTGTTAAAAGTGGACTGTTTACTGGCACTTAAAGGTTTTAATAGTTGAGTAAATTGCACTTGGAAGATTATGTTAAAAATGTTTACAATTCCCATGCACTTTACTGTTAAAACAATGTGATTGTATGACTATTTTGAAGATTCTGCTCAGTGTTAACAATTGAAATGCACTTAACTGTTTAAATAATCTCAATGTATGACCATATTGCACTTATACATTTGTTATCATATGGTCAATAAAAAAAAACATGATCAATAAAATCTTGTGTGTGGCAATATATTGTTTACTGGTAACCTTACTAATAAAGTCATATTAATGTGTAATATGGATCAATTATTAAGTAAATAGCTGCCTACGATGAGGAGTAAATATTACTCATTTATAAGTAATACGTTTTAAGTAATTGAGTTAGATTTTACTTAAAGTAAGTCTTATATATTAAATATTAGTAACCTTTACCCAAAAACATTGGGTAAAATCTACTCAAAAGAAGTGTGTGCAAATTGTTACCCCCATTTTATTGAGTAGATCTTATAGGTTTATTTGTACAGTGTGTCAAAGCAGAGACACGACATACAATTATGAACCTGACATTTAACAAAACAGGGCCCCTTTAAGTCCAGAATAGTCCTTTCATTCAGAACAACAAATGTCTTGTTTTTCTTCTTTCTTACCCAGGCTAGTGCTTGTAAAACATCCTTTTTTTTCAAACTACTTCTGTAATATCGATGGTCTCTGGGTAAACACTGGGAAAAAACAATATTTCTGTAAATTATCCCTGCAATATTTTCGACTTGTGAGATTTATTTAAGAGCCCTTCTGTATTGCTTTGAATACAAAAGACCCTAACTTAGAAATCATCAAACAAAGCCTTGAAGATGTGCTGATGTGAATTGTAAAGCGATGCTAGAGCCGTTTCACTGAATTTGATTTATAAAGTATCACTTACACTTTCTCTTCCTCTCGCATGCACACACACATTATATGCTTGCCTCTTACAAGGACAGAGCTTAATGCAGCCTCCACTGTAAAATCCTAGGGAGCTCTTTCCTAAAAATGGGCTTCATAATTTACGTTTGGTGACGTTTTAAGCTGCGCTGGGTCCAAAAACATTTGGTAGGGGAACAGGGCTCGTAAAAATCTACCAGCTTTGACACAACAAAGGATATTAAAACAGTTATTGCACCCTGTCCTGGGTGTTGTATTATTTCATATTTAAGGACATCCTTGAGAAAATACAAGACTGCTTATGTGTGAATATTGCAAGATGCTTTAAAATGATGATACATCCCAGATTGTGTAACCAAGAGAAAGTAACTGCAGGGGGAAGAGATACACTGTAAAAAAAAAAAAGTTTGGACAACTCAACATTTCAAGGCAAAGGCTGCACAAGATTTTTAAGTTTTGAGGCCAACTAACATTTCTAAGTTTCTCTTTTCAATTGAGTCAACTAATTATATTTTGTCGAGACAACTCATTCAAATTTTGTACAACTTCAAGTTTTGAGTTCTGCATACTTAACATTTTAAATAAGTAAAGGTTGTGCTAACTTATTATCTTTGGTTTGGAAAATGTATCTTTCATACGTTTAAAAACTTCTAACTTTGAGTTCCACATACAAATAATTCCATTTCAAACCGGAGAGACGTGATGTAAGAATTACATATTTATTGTTTACACGTCATATGAATGAAATGATTGCCATGATAGTACAACAGGAGAATGTAATGGTGTTTGGCGATTAGGCCCCCGGTTTGCAGGATAATCATTCAGGAGGGAAAGCACCGCTCCGATGAAATCCCCGGGGTCTAGACACTGGTGGTGGTGATGAGTAGGTGAGACCAGTCTGAAGGAGGAAGGTTTAGCTTTGTCCTGAAGGAGACGGGAGGCGAGAGGGGTGGAGGCGGGTTGCGTGTGATCATCTGCAATGACAACTGACAGGGAGGAAGAGCAGGTATTTAAGGCATTTAGCATGTGCAGCAATTGGCTGCTGAGGCGTGACGCCCTCATATTTAATGAGGGGGGAAGGGAGCCATAGAGTGACGTGTGAGTGACTCGAGTTAGGTCTTCCTTATTGAACTTGCGCTAAAGCTTTCATTTCAAACCGGAGAGACGTGATGTAAGAATTACATATTTATTGTTTACACGTCATATGAATGAAATGATTGCCATGATAGTACAACAGGAGAATGTAATGGTGTTTGGCGATTAGGCCCCCGGTTTGCAGGATAATCATTCAGGAGGGAAAGCACCGCTCCGATGAAATCCCCAAAACCAGTGAAGTATGAATACTGAGATGAACTGAGTTGCTTACCTTGTGGGGTGACTGGTGATCTGGGGAGGAGAGATAATAGATTAACACGTATATGAGCGACACTGTGCCGGAATCACTGCCGGAGCTTACTGGTCATGCTGAGACTCTGACTGCCGAAATCAGTGCCGGTCTTATCTGAAAACGACCTGCGGGTCGCATGCCTGGCCAGCAGGGCTTGACTACGCCGAGGAGCGAGCGGTTTCGTTTTGTAACGGTGGCCCAACGTCCACGACACCGAAGTGTACGGTAGCCTTCCGCTACGACACCGAAGTGTACGGTGGCCTTCCGCCACGCCTGACTTCGCAGGCTATATATATATATTTCTCTTTATTCTTTTTCCTTTGTTTTGTAACTGACACCGAAGTGTACGGTGGCCTTCCGCCACGCCTGACTTCGCAGGTTATATATATATCTTTTCTTTACTCTTTCCTTTGTTTTGTAACTGACACCGAAGTGTACGGTAGCCTTCCGCTACGACACCGAAGTGTACGGTGGCCTTCCGCCACGCCTGACTTCGCAGGCTATATATATATATATTTTTTTTTTTCTTTATTTCTTTTTCCTTTGTTTTGTAACTGACACCGAAGTGTACGGTGGCCTTCCGCCACGCCTGACTTCGCAGGTTATATATATATATATATATATATGTATCTTTTTTTCTTTTACTCTTTGTTTTGTAACTGACACCGAAGTGTACGGTAGCCTTCCGCTACGACACCGAAGTGTACGGTGGCCTTCCGCCACGCCTGACTTCGCAGGCTATATATATATTTTTTTTTCTTTACTCTTCATTTATTTTCCTTTGTTTTGTAACTGGCACCGAAGTGTACGGTGGCCTTCCGCCACGCCTGACTTCGCAGGCTATATATATATATATATCTTTACTCTTTCTTTATTTCCTTTGTTTTGTAACTGACACCGGAGTGTACGGTGGCCCGAGTCCACGCGGACTGCAGGAAATACATTTTACACTGATGCGTTTGAGCAAGGCCTGGGAATGAAATACCTGTGTGCCGGAGATGAAGCCCATTACCTGTAGTTGCGGCGTGAGACGAGACATTATTCCCTGTGGGCGGGGCCCGCGGAATTAGGACAGGAATGCAGTTTTGAATATCGGGAACCTTAGTGAGACATGTATACTTGTGAATGTGTTTGAGCCACCACCAGTTATATGTATAACTACCATAGTTAGGGTCTGAGAGATCTTTGGGAAGCCCGTACGGCGCTGATGTCCGGACGAATGAAGGTTGTGAAGGCGGAGGAGGACCACCGTCCTAGTTGTTGTAGGGATGAGGTAGAGAGACCTTGATTAGCAGCAGAGGTGGCTGCACCTATCCTGAAGGAATGCCCGGGTATGATATGGGTGATAGGCTGGATTTAGTGAGAACTTGCTTGGGTAGAAATTGACGGGGCCATGACCCTGCGAACCACTCTCCCTGGAAGAAACCCCCCAAAACCCATGGATGGGCGGCATCCGTGAAGACCTCATTGAGTCAGAGGAACGCACGAGGCCATCGTAAATAAAGTAATTCCGTTCCAGTGGGCGAGCAGGAGGGACCAGAACCGAAGGTCTGAACGGCAGCCTTCGTCTAAGAAAACGCAGTCATGGAGGTTGTCGACCGCTGATGCTGCGTCCAGGAGGCGGGAGATGAACGAGCGCCCCTGGGGGATGACGTGCATGGCGAAGTTGAGGTGTCCGAGAAGGGAGAGCAACTGTTGTTTTGTGATAACTTGTTGCTCGCAGTATGACTTGGTGATGTCCTGGATGCGCTGCGATTTGTCGGAGGGGAGAGACGCCTTCATGTCTATGGAGTCGAGGATGATGCCTAAGAACTCTAAGCGTGTGACGGGACCTAACGTTTTCTCTTTGGAGAGAGGGACACCTCACTCCTGAAGCAGTGTTTAAGCTTGGCCAGTGAGATCCCTGAGCTGTGGCGGGTTTATGGGGAGGAAGTCGTCCGGTAGGTGAAGGACGGAGGGGATTCTGACGATGTTCAGCAGGATCCAATGGAGCGCTTCCGAGAAGGAATTGAAGATGCAGGGGCTGCTTCTGCACCCGAAGGTCGTGCGAACGCGAAGATAGAGTTTGGACTCCCACTTAATACCGAACAAGTTCCACTGAGACGGATGAATGGGGATGATTTGAAGGCATCGGTAATGTCCGCTTTGGAGAGCCGAGCTCCGTGCCCTGTGAACTTGATCATCTTTATTGCATTATCCACTGAGGCATGGTGAAGGGAGAACTGATCTGGAGGGATGATGCTATTGACGCTGCAGAATGGGCCGGAGCAGGGAGCGGACAGATCGAAAATCAGCCTTTTATTTACGTGTGGCTATTCCGATGGGATTTGAACGGAACACTGAGAAGGGGGAGGAGCTAAAAGGACCAATTATATATCCTTTGAGAAGTTCTTTGTCGATGAGCTGGGAAACTATGTTGGGTTCTTTAGCGGCTGACTGTAAGTTTCTTGCTACGAAAGTCACTGTGGGAGATGGGAGGACCCCTACCCTGAAGCCTTGGGAGAGCCCTGACGGGAGATAGTCAACGAACATGGAATCTGTAGATAGCGCAGCTGCTAGCTGAGGGATGTTAATGGGAGTGGAGGGGTGATATTCCAGAATGTGTTTTTTTTTTTTTTATGTTTCTGGCGCAGAGCCACTGTGACGGCCCGTCCACACGGTGGCGTGCGTTACAGATTCCGACGCTTCTGCCCATTCACTTTGAATGGGGTGACGTCACTTTTAGTAGAACTGTATTTTGGGAAGCGACGTGGAGCATTTGCTGGCGTTGCTCGCTTCAAAAAGTTGAGCAATGTTCAACTTTTGGCGCCTCGGCAGAAGCGTCAGCCAATGAAATCCCGTTTATGCAAATCTGCCAGTACAAGCGCTAGCCAATCAGACCGCGTGTATGTTGGGAGAGACTACGCAGGTAATTCCTCATATTCCAAAAATGTGAGGGAAAATTCATTATAGCGGTAGTGAATCACCCGGTGCTGTATGATCAGTCTCTGTTCATCTACCGGGATACAAACCAGAGGAGCGAGGCATGGAAGGAGGAGGCAGGGACAGTGGGTGAAACTGGTAGGTTTTCGCCTGTTGGGGATTTTTTTTCCTTTCCAGTTAACTTAGTTTTAACATTGCTATTGCTTTGTGTGTCGGGGGCAAGAGATTCATGTGATTGGTTGTTGCTGCTGTGCGGACCGTAGCGTAGGCAGAAATTTACTTTAGGGTGGGCCTGTAAAAATATAGGGTGGGCCAGATTTTCTTCTGCGCATCGGAAACTAACCACGATCCCGCCGGTAGATTACTTTTAGAATACTTCCTTTCCTCTTCTTTTTCTTCTTTCCTCCTCTTCTTTTTATCTTTTCTCCTTTTCCTCTTCTTTCTATCTTTTCCTTTCTTCTTTCTCTTTAGAATACTTTCTTTTCCATAACAGATGGGTATGTTTTGGTGAACGGGAGACACGTATTTTACTGTTTTAATGGCTTATGAAGAGCACGAACACAACATTTTAGTGTCATTCTGGACAGCTCTCTCATCTGCACCGCACATAAAAATTAAAACTCACCCAGACTGCATTCTTTGTACTGTCTTAAAACCTTTCCTTGGAAAAGTGTATGCATTGTAAGGTGTCCTTGGGTGCTTTGAAAGGCGCCCCTAAATAGAATACATTATCATTATTATTTATTATCTGCAACGATGTAATCACTTTTAAAACTTTTCCCAGTTACTTGTCCCATGCATTCGGCAGCAGCAGGCCATTCAGTTAGATTTGATCCCGTTATGAATGTCATCATTCTGACAATAAATAAATGCTACATAAACGTTATCTTCCACGTTTTATCTAAACATCTCCGTTTCTACCTTCCAATATGTTTTGAAAGAGAACTCTCTCTCTCTCTCTCATCTGCGTGCGGGGCGGGGCCTCACGGACACGCTGCATCTCTTGCTCGCAGATACGCTGCAGCGCTGTGCACACGGTTCTGCCGGTAATGAATATTACATTGTGAGGAAACATTCCACCAATAATTCCAATAAGTATTCACTTCAGGTTTACGAGAGTAACTGCACTCAGTTTAATCGTTTTTCAAATGTAACACCGCTGAATATACTGATTTTTTTTTTTTTTTTCTTTCTTTATTTTCCTTCTGATTACGTAACACCGTTACATGTATTCCGTTACAACCCAACCCTGTGTAAGGGTCGAGTGCAAACGTTTTCGTTAAAACTAGTACCTGAGTGCAACGGAAGTTGAAGCTCCTGTGGCGTAGTCTTCCAGAGCCTGGAGGCGAGCATCGATAGCTATCATGGAGCTAGCCAGGGATTGCAGGGAGCCGGCCGTGCTATTCTCCATAGGGGTGTGTGACGCTACCGGACTGGCGAGCCTGAGAAGGGGTGGATTTTTTGGAGAGGGACGGGATCCTGGAGGGCTCGACTTCCTGCCCTTTTTTTTACCTCCGCGGCTGCGGCCTCGTCCTGCTCTCTGGGAAGCTGGCTGGAGCTGCTGCCCCGGACTGGGGAGCTACGCTGGAGACCTGGTCCGAGAGCTATCGCAGCTGAGAGAGAGTGAGGCCTGGGGCTGTGGGAAAGCCCTGCTGCAGGAGCCCGGCGATGAGGAAGTCTTCCTCTGTTGATAAGCCGCTGTGTGGAGCCGAACCGGGATCGGAGACTTCCGGAGAAGGTTCGTGTTCCGAATTGTCCGAGTTGGACATCTTGAGCTAGTTGTTTCTTACGGTTTTTCTCACGAGAAGCAGTATTGTATTGCAACTACCATTGCGTGTGATCATCTGCAATGACAACTGACAGGGAGGAAGAGCAGGTATTTAAGGCATTTAGCATGTGCAGCGATTGGCTGCTGAGGCGTGACGCCCTCATATTTAATGAGGGGGGAAGGGAGCCATAGAGTGACGTGTGAGTGACTCGAGTTAGGTCTTCCTTATTGAACTTGCGCTAAAGCTTTCATTAAGTGAAAGTTGTGCCAAGTTATTATTTTTGGTCTAGAAAATCTTTCATATGTATAGAAACTTCTTATTTTGAGTACTACATACTAACAATTCCATTAAGTGAAAGTTGTGCAAAGTTAATATTTTTGTTTCAGAAAATGTATCAAACATATACAAACTTCAGATTTTTATTACAAACTTCTGTTATACAAATACTGTAAAAAACAAAGATTTCCAATGATACTGAATATGTGTAACAACATTGAAAATACACCATCACTAAAAGTCTTCCATAAGGCTAGGGTTCCATACAAATGTGCAAACCACCCTTTGAATAAGCCTGCTGTCAAAACAATAGCAGCTATGGAATAACAAATGGCAAAGTTATATGCCAAAGTTAGTGTTTAATAACGAAAATGAACAATCTGTAAAACGGCATGTAAACAGCCAGTGATTTCTCCCAACACAACTCTGAGGGACCACACCATTTCCAACTCTTCCACTACTCATATGGCTCTTTATACAAAAAAAAACAGCTGCAAGACAACAATTGTGGCAGTAACTACTAACTAGTCCTTGCAATATTACAACGAGTATGCAAGCCAGCTTGAGAAAAAAGTGAAATAATGTTAGAGAAAAAAGGTGCTTGTGCCTTAAGAGTGAGAACATGTCTTTGAAAATGTAGCAAGATGTTCATGTCACTAGTTAACATTTTATCTGTAAAGATAAAGAACTTGTGTTATTTGGGTTAGTTAGTGGGTTAGTTAGTTGGTTTAGTTGGGTTAGTTTGGTTTTGGGAACTGAATGTTCAAGTCACAAACAGCGGTGAAGGCAGGAAAATGAAATGGGGACATCTTGTGAATCAGTTTTTGAATTTGCCAATGCTCACTTAGATTAAGAGCTTTGTTTTCAAACTCCTGATCCGCTGTGAGCAACTGGTGGAAAGTCCCATGAAGATGTGCTGGACAGTCTCAAAAGTGTACTTGTGTTCTTTTGGAAACTCAATGTTCAGGGTATAGAGTAGACCAAAAAGGTAGACAAATAGAGTTGGGATGTCTGGTAGATCCGAGAGTACAATTGTCTCTTCCAAGACAACAGCAATACTGTTGACCATTTGAGACGGGGTAGGTCCACCATCATCTACGAGAACAGTGAGGACTCCCATCTTGACACCAGCAGTCTGCTTTTCTTCCGGATCAGTGTCCTGCATGTAGAAAGCAGATAAGCAATTATTATTGACCAAATAAGGATATTATATAACTGCAAATAAAACACTGGTTTGATTGCTCAGCAATGACACAATAATTACTGTGAAAATGTTAACTGTTCTGTTGTACAACTAGTTCACTAGTAGTTATGTAGCAGGTCTAGTATTTATCCTGAGAATCGGGCTTCATCATCAAAACAGAATTATCTATGATTATAGGAAAACTTAATAACTGCACTTGTATGACATTAAATGTAGACTTATGATTAATGGACAACCATACTGTACACACCAGGCATTTCAGGAAGAGCTTCTCTGCACTGTCACGGACAAATAAGGGCAGACCTTCCAGACACATTCTCATTCGTTGCTGTGTAATGTCAGATGTCTGTAAATCAGAAAAACAGAGCATTAGGATTTATGGTTAAAATGAGTTATTAAAGGGTCATTTCAGAATCTCAGAAGTCAGGATCCATTTGTGATTTATTTAAAACGGCAAGTCTTCTCTGAACAAAAGAACTTTGCAATAGTTGTTTGAACCGGAAGAGAGATTGAATTATTAAACAGGACTTATGTAAACTTTGTTGATGAGGTAAAAGTGAAGTAAGTACTGTAATTAGAATTAAAAAGCCAAAATGGTCAATTTACCTTTCACAGTTTTTTGCTGCAATACATAGATATACACAAACTGTGTATGATATATATGGTGGGTCTGCAACCTTTACTATCACAAGAGCCCCATTTCAGCCCCATTTCCACAAAAAATAAATATCTGTAGCCGCAGAACACATTTGATAACACAAATCATAAACTAAAGATATAGTTGGTGTATTTACAGTCTACAAAAACTACAGCTTGTTGCATTTATTTAAGAATGGCATTAAAAAGGAAACTGTTGTTTATTGCTATTTTGGGATAAAACACTAAACTTGCCAGATTTGCTCCAGTTTGTGACTCTTACAATCTCAGATCCAGTGCCTGGATACGGTTCCAGGTTCCTGCTGTGCGGACTGAGGCTGGGAAAAGGAGTCTTTTTTATTGTGGTCCTTGATCTTGGAATGACCTTCAATCACGCCTCAAACTGAGGGCACATGTCTCAATAGCATGTTTTACATTTAAGTTGTCCGAGGTCCTTACCACTAGCTGCTCTTGCAGTAATAAGTAGTACCTTTCTTACTGTCCTATGCTAACGCTAATATGCACCATCGTATATTTTTCAAGCTAAAAGCCGACCATGTGGTAGACAACACACGTCCATGTTAGCATACCTTTGCAAATCAGCCGAACCTCAGCGTCGCAAAGGTTTTCCCTCCTGGAGCTCCGTTAGCGCGCCAGTCGCCACCTGAACCGGGGATTGTAGTTGTTCATATAGGCCGCTTCAACACACTCCGTCGTCTCGTCTCCGTCGGTCTGCTGCACTGACGGGGACAGATAAATGACTGTTACCACCTATCAGACATGTCGATCTATGAAGCTGTAATATGTTTAACCTTAAATGTTGTTTAACATTTCACATTAACATTTAAAATAATATCGTTGGAGCTACGGTGAAAACATGTTTGCTGATATCGTGCTTTTCTGCTACTGATATTCAACTTGTATGTGCTAAGCTAACAGCCGACCACGTTTCTGGCTACACTTGTCCATCGTAGCATACCTTAGAAGTCTAGGGCCAGACATGATAAACGTTTCTAAAACATTTTTCCTGTTGAAGAGAAGCGTTAGCTAGCTAATGTTAAACTCGGCTAATGTACCACAAACTAAAATCTAGTGCCACATTAACTGATAATTCACTAACAATCAACTAAATAATTCGCAATCAATTAATGTTACACTTTAAATCAGTCATTTTCTATATTCATAATTTCAATACAACATTCAAACAAAGTGCTCACCTTGAGGATGATCAGTCCCATTGAGAACAGCAGAGTGCCACTGCCGAACATGTAAAGGCGAAATACTGTAGAAAACCATCCATCCATCCATCCATCTTCTCCCGCTTATCCGTGGTCGGGTCGCGGGGGTAGCAGTTCCAGCAGAGAGCCCCAAACTTTCTTTTCCCTGGCGACATCAACCAGCTCTGACTGGGGGATCCCAAGGCGCTCCCAGGCCAGCGAAGATATATAATCCCTCCACCTGGTCCTAGGTCTACCCCTTGGTCTCTTCCCAGCTGGACGTGCCTGGAACACCTCCCTAGGGAGGCGCCCAGGTGGCATCCTAACTAGGTGCCCGAACCACCTCAACTGGCTCCTTTCGACGCGAAGGAGGAGCGGCTCAACTCCGAGTCCCTCCCTGATGATCGGACTTCTCACCTTATCCCTAAGGGAGACACCAGCCACCCTGCGGAGAAAACCCATCTCGGCCGCTTGTATCCGCGATCTCGTTCTTTCGGTCATGACCATCCTTCATGACCATAGGTGAGGGTAGGAACGAAAATGGCCTGGTAGACAGAGAGCTTTTCCTTCTGGCTCAGCTCCCTTTTCGTCACAACGGTGCGGTAAAGCGACTGCAGTACCGCTCCCGCTGCTCCGATTCTCCGGCCCATCTCACGCTCCATTGTTCCCTCACTCGAGAACAAGACCCCGAGATACTTGAACTCCTTCACTTGGGGTAAGGACTCATTCCCTACTTGGAGTGGACAGTCCATCGGTTTCCTGCTGAGAACCATGGCCTCAGATTTGGAGATGCTGATCCTCATTCCAGCCGCTTCACACTCGGTTGCGAACCGATCCAGTGAGTGCTGAAGGTCGCAGACCGATGAAGCCATTAGAACCACATCATCTGCAAAAAGCAGTGGTGCAATCCTTAGTCCACCGAACTGCAGACCCCCTCCCCCATGACTACGCCTCGAAATCCGATCCATGTATATTACAAACAGGATTGGTGACAAAGCGCAGCCCTGGCGGAGGCCAACCCTCACCGGAAATGGGTCCGACTTACTGCCGAGGACCCGGACACAGCTCTCGCTTTGGGAGTACAGAGATTGGATGGCCCTGAGTAGAGACCCCCTCACCCCATACTCCCGCAGCACCTCCCACAGTAACTCCCTGGGAACTCGGTCATACGCCTTCTCCAAGTCTACAAAACACATGTAGACCGGATAAGCGTACTCCCAGGCCCCCTCCAGGATCCTTGCGAGAGTAAAAAGCTGATCCGTTTCTCCACGACCAGGACGGAATCCGCATTGTTCCTCCTCAATCTGAGAAAACCCCCTGCAGATTTCTGTTGGAGACCCCGTTCATAGCTCGAAGCATACACAAAGAACTTAGTTTGAACTCTAACCTTGGATTTTTAAGTTTTGCCAACTGAATTTATTAAATGACACACACTTTAAACAAGCAACATAATAAAGATAGTCGAGAGAACTACTTTAATGTAGTAAGCAACCCAATTCAATATTTTTTGTTCACTTTACAAACAATATTAAGTTTGCGTTTTTACAGTGTAGAGCAGGGGTGGGCAAACTTTTTGGCTCGGGGGCCACTATGAGTTTTAAAATTTGACAGACGGGACGGGCCAGTAGCAGATCGGGAAAACAATATTTAGCTGTCCACTCCTCATTATACACTCGGCACTCAATGTTGACTTTTCTTTTCTTTGGTCCACTCATTGTTACAGATGCAGGTTCAAAGGTGAATTATTGCGTCATCGTTTGCGTCATGACGTAACCGTTTACGTGCCTTCTTATGACCCACACAGCGTTTTACGTCGCTGATTTTCTCCGCAACACCGCTCACAACAACATCAATAGAGGACTGCGTCGGGTAGTTTTTCATTATACGAAGCCAGATTCAATTAAAGAACTACTTCTGCAACCTTGTACCTTTCTCCAAGTGCTGTGGTGTATTGTTTATTAATGTGGTTCAGCTGCATTACTGCCTGCTGCAGTGCTGCTCGTCTACCGGAGTTTATTCTCCCGTTAACTCGCGGCAGCTGAAAGGTTTTCATTGTCTGACTGTCACACAAGCAGCTGATAAATATCCCCCATCCCCATAAGTGAATGTGTTTCAGTCTGAAAGCTGTTTGGCATCACAACGCTGTTATGAAAGTTTCTCTGGCATTCTACAGGTGATATTAGCAAATCTAACATCTAATCTATCTTGACTAGGCGATTTGTTGCTATCATATTGTGGCATAAGCCGTTTTCTACATGCATATTTTACCGGTTTAGTTTTAGTTATGATTTTACTTGTGATGGCCACATGTAGCCCATGTATTGATTGCATCCGATAGCTGCAATAATACAAAACAACAGGAAAACATCTGCCTCTTCACAATGGTCAATAACAGTGAACGGATGGTTATTAAAGTAAGGTAAAATAAACAGAATCACACTAAGCCTGGTTAGTGTTGCCTGACTTGATACAAGTGTTTTTTGTAAGTGTGTGGTCGCGTTCTAGTTACTTTGCTCAGCGCTACTGCTTGTTACAACTTGTATTCGCTGTACTCGCCATGAACTGTTATTGCTCGACCCCCTCCAATGTAAGCGTGACGTATTTGTTTCTTGGATCTTGTCGGGTTGCCGAGTGGGGCCAGCTGAGAGAATAGACCAGACTCCAGCAAAGGTAAACTGTGTCTAGAGTGCGCCATCTAGTGGGATCAACTGAAATGCCGGGTATTGCAGGAAAAACTCAAAATGAATGCGGTCTTTACTATAATTTGGACAATTTTGTACCAATATTCGGCGGGCCGGATTCAAAAGCCCAACGTGCCGTATGTGGACCGCGGGCCTTAGTTTGCACATGCCTGGTGTAGAGGATACGATTTGTATGGGCATGGTACTGTGAATTAGTGTTTTATGTGTGTGCAATATGCAGAGTTGTCTGTCGTTTTTGGGTAATTTGTTTCTTCCCAAAAAATCTTAGATAACAAATCATTTGAAGTTGCGAAAGTTCTCTTTCAGAATCATTTTCTGAGTCATCTGACTGCTTCTGACGGATAAGATGTGTTTCAATATTAATCAGTTCAGCTGTCTGCCGACTTCATAAAGATTAATGCGCATTAAGTTGACTCAAGTGATCTTTTTATGCTTCAAACAAGTATCTTCAGTTTGTATATTGGGTGCTCCAAACACTGCCAAAACACAGACGTCTTTCACCAAATAATGTGCCTGAACACATCCTTTGCACATGGAAATGCTTCATATTCATGTATTCAATAAACAAAGTAGTGCTTTATACATGGAAGGCAACCTGTTTATATTACTTCAGCTAATCTACAAAGGGATGTTAGATAGTGTTTCAATATTAACATTGTTGTTTTATATAGCATCAATGCATAATGCTGCATTTTGCCTAACACTGGCAGAAAATGAAGGATGGGAATATCTTCTGCTTTTCCAAACTGGGAATTGTTGATCTATATTTTCAAGATAGTTTCACACGTTTTTAGCATTGGAGCATACATAAACTTGAAGGAGATATTTTTATTGTGTTGGATGTTTGTTGAGGTTTGTTGACAAGTGATACCAGACATAATGTCTTGCCCCTTTTGGAAATAATTCTTCTTGATGAATGTTGCATGGACTAAATTCTGCAATGTTGGATAGATTTGTTCACCCTTGTTTTGTCCGTTTAGCCACAAAGACATTTCAAATGTGTATTATTTGTCCAACCTTAACACAGCAGGGGTTACTAATAACTCTCTTTGCTCTTAGTGTGTCAGTAGCATGAGCCATGACAGAGACAGTGTCATGGCAAAATACCAGGACCCTGAAACAAAAATAGCCACATGGAATCTAGCCATTGTTGATTTTAGGATTCACACCTGTGCTTTTGCCCGCTGAGACATTTTAAAATGTCTGAGAAAAGGCCTGTTCCCGATATGTTCAATTTGGAATTACTGCGGGGCTGGCTGACAGGTTTTTCATCTTGGCAAGAAATGGAAACATTGTTGGAAATGTTGGGACACCTCATGGCAACTGAGCCATTTTTGATCTGATTTTCACATGATGCTCTTTTGGTGTGAAAATCCAATTTGCTTTCTGTTTCTGCTATAGAAAGTGTCCTAAACCCCGCCTAAGGACATCAATGTACAGCAACGTCTAGTTACAGTAGCCTGTGACCATAACGTCACTGGAGAAACAAAATCAAAAATGTAGTTCCCTGTCTCTTCTCTTTCTTTTCCCCGCACTCCCTCCAGTCCAGTGTCGAGCCACTATGAAAATAAGTTCATATATAAAAATGTATATTTAAAAACATTAAAGAAATATTATTTTTGTTATATTTTTCATTAGTTTTATCAAAATAACTTGATTTAATTATATTAAAAATAAAATTTCCAAATAAATAAATCCTTCGAATAGGCTATAGTAATTCAACAAGAGAGTAATGTCAAATGACAGTACAATTGACCAATCATATCTTCCCTCTAAATGGGTGGGCTTTATTATCGCGGACTTTATGACAAGTTCCGCCCGCTGTCAAGTTTATGCATGTGTTATAACGACGGGTCGAGCTAGGGGGAAGTAGCTCATTAGCATAAATGTGTTCATGATGGCTCACATCAGTGATAGTGAGGACATCGTCGCAAAATTATTAACCGAGTCATTTTCAAGATTGAGCTACAACAGTGGTTCTCAAACTTTTTCTGTCAGGCCCCCCCTTTGGAGAAAAAAAGTCAGGCCCCCCCAACACAAATAGTCAGGCTCAGTGGCGGCGCCAGAGATTTCTTTTGGGGGTGCTATGGGGTAGCTTGACGTTTCATAGAGGGTGCTCTAACATTTAGGGTTTCCCATTAATGTCCCGGTCGCTACAGTGGAATGTTCTACTGCAACACTCCCCACGCATATACACAGTGTGACTGTTACAATGAAGGCTCGATAATCAGCTTACGGCATATAGGTGTAAGCAGGGGTCAAGTGCTATTTTTATAGGTGGTGTGTGGACCTCACATAGGGGGGTCCAGGGGCAAGCTCCCCCGGGAAGATTTATTTTTAAATATTGAAGTTAAATGCATCAATCTGGTGCACTTTGAGAGCAAAGGGGCCTAGGTATAAAAGTCATGGCTCGCCACTGCTCCAGTGTCTACTTGCCTAGAGAGTGTAGTTGTGTCTACGGTCTGTGGTGGGAAAGTGTTTCCTAACTATACGACGACAAAATCCTGCTGGAAAGACCACTGCAGCTTGTCTACAAAGTATTGCAGGAAAACAAGCTTTGCTATCGACAATTAACACGTTTGCTTGCTAAACCTTACAATAAGCAACATGGTAACAACATAACTCATATTACACTACCACAAGTATCAAAAGTGTAATTACAAAAATATACATATTTGCCCAATATCAATGCACACCTTCCAACTTCTAGTCCTTACAGTGCCCTTAAAAGATGTTGTGGGCAAGACCCATCACACAAGTTGGGTAACTTGGCAATGTGACTGGAAAGTTGAGGTTTGCCCAGTGGAAGTCGTTCAGATGCTTCGTACTTTAACTACCAGCAGGTTTGAGGACATGGGAATCAGAGGTCTGTCCCAATCCTACGGCCTTCTCCAGTGCTGCTTCGCACATCAGTGAAAAGCTAGTGCTAAGAAAGGCGCCCACTGGAAAACCCTAAGTTGTCATCATCTTTCCCCATCAACAAAAGCAAGGTCTCAAGGTAAGTGTGACAAACAAGGAATACAGTTAAGAAATATAGAATTTCAAACAAAGTACATTAATAAAAACACCCACAAATGTGTGCACGTATGTGTGTACATGTGTGTCTTCCCTCAGGCAGATTGACAAGCTTATCCAAACCGAGAGGGTGTTTCAGAGGCAGATGGTTCTGGTAGCTCAGGCTTTGGCCTCCTGGGATTTCAGTTTGGCCCATAATTGGACCAATTAGTCTGAGCCACAAATATTACCATGCTGTACAGGTACAAATCTGCCCACAATGACAACACATACACACAACAAAGGTACAGAAAGAGGTAGATGCAAACACACAGCTCAGAGTTTTGATTGACACGCTGGCTGGGTAAGTAAGGGTACAGAAAAATAAATAACCCTTCACACACACAGTGTGAGAAACTTGTTCTTTAAGTCAATCTTCACTTTGATGAATAAGAGAGTAACTCCAGGACCCTTGGTTTATCATGCAGCGCTGGCAGCCAGTAAAAAGAGGACTCAATAACACAGCTTGCAGAAAAAAAGTAAAACTTGAAGTCATTACTAGACAAAAAAAGTTCGATACAGAAGCAGAAAGTCTGAAAGAATCATGCAAGGGTTACAAAAAAGCTAAGCAGGAGATACGTCTTGGATACCGAAGGTTGGTCTTAGAAACACTGGGAAATATCAGGGAACAAAAGGTTAGAACAAGACGGGCTTGCACAGACAAAAGGGAGCACAAAGACATCATACACAAGTGAGGAAGGACAATAAGGGACAGGTGAAAAATAATCAGACTGGAAGAAAGGGAATCTGAAACGAGCAACAAAGATGAGCACCAATAACAAGTGTTAATAATCGGAAACAAGAAAAACATAACCTTTGATGGTACCTGCTGAGTCTACTGAGTATCATTTGTCTCTCTCTGTTCTTGTCATATATTTTATCTATTTATTTCATTTAAGGGACACTCCCATTACTCTTGCACTGTTGCCTTGAAGCTTATCAAACAGAACAAGTCCAGAGTTATCTTCAAGATGTACCCTTACCATTAAAATCAAGATCCAATAAGTCCTGTTTCTGCAATGTTACCTGGTCTGTTTAGGCTGTGTCAATTGTATTTTCAAATACGTTGTCACTGTATTATTGAGCTGGTATCTATCAGACAAAAATTGCCCTGATGTACCTCAACAACAGGATACATCTCCATCATAGACATAAAATATGTCTGTCTTGAAAGTTTTTAAATCTTGAGAATACCTAAGACTGCCTAAAACATAATTTGGAAGTGTTCCTAGAAAGAAAGAGAGAAAGCATGTACGTGTGTTAACCGGGCACAGATCAAATCACCGATCAGGGCATGGTGATATTTAAATAACCCAAACCTTCCTTAAAGAAATACATATAGTCCAGATGGGGCTCCAATAAGCAGGGACCTGACATGAGCAGGGGAAACAGAGGAAACATGTCTCAAAAAAAGCACTTGAAGAACTGTAAATCTGAGCTTCAGGCTGTCAAGACTCACAGGTCAGAACAAGAGAACTCATACAGCTGACGGAAGGTGGCCAAACAGTGCTGGTAACACTGTGAAGACTTCAGAAGCAGCTGGGAAGTAATCATGAAGATGCAGATTCAGCGGGGGACGATCCATGCCCACTCAGGAACTGTTGAGTGATTCAGCACGACAGGACTACAGTAAATATTCAAAAGCTACTACAAATACATGACACCAAAACCAATGTGTTTGTTACCCTTTCCTTGTATTTTTGGAAACTTTTGAGGGCATGTTTTTTTAGGATGAATTAGGATGCTTTATTTATAAGACATTGTACTATTTTTATGGTAATTTAGTGTCTCAGTTTAATGTTACTAGTCCCTTCTTTTTGTATTTATATTTGGAATACATCTTTAGATTTTTGTGTCAGTGCAGTTACATTTTCAACTATTTGAGGTGTGTGACATAGTGATATTATGTAGGACCTATTCAATAAAGCAACACTTGATGAATAAGTTGGATTGAAGTAAGGGATAATGTCGAAGGGTGTTGTTGTTTCATTCATTTCCGCCTTGCTGCACATTATCCAACTTGTTACACAGCCACATAAATAAACCAATAACTTCCTGTCTGTCTTCTTCTACTTTTCCCTTTAGTGTTTTCTTCGGCCCAATCCCAAACCACGCCCTACACCCTACACCTACACACCCCCCCTCCGTGACGGAGTGAACTCCGTGGAGTGACACTTGCAGCTCAATGAGGCTCCCTCCTGTCAGATGGAGGGAGTAAATACAGCGGCAAGCTTTGGGACAAACTCCCCTCTCTCCGGCAGAAACAGGAAATGCCGTAACTGTATGTAAATACCAGGTTAACCTTAAAGTGATGTTGGTGGACACGTTCGATTCCTGTTTTGGATAGTGTGCCGTTGATGGGTTTAATTCCATTTCAAAGTACTGTTTGACGCTCTGTGTAAACTGCGCACTGCCACTCCAACATCCAATCACAGAGCTTGAGGACTAATCACGGGGTTTGTCAAGCAAAGCGCATGGTGTAGTCCTAAACGATAGCTGAGGATTATGGGTAGTGTAATGCAGGGATCACCAACTACATTTGTCCAAGGGCCAACATTTATCCAAAAGACACTTTTTTATATAGCCCAGAATGTTGAAGTTGTTGACCGGGGGGGAGGGGGTGCTAGTGGAGCACACTCAGGTACTGCGGAGCGCATAAAGTTTAGCAGACTCTTCACGCTAACGAAGGATCACTTCGAGGCTACTGTCCCGCAGCTCCTGCCTCTTTGTTGGACTCAGCGGGGCAACTGCTGCGGGGCAACTGCTGCGGAGCGCACAAAGCAGACTCTTCACAACGAAGGAACACTTCTTCAGGGCAGGGAAGGCTACACAGTACGCAGTCTACTGTCCCGCAGCTGCTGCCTCTCTGTACTGCACACTCACATTACTCACGTGACGTTGTAAACAAAATAATGAGTGGGGGGCGAACGCACTAACGCCACAGTCACCCCCGTTGTGCGGGCCGGATGAGAATGTCTGGAGGGCCGGATGTGGCCCTGGCCGCCAGTTGATGGTCACTGGTGTAGTGTCTTCTGCCATCTTAAACTCCGAAAAAATATTTGTTTCTCCGAATCGAAGGGGGAAAACACAAAAGCATTGTACACAATTTAAACCAATCAATGTTGTGTAATTAACAAGGATAATCTGGTGTTTTTGAGTTGATGAGTAGTGCAGATATCACTGTAAAATCAATCGACAGTAAAGAGAATACTTATTTCCGGGTGTACATTTCTCCGTTATCCAATGGGAATGGATGCTCACATTGCCTTTAACTGCCGCCGACATGGACCGATGCGATGCTTCCCTGAGCATCAAATACCGCTGCCGATGGGAAAACATTGCAATCAGTTGAAAGCTCTTTGCGTCCGTTTATGAAGCTGAAGGAGACTCGGCGCTTCACAACTGCAGGACCCTGACCAAGCGTCGCTATTGGACTATCAGGGAGTGAGACTGTATTGTCCTCACATAACTGTCGGCAGCCGTCATCGCGAGACTGCAGAGACCCGCTGTTCAGCTAGCCAGCCTCTTCGGAATCCGACTGATGGCGTGTGGAGCTCAGCGGCTGGGCCGCCAGCCGTCAGGTCAATGGAAACGACGCAGGGAACTGGACACGGGTGGATATCTCCCGAGAGCAAGAGACACAGCAGAGCCAATAGCCCAATATTGTCCTCTTTTCATTTTAGACCCTTTTTTTGTTTGAGAGAGTCTGCCAGGAGTGCCAGATGAATGAACTGTAGATAATATGCCGACCATGGCCGAAGTGCTTGATATTCAACGATGTTGCTGGTGCAGATAATGATGTATCCTCAACATGTTGTTTTACCATGGGGGCAAGATGAGTGGTGTAGCTACACAGAGGTTTGAGATTTAGGACAATCATGCAGAGATAGATTGCTGCCACTGCGCCAGAACTGCCTGCCGCCATCTTGGAAAAACCAAGGAATCTCGCATATTGACTGCACTAAGCCTCTTGATGCTCCTTAGCAACGTTCTGCTCTCCTTGGCAGGCCGTCTGTTTGCGAGAATGAACAACCTCGGAAATATCCTAGTTGGCCACCTGGTATCTGAATCAAGTATTCAACTAAGACATGTAATAAAATAGGTGAATAATTCCAAATCAGACCTCAGCTTTGTTTCCTCAATGTTTCTCAGAATTCTCTTATCGTCTACTGGTGTGATTGCAAGGCGATATTCAACAATTGTGTAACCAGGCTACGTTTTGGTAAAATGGCGGATACTTTTTTATATCTGTGTATGTTTCTGACTACCTTTATAGTTTATAAGGGAGGTGTGTGGAGCAGTGGCCTAGTGCGTTGGTGTTCGGATCAGGGGAGCACAGGTTCAAACCCCACTGCAGTCAGCATGTCGTTGTGTCCCTGGGCAAGATCACTTCACCCCAAATTGCTCCTGTGGGGATTGTCCACAGTATTGAGTATGTTTGTTTGTTCTCGCTTTGGATAAAAGTGTCAACAAGTAACATGTAATGTAATATAGTGTAAAGGTAACTGTTGCTGTTAAATTGTTATTTAATAATGTATGTTAACCTATTCACATCAATATTGAATGTACCGAAAGCCAACTTCCCATGTTGTATTTCTGGAAAGAGTCCACACTCCCCTCGAGAAAAGATGTGACAACTAAATATTGTGTTGTGCATGACGGCAAGAGTTCTGAATTTCTATGTTTCCTTGTCTTCACAAGGCACAATTGAAACAGGCAGGGCCGGACTTTGTTTAAATGTCAGCTCTGAGTGAGTGAGTGAGTGAGTGAGTGAGTGATGTGTATCTAAACCTTTGAGGGAGAGAGTGAATCTAAAGTAATTATTTTTAGATTTCTTGCCTCATGCGTTCTGACATGGTTTATTAAGGAACAGGAACTGTCAGTTGCTCGTCTCATCTGTTTATACTTCTCTTTTTTGGGATTTATTTTAAGTAAGTGATTTTTGGAACCAACTACTAAAGAAGTAATATTTAATGCATGTGCAACGCTTGTTTCAGATCGGAATTCCAACACTCCTATTTACTCAAATACGTACCAAGCTCTCATTTACATTTTGCCAAAAGGATCTTGGAGATTTCAAACTAGTTGTTGATTTTATTGCAGCATTGCATTCAATTAAATCACACACACATGATGAAAAAAACGGTGAGAATGAAGTCTAAATAATAATCGTTGAGTGTGTTTGTTGTGCGATACGTGCAGCCATCTGAAATCATATTAGCAAATTGTGTGTAATCAATCACCTTGCAGTCTATTTTGATATGAGCGCTTAAACTAAATAATTTATATCCTCTCAGATGTTTGATTTGAAATACCACTACTGATGATGGTTGAGGAAATTATGAATTAATTATAATATGGAAACCATAAATTGACACATCAGTGTTTAATGGTTGTTACTGGGTAATGGAAATGAAAATGTGAACAGACTTGCACAGTTACAGAAATCCTCATTCAGTGCTGCCGTCATTTTAAGTTGTTGCTGTCGTTGTAGTTCAGCCATGGGCGTCACTTTGTTTTCAAAAGTGGTGGGGATACTTTTTTCAGATAAAAATAAAGTTCACCTCAGCGACGCAAATGCACACTCGCATGTTGTGAAAACGATGTTTGCGACTTCCGGTCTAGCAGGCATGGGGATCGCAGCATAGCGTGACAGGCTCCCGATAGTGAGAACTCAAAGTTGCCCGTTTTAACTCGAATAACCAGGAAAAGATTTACAGCAAGCATATACACGGCGGGCGAAGTAATATGCCTAGAAGGGGTAAGAAAAGTATTGCACCAACAAAGGAAAACGACGGCCGCTTGATGTTCACCAGGGCTCTCGCTGACTCTCTCCCGGGTGATGTCTGGTCAAAAATCTTGCTCATGGTATCCATGAATAGCCTTAAAGACTGGCAACCAGGCGAGTCTCGGGCCCATTCCGCTGTTGCACAGGCTCCCGCTCTGCCCGTCAAGTGAGACAATATGAAAGCAACCTTAGCTTGATCTGTGGGAAATGCTGCGGGCTGGTGTTTGAAATGGAGATCGCACTGTACCAGGAATGGACGACAGTTTCCAGAATCTCCGGAGAACTTCTCTGGCGAAGCGAGGCGGAGCGTAGACGAAGACATGGGTACTTGAACGGGGATATCAGCAGACCCGACCTCCGCTGGACCGGAAGACTCTGCCGCAGGAACAGCAGGGTAAGCCACAAGGTGTATGAGTATGTCGTGCATCTTCTCAGCCAGGTGGTGTATCTCTGACACTGTAGACTGGAAGTTGTGCTGATGGGCATTTAAGTCTTGGACCCCTTGGTTAATAGCTGACAGCTGTACTTGATGTTGGTGAAGGAGTGTACCTTGCGCCTGCAAGGCCGTCCTTAACGCTGTTGAATCGGCTGAGTCCATCTTGTTAGGTCAGTTCGTTCTGACACGAAGGAGCAGCGGCAGAGGAGAGTGGCGGATTACGCTATCGAATTCCTGACCCTGGCAGCGGAGAGTGGGTGGAACTCGGCGGCTCTTTTTGACGCGTTCCTGCATGGGTTAGCGGATCCCATAAAGGATCAGTTAGCTCCATTAGAGCTGCCTGAAGAATTGGACTCGCTCATCGCCATGGCTATCCGGGTGGACCAATGTCTAGCTGAAAGACATCGGGAGAAAGGAGGGAATGCAGTATCCACTCCACTGTTCAGACGGGAGTTACCGAGGGAGCACTACACTTGGCGGAGGAGTTCCCAGACTTTGTCTCCAGAGCGACCAGCGCCACCTATCGCCGCAGAGGAACAGATGCAGCTCGGAAGAGCCAAACTCACACCGGAGGAGCGACAGCGCCGCCTACTGGAGAGGCGGTGCTTTTACTGCGGCCAGCAGGGTCATGTTCTGGCAGCCTGTTCGGCAAAAAATCAGGCTCATCAGCAGGAAGGAGGACGCTGGTGAGCCGAGGGACTTCCTTCGACTTTCCTTCTTGAAAATTGATTCAGGTACAAATCAAACTAAATGATAAAACTGTGACTCAGGATGCATTTATCGATTCTGGGGCTGATGAGAGCTTGTTAGACTGGGAGCTGGCTAAAAGTTTGAACTTAAAGATTGTCCTTTTAGATCAGCCATTAGAGGCTAGCGCTTTGGACGGCCGCCTTCTATGTACAGTCACACATCGCACTGAGCCCATAGTAATAGTCATAGATCAGGAACACCGTGAGCATATTAGTTTTCATTTATTTAACTCTGCTCAACATCCTCTCATTTTGGGTTACCCTTGGCTTGTTAAACATAACCCTCACATTGACTGGCAGACAGGAAAGGTTAAAGGGTGGGGGAGTGAGTGCTCTCGTTCATGTTTAACCTCTCCTACGGATTTGAGTGGACTGCACAGATCTAGTAACCTTAAACAGGGGACAGGTAGTGACAGTGTCACTTCTTCTAAACATTCTGACGTTCCTGACTTGTCCAAAAGTTCCTGTGTGTTATTTAGACATTAAGGAGGTGATTAACAAAACACAAGCTACTTCGTTGCCTCCCCATAGACTGTATGATTGCCCCATAGACCTTCTGTCAGGCTCTACAATCCCCAAGGGACGGTTGTACTCTCTCTCTGGTCCAGAAAGGGAGGCCATGAAAGAGTATATAGAGAGTATATAAGTTCTTCACTCAAAGCTGGCTTGATTCGGCCATCATCATCCCCAGCAGCCGCAGGTTTATTTTTTGTGGGGAAAAAGGACGGTTCATTGAGGCCCTGTATTGATTACAGTCCACTTAATCAGATCACGGTAAAGAACAGATATCCCCTTCCACTCATCTCTACTGCATTTGAACTATTACAAGGAGCTAAGATGTTCACCAAGTTAGACTTAAGGAATGCTTATCACCTTCTGCGCATCAGTGAGGGGGATGAGTTGAAAACAGGCTTCAATACACCTACAGGACATTACGAATATTTGGTTAGGCCTTTTGGACTTTCTAATGGACTTTCTAATGCTCCTGCTGTTGTGTTACAGCCATGTGTTAAGAGATTTCCTGAATATATTTTGCTTTGTGTATCTCGATGATATTCTTATCTTTTCTCCTGATGAAAACACCCATGTTAACCATGTTCACCTTGGGCCGTCTTGTTCTCCAGAGACTCCTTGAGAACAATTTGTTTGTGAAAGCCGAAAAATGTGAGTTTCATGTCAACTCAGTGTCATTTTTGGGCTTTGTGATTTCCCTTAACAAAGTGGAGATGGACCCAGCAAAGGTCAGCGACGTGTCTAATTGGCCAACGCCAAGCTCCAGAAAGAAGGTTCAGCAATTATTTCGGTTTGCTAACTTTTCCAGACGTTTCATACGTAATTTCAGTGCCATTGCCTCTCCTCTCCATGCCCTTACCTCTCCCCATGTTCCGTTTGTGTGGACTCCACAGGCAGAGGACTCCTGAAACCAGTGGCGAGCCGTCAGGGCCCTCTAGGCCTCTGTGAGGGCCTAAGATATTCTAAAAAATAATATTTGAAAACATTGAAAAAAAAACGTTTTTTTAAATATATTTTTGTTGTTACATTTTTCATTAGTTTTACCAAAATAACTTGATTTAATTGTATTTAAAATAATATTTCCAAAGAAATAAATCCTTCGAATCTGCCTGTTCAGTTTCTGTTGGAATGTGAAGGGTTAAATAACGTCTCTGTGAGTTATGTGAAGACGGGAGAGCTTGTTGGTCCCTCTCTACATTCACAGAGGGCCCGCTATAGTAACTCAATGAGAGAGTAATGTCAAATAACAGTACAATTGACCAATCATATCTTCCCTCTAAATGGGCGGGCATTATTTTCGCGGAATTTATGACAAGTTCCGCCTGCTGTGAGGTCTATGCAAGTGGTGCAGTGTCGCGTCCTAAAACCCGGAAGTAAGCTTTGCTCGGATTCCCTCGACAGAAAGCAACGGGATTTCTCCATAGGATTTTGGAAAATAGCTTGAAATAAGGTCTGTGGAAAACGAACCTGTTAGATAAATGCACGTTTTGTTCAGCCGGATAATATCCACATGTCTATCCTACTTTTATTATTTTCTAATTATAAATCTAAACGATAGATTTATGATCGATAGATTTATAATTAGCATAAGTTCGTTCATGATGGCTCACTTCAGTGATAGTGATGACATCGTTGCGAAATTATTAACCGAGTCATTTTCAAGATTGAGTTACAATGATAAACTGAAGTGGCAAAGGATCAGCTGCATGACCCGCCATCAAGTGCTTCATCCAAAAGGACAGGAGGATGGACTTTGTGTTTCAGTGATTTATCATCAAAGGTAGGCCTAAGTCATTTTCAATGTGGGCCGCCGTGCCGACTTAATTCATTTGTAATTGTTACTTGGCTGTGGGTGCTCTGTCATGATAGGTGTTTATATAAATGGTGTTGTTTTGTGTGGTAGAGGGTCGCTGTCATTGATGCGTTTTGCACCCCGGGCCGCGGTTTTGATATTCCGCTGAAGTATACGCTGTGACGTAATATCTCTTCTTTTTTTTCTCGAGGGAAGGGGGGTCAGATGGCCTAGGTATATAAGTCACGGCTCGCCACTGCCTGAAACTGAAGAAGAGGTTCACAACAGCTCCCATCCTGACTGTACCTGATCCCAACGGACAGTTTGTGGTGTCTTGACTTTTTGCCTCTCTCTATTTCTTTCTTTTTGCCCTCTCCTTTTGAGCTCATTCCTTGAAAAAGACAATTCAAAATGTTCCCTTACACACTTTAATTGGCGGTCCAGGTAAACTAGGCTTGCCTTATCAAACTAGGCTTGCTGATACCAAAATTGCCAAAGAAAGTCCATATTGTCCACTCCTATGTATAGCATGTACAGTTATAACATGTGTGTAATAGCTATTATAATATTACACACATTTATCAGCATGTGGCATAAACTATGTGCATGTCCTTCCTGTCACGAACCATGTCCACCCTGTCATGGAAGGCTGGTTGACAGGGTAGACATTTTTGGCTAATATTTAATGAGCACATGGTGGACCTTCAGTTAGCAACAGGATTCAGTTAGCAAGGTGACTGTGTACTGTTTAACAAATATAGTTCGAATTTCTGAAATGTTTTTATATTCATTGAAATGTAACTATGACAGAGTGGACATGTTAAGCTTGACAACATCCAACTACACACATAATATGATTAAAATCACGAAATATAAGTGTACATACTTACTCTGCAACTAGCCAATGTCTCAGCCTCCACTGAAGAAAGACAAAATGGTGGTAGTGATGTCACTGAAAACATCAGATGTTTTTTTATGGGGCAGTTTCCTCATAATGACAGGGTGGACAGCAAATGTCAGGGACACATGCAAAATGTTCAATATCATTATGAAAATAGAATATACATGATCAAAATGACACGTTTTATCAAATAACTCATTGTGGACAATAAAACCATATGTATACTTTTAATTTAGTATAATTTAACCACTTATTACACACACTGTAGTTAGCAGAGCAGTGTGTGGGACATGCCAAAATCACGTACATCCAATAAAAAAAATACGGTATAAAAAGGAAAGAAACACATTTCAAGAGACTTATCATTGTACTGATATGTGTATAAATGTTTGGCCATTTATAATAAGACCTCAGAGTTTCATTATTCTGCTACATTTTCATGATAACTGAGTGATTCTGATGGGGACACCAAAGTTACTTTATAGTGATATTGACCCATCAGCTCTACGTATATTCAACATCTCAACAACTGACTTCGGAGTGTACAACTGTCTGGTGATGAACCAACAGCAGTTAAGCTACACAGTTTCTGCAGAACACAGACATTATCTATCGCTCAGTGGAAGACACAGCTTTGTTTTAGTGTTCTGCCAAATCCCCCCCCCCCCCCCCCCCCCCCTGTAGAGCTCTTCTCAGAGGGAGAAGAAGTCACTCAGATGCAAAGATTGGGAAAGGGGTCGGTATCATCTTTGGTCCTTTAAATCAAACCGGACCAAAGGAAGAACCTTTAATCGGTTTACTCAGATCAGGAGCATTGTGCACAGGGACACTGATTGGGACTGGTCTTTTCTAATGTCTCATTGCAAGACACAATTGTATTGTATTGGTGTACAGTTATTGAAAGAAATTATCAGTGTATGTTTTCAAGCAAAACTGTCCTGAAGCACAGAGATCCCTTTTGGTACAGTCCACCTTCTACGCAGTGAGATGTCAGAGCTCAGTGTTCTGCTGCTGATGCTCTGTGTTGTTGTTGTAGTCACTGTGACCCTGAGGAGCAGAGGGGGAGGGGGACACTTAATATGCATCTGTTCATTTCAGTCCACTCTGTCCTCATCCTCTTTAATACAGTGGGTCATAAACAGGATTTAAGACACTGGATGTTAGACATTCATGCAAATACAACATCTGAATTTGATCAGAAAATATTTTTTTAAAAAGGCGCAGAAAGTGATTTAGAAAACCAAAGGCAAAATATAACTATTATTATTATTTTGGTTGATTAATTATTTGACTATTCAAATAGTACGAAAGGTGACACTTCAGATTGTAAATAAAATATATAAACAAATATACCATAGTACCGAGATTTTTTTTTTTTAAATGTTGAAAGTAAATACATATTTTCGTATTAATATAAAACATATATTTAGTTTTGTATGAATACCTTATTTGATATTGTAAATATGTTTGTATATGTCTTGCTATTCTTGTGATTATAAGATCCCTCTGCGCCATGTTGTTTTTAATTTATATTGTTAAATGTTCACTTATCAACATTTTAACATCGCTTTTACATTAAATGATTTTAATTCACTTATTGTTGATTGTGTGTTTTTATACTGATGTTTTATTTCGAATCAAATAATAGTGATTTTTTTCTTTATTTGATTTATTGTTTAAGCATTTAGAATTACTGTATCTCGCAGTTTTGTCAGTGTTATATCATGTGTTTTCATACCTTGGTATATCTATCAGTAATCAATTGTCTGTATAATAAAACGTATTAACAAGTAAAACCTGGAAGCCAGTTATTGCTGTTTAATATTTGAAACAGAGCTTATAGAATTACAACATTATATTCAATAGTAACGTCCACAAAGTTGATGAAATTAGGAATCTGTGGAGCAAAAGGGATTTAATTCTCCAGATGGAAAATCCCCAGTATATTAAAGGTTTTAATTGTCACGATATGTCTGTGTTGTGTTTTGTCTTGTCGAGATCTGTCTTTGGTTTCCTGTCTGTGTGTTCCCTCCTACCTGATTACCTGATTGTGTTCACCTTGTTCCCCTGTGTTTTCTCCTCCCTCCTCACCTGTGTCTTGTTTGTTTCATTAGTCCTGTGTGAATTTAGGTTCTGCGTTTTCTGTTAGTCTTTGTGAGATCCTTGTTTGTTTTTTGACTGTGTTCACGGGGAAGAGCTCTGCATTTTTCTTGTAGCCTTTAAATAAAGGTATTTCCTGTAAAATCTGCGTTTGGGTCCTGCCTGCTTCGCTCAACCCTGACAGAAGGATATCACAAAGACTAACAGAAAACGCAGAACCTAAATGCACACAAGACTAATGAAACAAACAAGACACAGGTGAGGAGGGAGGAGAAAACACAGGGGCACCAGGTGAACACAATCAGGTAATCAGGTAGGAGGGAACACACAGACAGGAAACCAAAGACAGATCTAGACAAGACAAAACACAACACAGACAGATCGTGACATTAATGGGCTAGTTCGCTTATAAGGGGAAGTTTGTGGAGGTTTCATGGACATCTTCCAGGGAAATGTGAGAGGAATTATTGAGGAAGCCAATGATCTCTGTCCTTTTTTAAGAGTCTTGAACACGCCTGTTCTCCACAGCGACGCAAATGCACACTCACATGTTCTGAAAACTGTGTTTGCAAACCGAACCCCTGCAGGGGGGTCGGGGGTGATACTCTTATAACATGTAAACTACACATTCTGGTACTCTCTGAGAAGTAAATAAAGCAAAAAGACAACATTTACTTCAGTTTCTTTGTGCACGCTATTTTTCAGAAAATGTACAAGTTATACTTTAAAAAGTGGTGGGGACAAAATTGACCATTTCAAAAAGTGGTGGGGACGCTTTTGAGTTCAGCCGTTGCTAGAACAGACAATTTTGTCTTGGTAGGAACACAATCACGGGTTAGGATTAGCAACCTCTCCTCTTTTCTTCGCTGCACATTAACCCTTTCATTAATGAGTGATAAGAGGCCTGATAAGCCAGCAAGATATTCATTTTATTTTTCCATGGATTGATTACCAAAAGAAGGACTACAAGAAGACAACATTGGCCTCTATCGACAGGAAGTTATAAGGAACAGAGGCGGAAGACAACATATTTTTGTGTATACAAATGTACGTTTCTTTTTCAGTCTACAATCAGTAACTTTTACACAAACTTTAATGTTTTCCTTAACCTAACCAAGCAGTTTTGTTGACTAAATCTAAAGAACTTGTTTGTTTGTGTTAGAAAAGTCATGGGTAATTTACAAGTATAAATGCTTCAGAGTAGGAGCAATAACCACTTATAACGCCCTTATCTTTGCTAATTTAAAATTGATGTAATTATATTGATGTTTAAAAGCTGATTTTTAAAGCCAAACAAACTTGGTTCATAAATCTACATTAAACATTTATATCAAAGCCAACAATTACTCTAATGTATTAAGAGAGTATAGGCTCCAGAATATCTAATGCAGTGTGATGAAATCGGTTATGAAAGAGGGAAATAGTAAAGAGTGATCAGTATTCATAACACACTGACCTTGTAATCAAACAAGAAAGTGAACCGATTAACGAGAAACTAAGTAGTTAACACTAGTTCCCTGCTTAAATGCAAACTAACCATAACTGCGAAGTAAATAACCTTCATCAATAAATTAAATAGCTTTCTGTATATGATATTCAGAAAAATGTGTGCAATTGACCCTTTATCCTTGCTGGAGAAGGGGCATAACATATAGGAGTTCTTGTAAAGGATCACTCAAGTACATTTAAATTCACTGAAGAATTTAATTTGCCAATTCAAACTGTGTGTGTTTGTGCTTAGTAAGTCCCAGAACACCTCTAATTTCAATAAATGTCACAATCCATTTTCTCTGCTTTCTTTTTATCTCCTGTAAAAGAATGAAGACACTTAAGCAAAAGTCTGCTTCAGATCCTTTATTCTTGTGATCTTTGTTCAATCAGCTTTGTACATTTGAATTTCTATCCTGAGGCTATGAACCCATAGAAAAAGAAGGCTTTACTATGTAGTGCCATTAAAGGACAACCTGGGGCTGCTTTATTAAATGATGAATTGTGAACTGACGGTGTGCTCTCGCAGGTCGGGGAAATGTGCTTTAATATTGTCTTCGTTATCCCCCCCCTTACTTTGGTGTTCGTAGTAAAATCTGACCGGTCCTTTTTTAACTGCTATTACATTAACCCAAAAACCATTAATCATCACCAAATGTCATTTAACACCCTTTCAAACTGTAAATACTGTATCAGACTACTGGTATACATTAAGAACTGCAGTACATTTACAAAGAATATACACTAAACATGTATTGCGTGTGCCAGGTGTGATCCATGTGGGGGGATGGGCACATAAGAGCGGGAAATGTGTCAAATTGTTCTGTGTGTGTTTGTGTGTGCCAGGTGTGATTCACATGGGGGGATTGGGCACATAAGGGGGGGACACATTTAGTGTGTGTGTGTGTGTGTGTGTGTGTGTGTGTTTTATCTGATCCGGATGGTTACTAATTCCTTTTCTTTATGGGAGTCATTTTTGACCGGGAACACCATGGGTGTTACAAAGTTGACTAAATCATCCAAAATGCAATGAAAGTGGTGATCAGCAATTTGATAAGTTCAAATATCTACTGTGAAGGATATCATAAAGCCTTAATGCAATCGAATGTAAAACAAAAAAGTTATGATTGATGAAAGTAGTAAATCGATCAGATTTGACCCGAAGACAACAGGAGGGTTAAGCTGTCATGCACTTCAGCAGTGGGAGGATTTATCCAATCATTTTCCTTTGTTGTTCCATCTGTATTAATCGTAACTGTGTTTTTATTTGGCTTCATGCATTCTGGTTGGATTATTTGGGTAGTACATTAAAATGAACTGCCCTGATGATTTAAGATTCATGATTTCTGTAAATCAAGCTAAACCAACCTGTACAATTGAGACTGTCATCTACACTCAATGGCATGTTTGGCCCCATTTTTCTCTTCACTGGCACAGGTGCAGGGGAAAATTATGTAACGATTTTTCATTCCTACAAAGCTCTGATTGCTCTAATTGTTTTTCCAACACCAGGGATTTGGTCGGACTTCCTTGAACTTCATTGAAAAGATCAGGAGTTAAAGACAAATTGGAAATGACAATTTGAGCGCAAGAATACTTTTAGTTTAGTTTAAGGAGGACAAGTTATGCTCATTTTCAGTTTCATATGTGTGTGTTGTTGTAAGGTTTTAGTGCTAGTATCCTGTTAGTTGTTGTGTTTTCAGGGTTACCCTAGCTAACCCTAACTTTCACCCCTTGATTCTACTTGCTTTGACTGTTCAAATGAGATGTAAAACCATCACAATTGGATAAGGGGTTCCAGAGATATCACTGTGCAAAACACACCGGTCAATTTTGACCGAAAATAGCATGGGAAGGGGGGTATGACCTAACGCAAGAGAAGGGTTAATGATGTGTTAAGAGATTTCCTGAATGTTTTCTGTTTTGTGTATCTCGATGATATTCTCATCTTTTCTCCAGATGAGAATACTCATGTTAACCATGTTCACCTTGTTCTTCAAAGACTCCTGGCTAATCATTTGTTTGTGAAAGCCGAAAAGTGTGAGTTTCATGTCAACTCAGTGTCATTTTTGGGCTTTGTGATTTCCCCTAACAAAATGGAAATAGACCCAGCAAAGGTCAGCGACGTGGCAAATTGCCCTACGCCAAGCTCCAGAAAGAAGGTTCAGCAATTATTGGGGTTTGCTAACTTTTACAGACGTTTCATATGCAATTTCAGTGCCATTGCCTCTACTCTTGTTCAGTTTGTGTGGAATCCACAGGCAGAGAAATCCTTCATGGAGCTGAAGAGGAGGTTCACCACAGCTCCTATCCTGACTGTACCTGATCCCAACCGACAGTTTGTGGTGGAAGTAGACACCTCTAACGATGGTGTTGGAGCTATACTGTCCCAGAGGTCAGCGGGGGACAACAATCTTCATCCGTGTGCCTATTTCTCCCGTAAGCTATCTTCTGCTGAGAGGAATTACAACGTGGGAAATCCGGAACTGTTGGCTTTGAAGATTGCTTTGGAGGAGTGGCGGCTCTGGTTGGAGGGAGCGGAGCAGGATTTCCTGGTCTGGACAGATCACAAAAACGTACAGTACATCAGGAGGGTAAAGCGTTTGAACTCCATACAAGCCAGGTGGGCTTTTTTCTTTAACAGATTTAGCTTCACTCTATCTTGTCGTCCTGGCTCACAGAACGGAAAACCGGACGCCTTCTCCAGAATGTTTGATCCTGAGCCAGTTCCCAAGACTCCAGAACCCATTCTGCGGCCAGACCGGGTGATCGGGAGTGTGACCTGGCCCATTGAACTAAAGGTAAAACAGGCTAATGGGGAGAATCCTGTCCCTAGAGGTTGTCCTCAGAATTGCCTGTTTGTTCCTGGGACACTTCGTTCTCAAGTGATTCATTGGGCCCATACATCTGTTCTTTCCTGCCATCCTGGAACCAAGAGGACCCTTTTTATGGTGGAACACATATTCTGGTGGCCCGAAGGATGTGGCAGAATATGTGGCAGCATGTCCTGTGTGTGCTAGGAACAAGATGTCGTGTCAAGCTGCGGCAGGTCTTCTCCAACCTCTGCCCATTCCCAACAGACCATGGTCGCACATTGCGTTGGACTTTGTGACAGGATTTCCACCTTCGGCAGGTTACACCACAGTACTCACAGTCATTGATCGTTTTTCCAAAATGGTACATCTCATCCCCATGTCCAAATTACCTACTGCCAGAGAAACAGCACAGGCCATGTTGTCCCATGTTTTTCGTATCCATGGTTTCCCAAGCGATGTCGTTTCAGACCGAGGCCCACAATTCGTTTCATGTTTCTGGAGGGAGTTTTGTCGCCTGATCCAAGCCACTGTGAGCCTGACATCCGGATACCATCTCCAGTCAAACGGCCAAGCGGAGAGGATGAATCAGGAAATGGAGACCTGTCTGAGATGCCTGGTGTCCCAGAAACCTACCACCTGGAGCAAACATCTGATTTGGGTTGAGTATGCACACAATACCTTACCCACATCAGCCACCGGAATCTCTCCTTTCCAATGTGTCCATGGATACCAGCCTCCATTGTTCCCGGACCTCGAGCAAGAAGTTACCGTACCATCAGTACATGCTCTGGTTCGCCGCTGTCGCCAGGTATGGAAGGGAGTTCGCCAGATGCTGCAGAGAAGTGCAACCCGCATTAAGAGTTTAGCCGACCGAAAACGACGTCCATCTCCAAGATACAAGGTCGGTCAACGAGTGGTTGTCCACCAAGGATCTTCCTCTTCATGTCGCCTCCAGGAAACTGGCTCCCCGGTTCGTTGGTCCATTTCCCATTTCAAAGGTTATTAATCCTGTTGCTGTTCGCCTATGTCTCCCAAAGTCCCTCAAGGTCCACCCCACGTTTCATGTCAGCAAGCTGAAACCAGTTTTAAATCTAAATTAAAAACTGAAATTGATCAATTAAACCGGGAATCATTATATAATATTCATACAACATCTGAAATAGATCAGAGAGGCAACTTGGCTCAAGCCATTAAAACCCACCAAAAGCAAATTCTAAGTAAATTCATCAAATGTATAAAAAATCAAGAGGTTGTATTGTGTATAATGAAAAACAGAAACGAGAAGTGATAAGAGATTTATGTTCTGAAGCATATAAAAAAATAGACATTGAAACGGACTGTGTTAAAACTCTGTTGGGAACAATCCCTCCGTACAACATCCAAGAATTTGACTTCCTTCTCGGTGAGAAAAGACGAGGTGATCCAGGCGGTGAAAGAGCTGAATGTCGGTAAGTGCCCCGGTCCTGATGGCCTGCCCACTGAGTTTTATCAACTATTATCTGATGATGTTTTAAACTTACTGACCTCTATGTTTAATGAAGGTCTCAGCAGTGGTAGTATGGGGGACTCATTTTATGAAGGTGTCTTGACTCTATAAAAAAAACAATGAAACTGATATAGATAATTACAGACATTTAACTATAATGAATACTGATTATAAGATACTAGCAAAAATAATAATGAATAGATTAACAGATATATTAGATACAATAGATAAGGAACAAACATGTGCTATAAAAGGTCGCCTTATGTGGAACAACTTATCAATTTTAAGAGAAATCATAAATAAGCCAAAAGAAGAAAACGTTTTTTTTATTATTGGACTTGATCAAAAAAAAGCCTTCGACTATTTATCCAGGAATTACTTATGGTCGGTGATGAAGGCCTACGGATTTCCTAAAGCCTTCATAAACATGATTAAGTGTCTGTATTTTAAATCTTGTGTCTGTGTAAATGTAAACGGTGTGTTAACAAATGCATTCAATGTTGAGAGAGGGGTTAAGCAGGGGTGCCCTCTAAGCCAGTGGTTCTCAACTGGTGGGTCGCGACCCACGGACCCGTTTCAAGTGGGTCGCGGATGTGTGAGTGAAAAAAAAACAACAAAAAAAACAGTCAAACTCTTTATGAAGGCCGGGATTTCCAATGCTGCGCGCGCAGTCACCGTTTGCTGCGTCCTGGGTAGGAAGCGTCTTGGGCGTTGTCATGATAACGTGCTGCCTTACGTTATCAGTATTTACCGCTCATTCATTCAAATTGTAAACATGGCGAAACGCAGGTATGATTCTGAATATATTAAGTATGGATTTTCATACATTGAAGATAAAAGAGAGGGACCAAAACCTCAGTGTGTTGTTTGCAGTGAAATATTGGCACGAGAGAGCATGAAGCCGTCAAAAATGAAGCGGCATTTGGAAACGAAACACTCTGCTTATAAAGATAAACCTGTTGAGTTCTTTCAAAGACGACTCACAGAGCTGAGGACATCGCAACAGTGCCTGACCTCTTCATGTTCGAAACAAGAGCAGGCCCTCCGTGCATCTTACCTCGTAGCTCAGCGTATTGCAAAGAGCAAAAAGCCCCACACCATTGCAGAGGACCTTATTTTACCTGCCGCCATCGACATGGTCAGAGAGCTGCTGGATCAATCTGCGGTGGATAAACTGAAGACCATACCACTGTCAAACGATACAATCAGTAGGCGGATTGAAGACATGTCCGATGACATTCAACAACAGACCACAGCTCGCATCAAGGCAAGTGCTCACTATGCATTACAGATGGACGAGTCCACAGACATCGCGAGCCATGCTATTTTACTTGTTTATGTGAGGCATGTGTGGGAAGGGGACTTACAGGAGCAATTTCTCTGCACTAGAGATCTTCAAACTACAACAACTGCGGAGGACATTTTTAGTTCTGTGGACTTGTACTTGGGTTCGGTGGGCCTAAACTGGGATCTGTGTGTCGGAATCACAACTGATGGCGCTGCCTCTATGACTGGAAAACATTCAGGGGTGGTGAAGAGAATACTAGAAAAAGCCCCGAATGCGACTTGGCAACACTGTTTTTTGCATCGAAAGGCTTTAGCAGCAAAGGACATCGCCCCGGTGAGATGATAGTGAACTGTTCATGAACTTGTCATGAAAAGTTCATGGAATATCAGTTAACCATATTCATGAACAGCTCATAAACAGCTCATAACAAAGTTGATGAACTGTTCATGAAATTTGCATGAAAATTAAATGGCACTAGGGCAGTTCATTAACTACTCATGAAACTCCTGTGCTGGAATGGTTCATGAACAATTCATGGAATATGGTTTTAGGCAGGTTCATGAACAATTCATGAAATTGAGTTTTCAGTGAGTGTGTAGGGATATTCAGTATTCAACCAAGAACATTTCAAGAATTGTTCATGAATTAACCATGGTTCATGAACATATCAAGAACTGTTCATAACAACTTCATGAACAGTTCATACCCAGTCACTGAATATAATTCAATGGCTGGCTATGAACCATTGACTGTGGGTCAATTGGCAACCATATAAAACAACAATTATGTCAATCACAATGGAACTTTACTCAAATTAACAAACAAACAAACATACATGTATACAGGTGGAGCACTACAATTAATCCTATCACTATTTGAAGCACAGTTCTTGACACTCAGCTGCACAAAAAAATGTGTTACGGGTCCCAAAAGCTTGGGTACCACAGCAACAATAAATTATTTCTGGAGAAAACAGAAAAGTGCAGCAGCAATAATTATACACAGGATCCGGTTGATCGTCTGGATTGCTTTTTATTCAAAATGCAAAGTACACAGTTACATTCAAATAGCTGTACTTTACAAACATCACATTTCTCCATTTAAGTTATCCGTCTGTCACAGTCAATTACTGTATCTCAAGGAGAAATTCAACATAGTCAATATAAACACATAACGCTATCAAATAATACTTTCTATCAATATATCTATCTTTACCAAATAAAACATATTATGGAGATCACAAAAATACACTGTCAATGTTAATAAACAAAAAACAAGGCAATGTGCCTGCGAGCCTTCGCTCAGGTCACATTTACCCAGGCGCGGCTGAAGCCCGCGAAAATGGCATCTATTGTTGCTGACAGTTTAGTATTTTTAAAATACCGTTACTATGTCAAACTGTTACGCTCACCGGTAGTTACAGGAGTGAACTCACAATGCTGAACACAGGATGATGAAACAGAGCTTTGGAGGTAGAAAAAGGTTTATTAACCAAAAACCTATATAGAGTCAGACGAGGGAGTTAATATCCAATAAACCCAAAGCCAGGGTTTGTCAACTGAGGTGGTGCGGATATGCACGGAGATACTCTGGCGAGGAGAGCCGGGGAACCAGAGCTGGTGAGAGTTGACAGGAAGGAGCTGGTGTGCGTGGAAGCACGAAGGTACACTGGCGAGGGAAGCCGGGGATCCAGAGCTGGCGATAGTTGACAGGTTGGAGCTGGTGTGTGTGGAAGCACGGAGATACTCAGACGAGAGGAACGTGGCTGGATGTGGCAGGCAGAGGAGTAGGCAGATGGATTCTGACGGAGAACACAAGGGTTAGATTTGGCAGGAACACAGAGAGTTAGTTTTACCATAAACTACATGTACCAAGTCGAATTACCAGCGAGGTGAAACGACGAACTGGTGAATACTGGATGAGAGGACCGGGCATATAAGCAGGTGAAGGTGAGTAGTGTAATCAGGATGATGAGCAGCAGCTGCGGAGGTGAGTTGGAGGGAATCAGAAGTGGGTCAGCCACACCCAGCCCGGGAGACAGACACACAGACAGACAGAACGAACATAACAAACATAAAACAAAGAAGAGAAGAAGGAGGGAGATACTGCAAATCCTCACACAAACATGCTCAAAACGTTCTGACACACTCTACTAAACATCTCCAACATCATATCTAATTCACACAAGTTAACATCGATCATTTTCATCATGTACTGACCTGTAGAAAACAGAAAAGTGCAGCAGCAATAATTATACACAGGATCCGGTTGATCGTCTGGATTGCTTCTGAGGAGGGGGCGGAAGTGTCCCCCCTAAAATAACCCAGATGTCACCGCTCACCTGCCAAAGGTTCCACCTTGGCGCTACTTACTCGTACTGCTTCTCAAACAGTACAGATAAACCATACAATGATATGAATGTCACCAAAAATAAATACAGATAATGTTCAGTTTCAAATTCACTATTGTTTTGTTTTAAGATTAAAAGTTTTTAAAAATAAAGAAATGTTCAAATAGTAGATGAATATTCAAGAGGTCTTTAAAATCATCACACTGATCATCAAAAGTTCATAAAATTCTCATGAATATTCAAAAATATTCTGAACTTGCCACAATCATCCAAAATTCATGAAATGCTCATAGTCATGAAAAGTTCATGAAATGCTCATGCAAACTTTTTGGGGTTTTAATTATAATTTTGTGATTGGCTGGATCATGACAAGTTCATAAATTGCTCATAAAAGTCTGTCATGAGCAAAACAGGAACTTTATATGAATGAACAATGTTCATGAACTGCTCTTTAAAATGGTTCATGAGCATTTTAAGAATGTTGGTTCATGAACATGACAAGTGAACATATAATGAGTTGTTCATGAATGTTTCATGAGTGCTCATGAACAGCTCATAAAGTCATGAACTCCATCTCGCAGGGGCGGTGCCAGTGCTTCATGAAACATTGAAGGATGTCGTCAAAGCGGTGAACCACATTAAACGCAGCGCAAAGAGCACCCAGTGCTTTCAAAAGCTGTGCCAAGACCTGGGCAGTGAGCACATACAGGTGCTGTATCATGCAGAAGTTCGCTGGCTTTCGAGGGGAAAGGTACTCTCACGTTTCTACGAGCTTAGAACAGAAATTGCAGCCTTCTTTGCCTAGAACAGATCGCCTCTTGCTGACATGTTTAGTGAGGATGTGTGGCTCGCACGAGTAGCTTACCTTGCTGATGTGTTTGAACATTTAAACACATTAAATGTTTCAATGCAAGGGAGGGGACACAATGTGTTCGAACAATCGGAGAAAATCGAGGCGTTAAAAAAAAAGATCGCCTTGTGGGCAAATCATGTTTCCAGGGAGAGGCTGGACATGTTTCCAAATGCGTGTCATGAGGCAAAAGAACTGGACACTGCAGGCAAAAATGCCCTGAATGAAACTATCAGGGCACATCTAAGCAAACTGCAGGATCGGTTCAACGATTACTTCCCTGAGAAACACGGCAATGATGACTGGGTACGGGATCCTTTCGGAGTCAAGATGGAAAGCGTCACGTTGCCGAGCAATGAAAGAAAGTCAGCTGGTGGAGCTGTCATGTGATCGGTCGCTGAAAATAAAATTCACTGAGGTAACCCTGCCCCAGTTCTGGTGCAGTGCTGTGATTACTGAGTATGCATCCCTCACCACACATGCAATTAAAATCATCCTGCCATTCAGCACTACCTATCTCTGTGAAAGTGACTTCTCAGCTCTGGTCCAGCTGAAGACAAAGCAGAGGAACAAATTGAACATTGAGCATGACCTCAGAGTTGCTTTGTCTACCATCACCCCAGACTTTGAGACCCTTGTCAGGAACAAAAAGCATCCCCAGCTGTCCCACTAGCTCCCCCCAAACTAAGATGTGTTACAGTAAGTTCAGTAAATGCTGACACTAAATATTTGTCACAATACAATGTTGTTCAGAATGTATCCCAGATAAGCTCTTCTACAGTTCAATTTTTGTTCTTGAAACTTTAATAACATTATCCTTTTACACTTGTTTAAAAAGCATGCCTGTATATGTACTTTTTACTATTATTCGTTATAATCACTCTGTCTGTGCTGTTATTTATTTATTATTTATCATCATAACTATTTGTTTATGGGATATTTGCACTCTTTATTTTGTTGTTTATTTCTTGACTATAAGTACTGTTACTGTTTTAATTGTATTTATTTTTTACTCTAAATCTGGTTTGAATGTATATTTTTTGTTTGTTGGGGGGGATAATAATACAACATACACACAGTTCTGTATTCTTCTCATGCCTTCTCAAAAGCATGCCTGTTATTGAAGATAAGTCTGCCTTTTTATGTAATACAACACAAGTGTGCCTATTTATTTATTACATACAATACAATTTTGACTCTAAAAACTTGATGACCATCACCAATTTAAACTTGTTTAAAAAGCATACTGTAGTTCTGTGAAGGGATATAATCTGCCTTGCATGGCACTAACAATGTTGAAGATGTGGTTGTGTTCCCATGGACTACATTTATTGAAAATGTATTCACTGTTCTTCACTTTTATATTAATATTAATATTTAATATTACTGCACTACTTTTTGTGAATTAAATTTGTGTGGTTCAAAATGGTGGGTCGCGACTCATTGACGAAGGAAAAAGTGGGTCCCGAGGCCAAACCAGTTGAGAACCACTGCTCTAAGTGCAGCTCTGTACGTCTTAGCCATAAGTCCATTAATTAAAAATAATAAACAATGACAAGTTCATATCAGGAACAGCAGTTGGCCATGCGCCCAAAATAACTGCCATCGCCTATGCAGACTGTTATAATAAAAAACCAACAGGAAATGGATGTTCTAACAAACCACCTAAACCTATATGAATTGGCATCAGGAGCTAAATTAAACCACAACAAAACTGAAGGTGTTTGGATCGGCACCGACGATGCCAAATGTGACATTAACATTCAAGTGAAAAAATAAATTAAAATACTTGGAATAACTATTTGTAGCGACAACTGTGCTGAACTCAATTGGGAGAACAAACTAAGTGAAGTCAAAGAACAAGTTAAACACTGGGAGAATAAAAATACAAATTATAAATCAAGAATAAACATAATAAAATCATTCATACTCAGCAAGATCCTTTTTCTAGCAAACATCTTCCCCCTACCAGCCCAAATAATTATGCAATTAAACAAACAGTGTGTCAATTTGGTGTGGGGTACAACAAGGGAGGTTAAACGTAATTTGTTATTTAAGAGTAGGGAATATGGAAGCCTGGGAGCCATAGACCTGGGCATTAAACTAAAAATTACCTTTGTAAAAAACATCTCAGCTGCAATCGATAGGAAAGCACCTTGGGTTGAGGATGGAGAAATGGGATGGAAGAAAAGAAGAGGCAGAGCTAGAAATGGACCATATTACAAGTTAGTTTATGGTGACTTCACAACTGAAGTTCAGCATTTAGAGATTGATTGGATCGGACTACCGAATAGAGTAATTTTTAAAATGATAAATGATTTCAAATATGGAGGTGTTATAGCATACAAAAACCTAACACCTGACGAAGGTAACGAAGTCTTAAAATTAGTCAAAAGTAAACAGTTATCGGAGAGCATCAGAGACGTGAGGTGGCTGATATCAGTCAACAGACTTGCGGTCAGAGCTGTGGTTTCATGGAGCTGCTTTGTGAAAACTAGAACATGCCCCATGACTAACTGTGAGGAGGACGAGACTTTACAGCACCTCCTCATGGAGTGCTACAGAGCCCAGGACGTGTGGTCGCTCCTACGGGGCATCGGGTTAGACTTCAATGTAGAATATGTCTCAATCATGTATTGTAGTCTGGATGAGGGGATGGACAATAAACACAGGGACCTTTTTCAGCTGGTAATTTGTATCACATGTATGAAAATCTGGAAAAAAGGTGCAAAATTGTACTAAATCAGACGATCATAAACAGTGGCACCATCGTGAAACAAATACTTACTGAACTAAGGAGAAGAAAAACCCTGGACAAATCCCAGACTCAGCCATGGGGCATTTTGAGTCTGTGACCGAGCTGAGTCTCATTGGAATATAAACGTGCTCTCTTTATGTTATTTATATATTTATTCATTGTGTTTTATGTGTATTATTAATGTAACTTGTGTATATCATGTACTGCCCAAATAATATAAAATAAAGTTTTCTAAAAAAAGAAAAAAAAGGAAACCAGTTTTAGAGAGCAGACTGGTTCCCTCCTCCACACCAACTCCACCGACGGAGGTATCGTCTATACAGTGGAAAAGATACTGTCAGAAAGATAGCGGGGTAGAGAGAGACAGTTCCTGGTCGACTGGGTAGGGTATGGACTAGAGGAAAGATGCTGGATCCCGGGCAGCTTCATTGTCGACAAGTCCCTGATCGCGGATTTTTGACAAACTACGGTCAGGGACGTCTGGAGTCGTCCGTAAAAGGGGGGGTACTGTAAGGTTTTAGCGCTAGTATCCTGTTAGTTGTTGTGTTTTTAGTGTTTGTCTATATGTCTTATTATGTTAATGACTCTACCCTCTCTTTCCAGGTGTCTGCACTTCCTGTCCGTGTGTGTCACCAGTTAGACTGATTGTTGTTCCCGCCCCTGATTGTGTCCACCTGTGCCCCATTACCTAATGTGTGTGTGTATATATATAGTCCTTCTCTCCCTTTGTCTTGTGTTAGTAGTATTAATCATGCCCCTTTCGTCTCATTAGTATGCATGAAAAGTGACATATGGACACGCCCCCAATTATGCAAATGAGCTAAGTCCCGCCTCCCATTGTTCAAGATCCTTTGATGTGAGGGGTGAGGTGTCATCACACGTAGGTGTGAAATGCCCCCCTGTGTAGCGCCTTTGTTCGAGATCCTTTGATGTGTGTTATCAGATAGGTGTGAAAAGCCCCCTGGGTAGCGCCTTTGTTGTCTAATTCTTTGATGTGTTGATTAAGTCTCTTTGAAGTTGTGTTGTATGGCCCCTGCCCCCTCACAGCCCCTTTGTAGTCTAGTCCTTTGATGTGTGTTATATCAGGTAGGTGTGATATAAGCCTTTGATGTTAATCTAGGTGTTGACTCTTTGAAGTTATGATGTCTGGCCCCCTGCCCCTCAGAGCCCTTTGTTGTCTAATCTAATTAGCCTTTGGTGTTTGCCCTTTGATGTGAGGTGTTATAACAGGCAGGTGTGACTTCACACTGGTGTGCTATAAACCTTTGATGTTAATCTAGGTGTCTCTTTGAAGTTATGCGTGAGACTGTTTACCCGCCCCCTCCCAGCCTCTCCCCCTTTTCTACCCCTTCCTGGGGCTATGACGCCAGCAGATAGTGGGGGATGGAATTAGGTTAAAATAGAAATATGCGCAAAACTAAATAAAAAAGACAGTCATTTACACTTACCAAGTCACCTTTTTAAAAAAGAAAAATGGCAAGAGACGCCTCGAATGAGGTTTTTAATCAGCCTGTGCCAACTTACCGCCATACGTCCGGAGAACCAGTCAAGAAACGAATGCAGCAGCAGTGCGGGGGTCAGACGCCTACAGCCTGTGCACAAACCTATCTCGTGCCCTCTTTTGGTCATGTGCGCGCATTTCATGTGTGTTGGAGGAGGGGCTCTGTGAGGAAATACGCTCAATCTAAATCTTTTGTCCGAAGGAATCGAACTCGTCCTTATTGGGACTTTTTGGAGGGGTCTTTTTTTTCTTTTAATGGGTGATCTGTCAAAGGGTATGCTGTCAATCATTCTTAAATCTCTTGAACTAGGAATCTTAGAAATGCGTCTTAATCCTCCCAATCCTAGCTCTTCCTCCTCCTACTCATCGTCATCATCCCACTCAGCATGACTCCGCCTCCCCCTCAACATAACAAGTCCCGCCCTCCTCACCAGATCATTTAAAAGTAAGGGGATGGAAATAGATGAAAAAATAAATACGCTCAAACTAAATACAAGCCAGTCATTTCCACTCATCAAGTCACCTTTCAAAAAAGAAAAATGGCCAAGAGACGCCTCGATATGGGTTTAATCAGTGAGACGCCTGTGACAACTTACCGACACCCGTCCGGAGCGCCAATCAAGAAACGAATGCAGTATCTGGGCCGGGTTCAGACGCCTCCAGCCGAAGAACTTCATGAAGAATGGACTCTGAAAAATGGCGATGTTTGGGGTTATGTATTCAACTATATGGCGAATTAACTGCATTTCTACAATCTGAAGAATGGAGAAACGTATGGACCCCGTAGTGTTAAAGCGACACTGACCTCAACAGATTGGGCTGTGTTAACTCTGGTGTCCTCCAGAGATCTCCACGCAACCACTGTATCGGAAGAAGTAGTGCATCAAGAAACAGGCGTGGAACTAGCGGTGTACAAGATATTTGCAAATAAAAGCAAAGAAACCCAGACAGCATGCGAGATCAAAGAAGAGTTTGCACCGCTGCCCCTCAAGGTGGAGGAAGAAGAAGGAGATATTTCCCCGCCGCCAGAAGTGAGAAGAGTCCTGACAAGCACCGTCTGGGAAACTAAAAGCGGACCATCGGGGCGATGGTATTACCGCGCAAGCCGTATGGTGATGCTGGGGAAGGACCCCTCTGATGATTTTGTTTTGGAGTATTTCAACTCTACATGCGGGGTTTTTCAGACATCCTTGCGGGTGCCTCTGACTGCTTGGCTGAAAATGATTGATGGAAAAGCTACAAAGCTTAAAGAACTTTTTAAACAGTCAGACATCGATCGACATTATACTGGTGAAAAAGACTCTCACTTTTGCAGAGGACTCCGCCTCCCAATCAACATAACAAGTCACACCCTCCTCACCAGATCATTTAAAACTAAGGACCCCTCAAAGAAAAGCATTGTGTTTTTCTACCTATGTAAAAAGAGCGTCGGGGTTGTCTTACGAAAATGTGTTATCTCTGTATCAAGATGATGTGTTTAAAAATGAATTTTGTGAAAAATACCAACTGTGTGAGAGACGTCATAAAGACACTCATTTTAACCACAGTGTTTGTTCTCTACAAATGTTTTAAGATTGTTACAAAATGTAAAAATAAAAATAAAAAGGTCTGGAGACTAAATTAATTCAGGTGACTGTCTTTATTAGGAAAACAAAAATATAATACAAATGGTTTAGGGGTTAAAAATGTAACCAACTTGGACTTAATAGTCTAACAAAATAATTTATCTGAATACATTTTTTCTTTTTAAGCGCACTTTTTGAAATTATTTATTTGTTATTTCAATGGAACAATCCAGTTTGTTAACATCAATGCTTTTCTCTCTTTTCTTGTGTTACTAAGATACTTTTAGACACACTTTGGCGTATGCAACACTTGTTCAGTTAAACAAGGTTTTTTCTTTTCTGATAACCTTACATATTTTAGTTATTTTCTGCTACCAAGATACTTTAAGATACACCTTGATGTACGCAACACTTAACAAAAGGGTATAATATGAAGTACTTGGTAAGGAATGGGTTTTTCTTTAAGGGGTGCAAAACTTTAGAACAGGGTAAAATATTCATTAATTTGTAATGAATTGAGTTTTCTTTCTTTTTGATTTTCAACATACTATTTGTACACAATGACTTTTCCATATTTCTGACAAACTATACTTTTTTGACTTTTTCCGTAAAATCTTGACAAACTATTACTTATTCTTAAATGTTGACCTATTGCTGCTTGGTTGGAGATGATAGATGAAAAAGCTACAATGCTTAAAGAAGTTTTTTTTTTTAAAACTCTCAATTCTATAAATGACTCCCCCCATTCAACGCAATAAGCCCCACCCTCCACTTAGCAAATCATCTAAAACGAAGGACCCCACTAAGACGACCGTTGTAAACTAGCCATGGAGCTGAGAAAAACCAAGACTCCCCCCGCGAGTTGCAGCCAGAAACAAACTCCTGGACTACCATCATCACCACCATTTTGGACACCCGAATCTTGCAATACTACTGCTGCTGATTTTGCTCCTTGGGCCAAAACGTCTCTGTTTATGGACACAGTGAAATCGGTGTTGGTTGATATTGTGGAGAGGGTGATACATCGGTACAGAGAAGAAATATGCAACGGGTGCCGAGTCAGTCACCCCGGCCAGAGGCAACACGATTTTCTGAATGACATGTCCGATTTTTACTTCAGAAACAATTACAACGCGTTAATGAAAAGACTCTGGCTCACCGACTTCATTACTGAGATCGACCAGACTCTTATTGATAAAGACATTTTCACGGATGATTGGAGGATCCAAGGCGCTTCGGAGGCTTTTGTTCACAATCGCAAAAATTGCAGGCGCCTCAAGGAGAGACTTGAAAAGATCCATGCCGAGTTGGATGGAGAAGAAGAAGCCTAATAACCAGCAGTTGACTGAAGCCAGGGACTTGTTCGATACATTGACTTTTTTTTCCTTTAAAGTAAAATAAAAATGGGAAACTACTATGCAAAACGCTCTGTATATATTGATCAGAATGTAGTCAATACCTTTTAATAAGGGTGGTGATGAGGACGATTGAAAACAGAACGAGTAGTGACCCCTGTGTAAAAAGAATGGCTGAAGTTTGTAAACTGGAAGACATTTTGGATATCGTTCGTTCTGGCAGTACTATTCCGGGTCATTGGGAAACGATTGTAAACGAAACATTTAAAGTGGTCCTGGAATCTTCATTTTCCGAAATATTCTGTAACATTATCTCCGAAATGAAACAAACATCAAAAGTGTATCATGTGCTCTCAGTGTATGCTCTGTTTGTAGATGTAATGCATATTTGTGTCGAAAGCAGCATACACATGAATATTCTGACTGAAGTGAAAAAACTCCATCACGATATTTCCAGAAATATGGGGAATTCTAAGCTGGAGACGGTCCTGGGGATGTTACAATCAGTATAACTTTTTGATTTTTGTGTGTGAAAAAAAGTGTTTTTTTTACATTAAAAAACTGTTGTCTTCATTATAGCAAGGGGAGCGTGTCTGATACATGTGTATTACAGTCCTTCTTTTTGTGTTATTCAGTGTTTTCTGTGTGTCTGTACACACAAAGCACAAATCATTTAAAACAAACCCCTGAATCAAATTGAGAGAGGACCATTAAGAGTCAGATGCTTGAAGAAATCTACTAATACAAAGTACTTAATTATCTACTTTTCAGCTTTTAAACACAAAAGTGTATCTTTCAGTAACTTTCTCAGAGAATTTAAGCATAAATCTGTCAAATGTTCAAAACAGCCTTGTTTAACTGAAATAGCCTCAAAATCACAAACTGCCATTAAGAGTCAGATTCTTAACGAAATCTACTGACACAAAGTACTTCATTATCTACTTTTCAGCTTTTTTAAAAAGAAAAGTGTATCTTTCAGTAACTTTTTGAGAGAATTTAAGCATACATCTGTCAAATGTTCAAAACAGCCTTGTTTCACTGAAATAGCCTCAAAATCACAAACTGCCATTAAGAATCAGAATCCTAACGAAATCTACTCAAACAGAGTACTTCATGGTAGTGGTCAGCGTTTGTATACACAAAGTGTATCTTTCAGTAGCTTTCTCAGAGAATTAAGTGTAAATCTGTCAAATGTTCAAAACAGCCTTGTTTCACTGAAATAGCCTCAAAATCACAAACTGCCATTAAGAGTCAGATGCTTTACGAAATCTAATAAAACAGAGTACTTTCTACAGATGACTCCTCCCACTCAACGCTAAAAGTGCCACCCCACTCAGCAAATCATATAAAACTAAGGACCCCCACTAAGACGACCTTTGAAAACTAGCCATGAATCTGAGAAAAAACAAGTCTGATGTAGCCTCCCCTTATTATCGCCAGGATAACAGATACGGGCTTAATGACTGGATGTTACAAAGTAGGGGAGAGGATGTTCCCGAAGAAGAGCTCTCCTCTATATCATATCCATGTAAGGTCTTTAGGACAAAAGAGGACCATGATAACATGAAATATGAAGAATATCTTTCTTTAAAAGATGGTATTATAGATAACCTTTATAGAAACAGTATATCTCATACCACTCGCCAAGATCGCAAACGACAATTAGCAGAAAAGAAAAAGTAAAGAAAAACGAAGAAAAAGAAAAATGAAAAGGAGAAGAAAAATGAAAAGCAAACGCAGAATGCGAATGAAAAGAAAAGGGACCATAGGACGGAAAACCAAAAAGACAAAAAGAAGGAAGGTGAAAAGAAAAAGGAACAAAGTGAAGAAATGTAAACTAGAGGATGCTGATGGTGTTTGTTGGAGATTTGGAGGGATAACTGGTCCGCTTTTCAAATCTCCGCGCGTTCCTATGAAGCTGGTTATAATACAGGAAGGAATCCATAGCTACAAAGTAACCGTTAACAATAATCTACTTTAATGGCAATATGACAATGCAATACAATCATTACAATACAACATGATATATTACAGTTATATTGCAATGCTTAAGGAGTAATGCCGGCTTACTCCTGCTCTAGTCCGCATACTGCAGAGCTACTTTCACCCGAGGGCAGCATGTGAAGAAGAGGCCGAACGCCAGGGATCCACCGGATATATACCAGAGTAAGAAGGAGGGGTTTGGTGTTAGGTCAGCTGGTCATCTTTTCAGGTCATCTCATTGGGAGACGCAACGCAGCAGGAAACGCAGCAGGAAACCAAACAGGCTCACTTTACAACAAAAGGTCTCAAGGCCTGCATACCTACACCTCCCCCACAGAGCCATAAAACCCTGTTTACTCCAACCAGCCCAGAATGTTTATAGCCATTTGTAGTCCTTACATTTATGAAAGGATAAACCAGAGAAATCAATATAAAACACAAACACAGGTATTGTTTGAACAGTATTTACTTAACTGCTACTATTGATAAGCACCAGAGAAACCCAAGGGACCTCTCTTAACATCACAAACACGGTAGCTAGATCTAAGTTGAATGCAAATCAGGACATGCTCTCACCTTCCCCCATCTTCCTTTGGCCTCAAAAACACATGTCAAAAGGCCCCAAATCCAGCTCACAGTTTTACCCAAATTATTCTCATTTTAAGCTTATCCATAGTTTGCTAACATGAATAAATACAAATATAACTCTACAAATCCCCCTTTTTATCTCCTTCTCCAGAGATAAACTTAGACAAGGCATTTTGAAATATACCCACGGTCATTCTTTTCTACTGTGTCCGTAAATCCATCCGAAGCTGGTATTCAGAGTACTTGAAACCTTCATGGAGACCGAACACCACTTTCCATGGCAGTGAAGGAACCATGAGGGGGTAGCTGAGTGCTAGAATCATCAGCCCCCCCCCCCCCCGGAGGAATAGCCCACAAGGACAGCCAATAGGGAGGGGGAGATGCAGCTTGCCCTTCACGGGTAGAACTGATCAGAGAGAAGTAGACTCCTCTGCTGCCTCGACAAGTTCCCTGTGCCGTCCTGGCTTGCCGTGTCTTTGTCTCCCAATCCGCTGACGGCAGCTTCTGGGCTGCCTGCTAGAGAGATGTCTTCCTCCTCCTCGTCCTCCGGCCCGCTGATGGCGGCTTCCGGGTCGATGCTGTAGAGATGTCTTCCCGATCCTCCTTCTCCGGCCCGCTGATGATGCCTCCCGGGTCGTCTGCTGTAAGGATGTCTCCAGGGTCCTGGTCCTCCAGTCCGCTGCTTCCGAGTAGTCCACGTCTGCCAGGGCCACGTCCGTCCTGATGTCGTCCCCTGGTCCTAGTAGGTGGTTTCCCCGCCGCACACTGGCTCCCGTGGTACGAGCTGTCCCCCTTTTCTCCCAGGCAGACGGCATAAGAGGTCCGCTGGGTCACTCGGTCAGGGTCGGAGAGCCTGGGGTTGAGCCACTTTGTCCTCGTGCTTCTCGGGTCCCCCTTTTGGCGCCAGTGACCTGTGTGGAGAAATCTGATACAACTCCCTCAAGCCTACGCTCAGCTGTTTTGACCCACTTGGAGCCTCTTGGTGGGGTGTCTTGAAACAACAGCCGTCTGTGAACAGGTTTTCCAAATTAATTGTAGACCTCTTATCTGCCAGTGCAGCTTCAGAATCTTAATACTTGGACTGTGCCAACTAAATAAGAACCTCAACATCTTTAGGTAAACTAAATAACATATTTCAATAGCTCTGAATTTCTGACAAGCATCCGTGTTTATTTTTAAATGAAATCCTATTTAAAATCCAAATATAATATGAACTGCTAATGTTTCTGGTAAAGAAACACACTAATGTTATGGATTCAAAAACAACCAAAATCACGATGCTAACAAAGTGAATGATTTCCTGGTGATTCTGCTTCTACCTGTCAGTGCTTAGATATTATCACGCTAAACAAATGAATACAGAATTCCAACAAACTGTCATCAAATGTCTTTCTATTATAAATTTAGATGAAATGTATATCCCCATAATGACCTAAACAATAAAGTCTATGGCTTTTACTTCTTTACCAGGCTAGTTACATGATGTTGTCTAAATTAAATTCTGTCTCAATACACTACTATGTTTTAGCTTTAACTGTAATATGTTCTTTCTACATTTCAAACCTCAGTTACTCTAATGTCTGTTAAAATATTACAAAATTGTTTCATTATCACAGGTCAACTTCTTCGGTTTCACAGTAGCCCCTTGGCCACTGCTTCTTTGTTACCTGTTATAATTCAAATCAATATTTAGAAACATCTCAACCTTCATCAAACAGTATCTTATCCCCAGATATGGAGCAGGTTAATTACATTCAATGCTCAATCCTTAAAAGAAAAATGTAAATTGTGAATTTTACAGCCATGTTAACATTTATACATTATACTCACTCCCCCCTTTTACACATGAAATAATGTGTAACAAAAGCCTGTAATGGGAGGGGAACAAAAACTGTCAGGTAATTGGTTAGGAACATAACGAACATCATTATCATTATTTCCACAGTGAACACTTCAGTGAAAAGAAGTGTTCCTCTCCGTCCTTCCGGCCTAAAAGAAACAGAATCTTCAGATTGTAGTTTTACATTTGCAAACCGCCAACTCATGTGAGAGGAAAATATCACATGTGCGGTTTCCCCTTTTTGTGGAATTTTTAGGAAACCTCTCGTTTCCCTTGGAGCTCCAAAATAATATGTTAGTCCAAAAACATGCTTGGTTAGTTATTGTTTTAGAATCATGCAGTTACACTGATCACATGCCGGCATACATTCACACTCACACTGTCTGGTTGTCATGTCAAGTTTGGTCAGGTACACCCCAGAGTCAGTCATCCACAGTGCCTTGTCAAGTTACACTGTCGGTCAGGGTCAAAGGTCAGTTGGTCTCCGTCTTTTTTGGCCATGTGTCGTGCTCTGCAGAGACTTTGACATTTCAGCATAGGCCAGTATCCTTTGTCTACAAAAAATATGTCACGATTTCAACTATAATTTTCAAGATGATTCTCACTTGTCATTGGGACTTCCGCCTCCCACTTTTCCTGAAACTTGGTACAAAACTCACTTCCTTCGAGTACCACTACTAATTAAAATGTCTAATGATCTATTTCAGAAACTTTTGTACAATAACTATTATCTTGAGTCAAAACATTACTAGGATCTGTGTCGCTCTGCATTTCATAGCTCATTATAATTCTGGTCTACTTAAAAAACGATGTTAAACTCTTTAGCAGTGTGTGGAACCTTGGGTGTCCGAACATGCAACAATTACTCCCTCCTTTATCAAGGATTTAAAACCGAAGTCTGGTAATAACTATGCCACAATGGTGAAATCAACACTTTAGATTGGAATTTAATATGTGGCTTGGCACTAGCCATTAATACAAACAAAGATTTGTCCTATAGAGTGGTTCCTAAAACTATCCTTTTAATGGTGATCAATATTGTAACCAATGAGATCACTACTTTATTCACACGTGAATAAAAATGTCTTAAAGAATGAATTGTTAACATGATGAAAATATTGAAGAATATGGTTCTACTCTGTCAGTGTGTTTTAGGATGATTATCATTTTACTTTAATAGTTTCCTCTTTACTGCTATTTTTAATTTACCAAATGATTAATAAATCTTTCTGTCTTTATGAAGTTAATTCAAGTTATTTAAATGTGCGTTTCGTGAATAAGTGTGTTTATGTGTAACTCACTCATTCCCGTTCTCCTTTCCTCCTCCCCTGGTTTTCTCAAGCCGTGACCCCGGCCTCCTCACTTCTAATCGACCATGCCAACTCCTCTGATTCTGTCTTCTCTTCAGTCCATCAGCTGTTGAATCCATCCACTGTAACTTTTGTAGGCAGCCATTGGCCCAGTCACATCTGCAGCCCCATCATGCCACTGTTGTTGCACTCCTCCTTTACAGTCTCTCTGCTGTTTTTATGGAGGGCGGATTCTGCTCTCATGTCTATTGTGCCAAATCTCGCAGCGCAGTTTGGAACTTCATGTCCTGTTTGAGGGACCGATGAGAGTTTGCCTCTTTGTCAGCATGCTGGTTTGGTTCTGGATGCCACAGGTGGAGATAGTTCTGGCTGCAGTCTTGATGTAGTCTTGTTGTTGTTGTTGGTTCAGCTCTGGAAGGAGGAGTCTCCTGTTGGGTTAGGTCTTTTTGTCTGCTTGGAGGGTCGGGATCAAAGCCTTTCTAACTCAGAGGGGGAGTCCAGGTCTCGGTACACATTACCTATAAGAAGTCTAGCACACTGATGTTAAATAAATCCAACCCTTTCCACTCTGTCTCTTTCTAATCATACTATCTGTCTTAGTTGTTAAATGCCATCTAAACAACATAATTAATGTCTACTTATGATATTACAAAAACTCACTCCAAAAATTGTTTCATCCATTGTTACATATTTACCCAACACAACTCCGAAATACTTACATGTTCTCAGCATCACATATTCCACACACTATGAAAGAACATCTCCATATCTTCTCTCATTTTAAATCCCACTGTTACTTCGAACAATAGTAAACCTGCAGAGCACACCAATCGGATCACAGTAATGAAATTTGAATCAAGTGTAGGCCTGTCTTCTTTCTGAACATTTATTTATATTGTCTACATTTGCAAACAGTTCGAGTGTAAAATGTGTTTTGCACAATGTATTTACACTCTACAGATTCTTGAGTTTACTCATCTCCTGGTGCTGTCATTGTAAAAAATGTTCAATCCCTTATTGTTTTGTACCAGTTTACCAAAATCAGTTATAATTAATATACTGGGAACGTGCTTCCCGTCTTCAATACCGGCCAGCAATGTAATGATTAAACTCTAAGCTCGCATAAGTTTCAAGGGTGTGATACCCCCTTTCAGCCACTAGATGGCAGCAGCAGAAGTTTCAAGGGTGTGATACCCCCTTTCAGCCACTAGATGGCAGCAGCAGAAGTTTCCAGACAAAGGGAAACGCTCTACCTTGGTTTAATATATAACAGACCTCTGGCTTTAAGCTTTTAGCATTGGTCTGTTATTTAAACCCCAGTTTTAAACGGCGACTCGATCTGATATATCGAGTTTTCAGGTTTTGCCGTGCAGGATTCAAACCTCGCATTCACACAAACTGCACCATTTCTACGCCACTCAGGAATAAACACCTGCAGATCCGCGCCAAACTGCTCTATTTTACGTCACGCAGGACTTTCGTCTACCTGTCGATCCACGTTTACGTTTTGTATATAACTTTCCTAACATAGTAAAATATGCATTGTATATTCCATTTAAACTATAAAAACACTGTGAAACGCCTACAGACAATCCTAAAGTTTTAGCGTATCCAATTACAGACAGGCGACTTTCATCGTCTTCTTACCTTATTTGCAAAGTTGCAGAGTCCTGCTGATTGTCTGAGATGTTTGAAAGCGTCTGAATTCTTCCTCAGCTTCGTTATAGACGTCGGGTCACCATTTTGTTAGGGATTTGGAGGGATAACTGGTCCGCTTTTCAAATCTCCGCGCGTTCCTATGAAGCTGGTTATAATACAGGAAGGACTCCATATCTACAAAGTAACCGTTAACAATAATCTACTTTAATGGCAATATGACAATGCAATACAATCATTACAATACAACATGATATATTACAGTTATATTGCAATGCTTAAGGAGTAATGCCGGCTTACTCCTGCTCTAGTCCGCATACCGCAGAGCTACTTTCACCCGAGGGCAGCATGTGAAGAAGAGGCCGAACGCCAGGGATCCACCGGATATATACCAGAGTAAGAAGGAGGGGTTTGGTGTTAGGTCAGCTGGTCATCTTTTCAGGTCATCTCATTGGGAGACGCAACGCAGCAGGAAACGCAGCAGGAAACCAAACAGGCTCACTTTACAACAAAAGGTCTCAAGGCCTGCATACCTACACCTCCCCCACAGAGCCATAAAACCCTGTTTACTCCAACCAGCCCAGAATGTTTATAGCCATTTGTAGTCCTTACATTTATGAAAGGATAAACCAGAGAAATCAATATAAAACACAAACACAGGTATTGTTTGAACAGTATTCACTTAACTGCTACTATTGATAAGCACCAGAGAAACCCAAGGGACCTCTCTTAACATCACAAACACGGTAGCTAGATCTAAGTTGAATGCAAATCAGGACATGCTCTCACCTTCCCCCATCTTCCTTTGTCCTCAAAAACACATGTCAAAAGGCCCCAAATCCAGCTCACAGTTTTACCCAAATTATTCTCATTTTAAGCTTATCCATAGTTTGCTAACATGAATAAATACAAATATAACTCTACATGTTGTAGAGCCATTACCGGATCATAATAATCTTATAGATCATCTACCGCTAACCGACTGATGCGAGTGTGTTGAGCAAATACCAAAAGCAATGGCAGAGCTTTGCTTCAGTATAATGAGAGAAAAAGCGCGATACTATGGAATTGCCCAAATTGGCGCGAGTGCCAGAACATGCATTAAAAGACTGTTGGAGGATCTCTATTCTAGTATCGGTTGTCATTACAGCGAAGGATATGCCAAAACGTGTGACGACATAGAAAAAGCTTTTGAAGACATATGGTATGGTACCTGTCCTTACAGCTAAACAAATCCTATGCCAGGTATTCAACAGACCACAAGAAGCACAAGAAGCCCCAGAAAGGATTACATTCAGAGCTAATAATTGTGAAACCGAAGAAGAAGCAAAGCAGATTATAATCGTTGCGGGTGAAAGGATAGATAATTTGCATGTGATGTTAATGCATTTATCTGATATAAAAAATGCATTCGTATACTTCCAAGAGACCCCTAAACATCTACTTGGGCAATGTGAATTGAACGATAAACCGATCACTGTAAATGAAACGCGGAGAGAAGCAGCAGTGCAAATCGTTAAGTCTATTACCTTGTATGCACTACGACATTAACTTGGTAAAATGTAATATGTTTTTTTATGAAAATGTGTTGAATGTTGTGTTTTCAATTAAACAACCATTACAAAATGAAAATGTGTTTTATTTTGTTGCTTTCATATATAGTAATAGTATTGTAAATGAAACATGTTTGTTACGGTGTGCAGGAAGCAGGACCCAAATGCAGATTTAAGTGACAAAATAATTCCTTTATTTCAAGGCTACAATAACCAGAGACAGAACAGAACACTCACCGCAGTTTACTCACAACACAAGACAACCCGACAAAGAGAGACAGAAAACCCAGAACTTAAATACACCCAGAACTAATCACATAAACACGAGACAGGTGAGGAGGGATGAGAAAACACAGAGGCACCAGGTGAACACAATCGGGTAATCAGGGAGGGAAACAGACAGAAAGCAAACAGGCAGGAAACGGGGGTGAACACTTTACAAAATAAAACAGGAAACCCAAAGATAGAAAAAGACAAGAAAAACACCAACACAGACAGATCCTAACACATTTAAAGTGTATCATGTGCTCTCATTGTATGCTACATCTAAAAACAGAGCATACAATGAGAGCACATGATACACTTTAAATGTTTCGTTTACAATACTATTACTATATATGAAAGCAAAAAAATAAAACACATTTTCATTTTGTAATGGTTGTTTAATTGAAAACACAACATTCAACACATTTTCATAAAAAAACTAGGGCTGTCAAGTTAACGCGTTAATAACGCGTTAACGCAAAAATAATTATTTTAACGCGATTAACGCATTTTTATTTTTTTTCCTCGGCCGCCCCGTAGTTTCAGAGCGCATCGAGTTTAAAATACCATCTACAAGCTGATGCTGACAGCCCCGCTCCTGCCGCCGACTTGTGGCAGACCACACTTCCACGCTCACCGGCAGGCACCGACTGGCCATCTGGAGGACCGGGAGGGTGTGTGTATGTGTGGCTCGAGCGAGCGAGAGAGAGACCTTACGTGCATTGTTGTTGTTAGCATCTGGTGCTAGCTAGCTGCGCTAACAGATATAAGGAGCTGTTTAAATGAAAACAGAGGAGCGACATTTCGCCGACAACTGCGCCGAGCACTTGACTTTATGCAGGCAGCCAGACAGTGGGACATTGTACGAGAAGTCAGCACACTCAGCAAGGATAGTGCAACATGATTGCAGCGTCCAGGCAGCTCCCGTTCGAGCATATGCCTTGAGTTGCACATAGCTCCAACGATCCATCACACACACACACACACACACACACACACACACACACACACACACACACACACACACACACACACACACACACACACACACACACACACACACACACACACACCCCATTTGTATTATTGTATGAGAGAGGTTCCAGGTTGAATTGAGGCGAATATTTGTAATGTTCAGAAGTTGTTGTGTTTAATATTCATGAGAATATTTGTCATTGTTCAAATGATAATAAACATTTGCATAAAGCATATTTGTCCACTCATATGTTGATAAGAGTATTCAAAACTTGAAAAAAATTCCTCTAAGGTACATTTAAAACAGATCAAAAATGTGCGATTAATTTGCGATTAATCGCGATTAACTATGGACAATCATGCGATTAATCGCGATTAAATATTTTAATCGACTGACAGCCCTAAAAAAACCACATTACATTTTACCAAGTTAATGTCGTAGTGCATAGGCTACAAGGTAATAGACTTAACGATTTGCACTGCTGCTTCTCTCCGCGTTTCATTTACAGTGATCGGTTTATCGTTCAATTCACATTGCCCAAGTAGATGTTTAGGGGTCTCTTGGAAGTATACGAATGCATTTTTTATATCAGATAAATGCATTAACATCACATGCAAATTATCTATCCTTTCACCCGCAACGATTATAATCTGCTTTGCTTCTTCTTCGGTTTCACCATTATTAGCTCTGAATGTAATCCTTTCTGGGGCTTCTTGTGGTCTGTTGAATACCTGGCGTAGGATTTGTTTAGCTGTAAGGACAGGTACCATATAATTGTCTTCAAAAGCTTTTTCTATGTCGTCACACGTTTTGGCATATCCTTCGATGTAATGACAACCGATACTAGAATAGAGATCCTCCAACAGTCTTTTAATGCATGTTCTGGCACTCTCGCCAATTTGGCCAATTCCATAGTATCGCGATTTTTCTCTCATTATACTGAAGCAAAGCTCTGCCATTGCTTTTGGTATTTGCTCAACACACTCGCAGCAGTCGGTTAGCGGTAGATGATCTATAAGATTATTATGATCCGGTAATGGCTCTACAACACCATCAGCATCCTCTAGTTTAAATTTCTTCACTTTGTTCCTTTTTCTTTTCACCTTCCTTCTTCTTGTCTTTTTGGTTTTCCGTCCTATGGTCCCTTTTCTTTTCATTCGCATTCTGCGTTTGCTTTTCATTTTTCTTCTGCTTTTCATTTTTCTTTTTCTTCGTTTTTCTTTACTTTTTCTTTTCTTTTCTGCTAATTGTCGTTTGCGATCTTGGCGAGTGGTATGAGATATACTGTTTCTATAAAGGTTATCTATAATACCATCTTTTAAAGAAAGATATTCTTCATATGTCATGTTATCATGGTCCTCTTTTGTCCTAAAGACCTTACATGGATATGATATAGAGGAGAGCTCTTCTTCGGGAACATCCTCTCCCCTACTTTGTAACATCCAGTCATTAAGCCCGTATCCGTTATCCTGGCGATAATAAGGGGAGGCTACATCAGACTTGGTTTTTCTCAGATTCATGGCTAGTTTTCAAAGGTCGTCTTAGTGGGGGTCCTTAGTTTTATATGATTTGCTGAGTGGGGTGGGACTTATTGCGTTGAGTGGGAGGAGTCATCTGTAGAAAGTACTCTGTTTTATTAGATTTCGTAAAGCATCTGACTCTTAATGGCAGTTTGTGATTTTGAGGCTATTTCAGTGAAACAAGGCAGTTTTGAACATTTGACAGATTTACGCTTAATTCTCTCAAAAAGATACTGAAAGATACACTTTTATGTTTAAAAGCTGACCACTACCATGAAAGCACTCTGTTTTATTAGATTTCGTCAAGCATCTGACTCTTAATGGCAGTTTGTGATTTTGAGGCTATTTCAGTGAAACAAGGCTGTTTTGAACATTTGACAGATTTACGCTTAATTCTCTGAGAAAGCTACTGAAAGATACACTTTGTGTATAAAAAAAGCTGACCACTACCATGAAGTACTCTGTTTGAGTAGATTTCGTTAGGATTCTGACTTTTAATGGCAGTTTGTGATTTTGAGGCTATTTCATTGAAACAAGGCTGTTTTGAACATTTGACAGATTTATGCTTAAATTCTCTGAGAAAGTTACTGAAAGATACACCTTTGTGTATAAAAACTGAAAAGTAGATAATTAAGTACTTTGTCTCAGTAGATTTCGTTAAGAATCTGACTCTTAATGGCAGTTTGTGATTTTGAGGCTATTTCATTTTTATTTTACTTTAAAGAAAAAAAAAGTCAATGTATCGAACAAGTCCCTGGCTTCAGTCAACTGCTGGTTATTAGGCTTCTTCTTCTCCATCCAACTCAGCATGGATCTTTTCAAGTCTCTCCTTGAGGCGTCTGCAATTTTTGAGATTGTGAAGAAAAGCCTCCGAAGCGCCTTGGATCCTCCAATCATCCGTGAAAATGTCTTTATCAATAAGAGTCTGGTCGATCTCAGTAATGAAGTCGGTGAGCCAGAGTCTTTTCATTAACGCGTTGTAATTGTTTCTGAAGTAAAAATCGGACATGTCATTCAGAAAATCGTGTTGCCTCTGGCCGGGGTGACTGACTCGGCACCCGTTGCATATTTATTCTCTGTACCGATGTATCACCCTCTCCACAATATCAACCAACACCGATTTCACTGTGTCCATAAACAGAGACGTTTTGGCCCAAGGAGCAAAATCAGCAGCAGTAGTATTGCAAGATTCGGGTGTCCAAAATGGTGGTGATGATGGTAGTCCAGGAGTCTGTTTCTGGCTGCAACTCGCGGGGGGAGTCTTGGTTTTTCTAGTCATTTATAGAATTGAGAGTTTTAAAAAAAAAAAGTTCTTTAAGCGTTGTAGCTTTTTCATCTATCATCTCCAACCAAGCAGCAATAGGTCAACATTTAAGAATAAGTAATAGTTTGTCAAGATTTTACGGAAAAAGTCAAAAAAGTATAGTTTGTCAGAAATATGGAAAAGTCATTGTGTACAAATAGTATGTTGAAAATCAAAAAGAAAGAAAACTCAATTCATTACAAATTAATGAATATTTTACCCTGTTCTAAAGTTTTGCACCCCTTAAAGAAAAACCCATTCCTTACCAAGTACTTCATATTATACCCTTTTGTTAAGTGTTGCGTACATCAAGGTGTATCTTAAAGTATCTTGGTAGCAGAAAATAACTAAAATATGTAAGGTTATCAGAAAAGAAAAAACCTTGTTTAACTGAACAAGTGTTGCATACGCCAAAGTGTGTCTAAAAGTATCTTAGTAACACAAGAAAAGAGAAAAAAGCATTGATGTTAACAAAAACTGGATTGTTCCACTGAAATAACAAATAAATAATTTCAAAAAGTGCGCTTAAAAAGAAAAAATGTATTCAGATAAAGTATTTTGTTAGACTATTAAGTCCAAGATGGTTACATTTTTACCCCCTAAACCATTTGTATTATATTTTTGTTTTCCTAATAAAGACAGTCACCTGAATTAATTTAGTCTCCAGACCTTTTTATTTTAATTTTTTACATTTTGTAACAATCTTAAAACATTTGTAGAGAACAAACACTGTGGTTAAAATGAGTGTCTTTATGACCTCTCTCACACAGTTGGTATTTTTCACAAAATTCATTTTTAAACACATCATCTTGATACAGAGATAACACATTTTCGTAAGACAACCCCAACGCTCTTTTTACATAGGTAGAAAAACACAATGCTTTTCTTTGAGGGGTCCTTAGTTTTAAATGATCTGGTGAGGAGGGTGTGACTTGTTATGTTGATTGGGAGGCGGAGTCCTCTGCAAAAGTGAGAGTCTTTTTCACCAGTATAATGTCGATCGATGTCTGACTGTTTAAAAAGTTCTTTAAGCTTTGTAGCTTTTCCATCAATCATTTTCAGCCAAGCAGTCAGAGGCACCCGCAAGGATGTCTGAAAAACCCTGCATGTAGAGTTGAAATACTCCAAAACAAAATCATCAGAGGGGTCCTTCCCCAACGTCACCATACGGCTTGCGCGGTAATACTATCGCCCCGATAGTTTCCCAGACGGTGCTTGTCAGGACTCTTCTCACTTCTGGCGGCGGGGAAATATCTCCTTCTTCTTCCTCCACCTTGAGGGGCAGCGGTGCAAACTCTTCTTTGATCTCGCATGCTGTCTGGGTTTCTTTGCTTTTATTTGCAAATATCTTGTACACCGCTGGTTCCACGCCTGTTTCTTGATGCACTACTTCTTCCGATACAGTGGTTGCGTGGAGATCTCTGGAGGACACCAGAGTTAACACAGCCCAATCTGTTGAGGTCAGTGTCGCTTTAACACTACGGGGTCCATACGTTTTTCCATTCTTCAGATTGTAGAAATGCAGTTCATTCGCCATATAGTTGAATACATAACCCCAAACATCGCCATTTTTCAGAGTCCATTCTTCATGAAGTTCTTCGGCTGGAGGCGTCTGAACCCGGCCCAGATACTGCAGTCGTTTCTTGATTGGCGCTCCGGACGGGTGTCGGTAAGTTGTCACAGGCTGATTAAACCCATATTGAGGCGTCTCTTGGCCATTTTTCTTTTTTGAAAGGTGACTTGATGAGTGGAAATGACTGGCTTGTATTTAGTTTGAGCGTATTTATTTTTTCATCTATTTCCATCCCCTTACTTTTAAATGATCTGGTGAGGAGGGCGGGACTTGTTATGTTGAGGGGGAGGCAGAGTCATGCTGAGTGGGATGATGACGATGAGTAGGAGGAGGAAAAGCTAGGATTGGGAGGATTAAGACGCATTTCTAAGATTCCTAGTTCAAGAGATTTAAGAATGATTGACAGCATACCCTTTGACAGATCACCCATTAAAAGAAAAAAAAGACCCCTCCAAAAGTCCCAATAAGGACGAGTTCGATTCCTTCGGACAAAAGATTTAGATTGAGCGTATTTCCTCACAGAGCCCCTCCTCCAACACACATGAAACGCGCGCACATGACCAAAAGAGGGCACGAGATAAGTTTGTGCACAGGCTGACCCCCGCATTGCTGCTGCATTCGTTTCTTGACTGGTGCTCCGGACGTATGGCGGTAAGTTGGCAAAGGCTGATTAAAAACCCCATTCGAGGCGTCTCTTGCCATTTTTATTTTTTAAAAAGGTGACTTGGTAAGTGTAAATGACTGTCTTTTTTATTTAGTTTTGCGCATATTTCTATTTTCACCTAATTCCATCCCCCACTATCTGCTGGCGTCATAGCCCCAGGAAGGGGTAGAGAAGGGGGAGAGGCTGGGAGGGCGCAGGTAGACAGTCTCACGCATAACTTCAAAGAGACACCTAGATTAACATCAAAGGTTTATAGCACACCAGTGTGAAGTCACACCTGCCTGTTATAACACCTCACATCAAAGGGCAAACACCAAAGGCTAATTAGATTAGACAACAAAGGGCTCTGAGGGGCAGGGGGCCAGACATCATAACTTCAAAGAGTCTACCTTAATCAACACCTAGATTAACATCAAAGGCTTATATCACACCTACCTGCTATAACACACATCAAAGGACTAGACTACAAAGGGGTGTGAGGGGGCAGGGGCCATACAACACAACTTCAAAGAGACTTAATCAACACATCAAATAATTAGACAACAAAGGCGCTACCCAGGGGGCTTTTCACACCTATCTGATAACACACATCAAAGGATCTCGAACAAAGGTGCTACACAGGGGGGCATTTCACACCTACGTGTGATGACACCTCACCCCTCACATCAAAGGATCTCGAACCATGGGAGGCGGGACTTAGCTCATTTGCATAATTGGGGGGCGTGTTGTTATAGATTTAAAGGGATAACTGATCCGCTTTTCAAATCTCCGCGCGTCCCTATCAAGCTGGTTATAATACAGGAAGGAATCCAGTGCCACCAAGTAAACAATAATCTACTTTAATGGTAATATGACAATGCAATACAATCAATACAGTACAAATTCAATACAGTTATCTTTGGGATCCCGAATTTACCTGCACGTGTGCCAGCCAGAGGAAAGAGGCTGAACACCGTGTGTGTGTCTGTGTTTATACTCTTTGACAATGGGAGGAGTTATCAGATCCTCCCATATGGACCTCCTTGATTGGCAGCCCCAAATATCCCTAACACCTCCGACCTTAGGTTTCCCCAATCACTGTAGCAAGATCTAAGTTGAATGCAAATCAAGACATGCTCTCACCTTCTCCCATCTTCCTTTGTCCTCAAAAACACATGTCAACAGGCCCCAAATCCAGCTCACAGTTTTACCCAAATTATTCCCATTTTAAGCGTATCCATAGTTTGCTAATATGAATACAAATATTTCACTACAAATCCCCCTTTTTATCTCTTTCTCCAGAGATAAACTTAAACAAGGCATTTTGAAAGATACCCACTGTCATTCTTTTCTACTGTGTCCGTCCCCCAAACATTGTATAAATCCATCCGAAGCTGGTATTTAGAGTACTTGAAACCTTCATGGAGACAGAACACCACTTTCCCTGGCAGTGAAGGAACCATGAGCGGGCAGCTGAGTGCTAGAATCATCAGCCCCCCCCCCCCCCCCCCCCCCTCGGAGGAATAGCCCACAAGGACAGCTAATAGGGAGGGGGAGATGCGGCTTTCCCTTCACGGGTGGAACTGATCAGAGAGAAGTAGACTCCTCTGCTGCCTCGACAAGTCCCCTGTGCCGTCCTGGCTTGCCGTGTCTTTGTCCCCCCGATCCGCTGACGGCAGCTTCTGGGCTGCCTGCTAGAGAGATGTCTTCCTCCTCCTCCTCCTCCGGCCCGCTGATGGCGGCTTCCCGGTCGATGCTGTAGAGATGTCTTCCCGATCCTCCTTCTCCGGCCCGCTGATGATGCCTCCCGGGTCGTCTGCTGTAAGGATGTCTCCAGGGTCCTGCTCCTCCAGTCCGCTGCTTCCGAGTAGTCCACGTCTGCCAGGGCCACGTCCGTCCTGATGTCGTCCCCTGGTCCTAGCAGGTGGTTTCCCCGCCGCACACTGGCTCCCGTGGTACGAGCTGTCCCCCTTTTCTCCTAGGCAGACGGCATAAAAGGTCCGCTGGGTCACTCGGTCGGGGCCGGAGAGCCTGGGGTTGAGCCACTTTGTCCTGATGACTTTCAGCCAGACAAACTCTGCTGTGTCGGCCTCGTGCTTCTCGGGTCCCCCTTTTGGCGCCAGCGACCTGTGTGGAGAAATCTGATACAACTCCCTCAAGCCTACGCTCAGCTGTTTTGACCCACTTGGAGCCTGTTGGTGGGGTGTCTTGAAACAACAGCCGTCTGTGAACAGGTTTTCCAAATTAATTGTAGACCTCCTATCTGCCAGTGCAGCTTCAGAATCGTAATACTTGGATTGTGCCAACTAAATAAGAACCCCAACATCTTTAGGTAAACTAAATAACATATTTCAATAGCTCTGAATTTCTGACAAGCATCCGTGTTTATTTTTAAATGAAATCCCTGAGATCCCATTTAAAATCTAAATATAATATGAACTGCTAATGTTTCTGGTAAAGAAACACACTAATGTTATGGATTCAAAAACAACCAAAATCACGATACTAACAAAGTGAATGATTTCCTGGTGATACTGCTTTTACCTGTCAGTGCTTAGATATTATCACGCTGAAAAAATGAATACAGAATTCCAACAAACTGTCATCAAATGTCTTTCTATTCTAAATTTAGATGAAATGTATATCCCCATAATGACCTAAACAATAAAGTCTATGGCTTTTACTTCTTTACCAGGCTAGTTACATGATGTTGTATAAATTAAATTCTGTCTCAATACACTACTATGTTTTAGCTTTAACTGTAATATGTTCTTTCTACATTTCCAACCTCAGTTACTCTAATGTCTGTTAAAATATTACAAAATTGTTTCATTATCACAGGTCAACTTCTTCGGTATTCTATTATCTCTCACAGTAGGCCCTTGGCCACTGCTTCTGTGTTACCTGTTATAATTCAAATCAATATTTAGAAACATCTCAACATTCATCAAACAGTATCTTATCCCCAGATATGGAGCAGGTTAATTACATTCAATGCTCAGTTTGAACATCTGGGTTGGGGCGGAAGGTTTCTGTCAATCCTTAAAAGAAAAATTTAAATTGTGAATATTACAGCCATGTTGACATTTATACATTATACACACTCCCCCCTTTTTACACATTAAATCATGTGTAACAAAACCCTGTAATGGGAGGGGAACAAAAACGGTCAGGTAATTGGTTAGGGACATAACGAACATTATTTACAATTTGACATCCATTATCATTTTTTCCACAGTAAACACTTCAGTGAAAAGAAGTGTTCCTCTCCGTCCTTCAGGCCTAAAAGAAACATAATCTTCAGATTTTAGTTTTACATTTGCAAACCGCCAACTCATGTGAGAGTACCGGGTCACATGTGCGGTTTCCCCTTTCTGTGGAATTTTTAGGAAACCTCTCGTTTCCCTTGGAGCTCCAAAATAATATGTTAGTCCAAAAACATGCTTGGTTAGTTATTGTTTTAGAATCATGCAGTTGCACTGATCACATGCAGACATACACTCACATTCACACTCACACCGTCAGGTTGTAAAGTCAAGTTTGGTCAGGTTCACCCCAGAGTCAGTCATCCACAGTGCCTTGTCAAGTTACACTGTCGGTCAGGGTCAAAGGTCAGTTGGTCTCCGTCTTTTTTGGCCATGTGTCATGCTCTGCAGAGACTTTGACATTTCAGCATAGGCCAGTATCCTTTGTCTACAAAAATATGTATATATGTAGCGCTATCATTTATTAATTCACGATTTCAACTATGATTTTCAAGATGGTTCTAACTTTTCATTGGGACTTCTGCCTCCCACCTTTCCTGAAACTTGGTACAAAACTCACTTCCTTCGAGTACCACTACTACTGCAATCCATTTACACCCAATTAGTATTAAAATGTCTAATGATCTATTTCAGAAACGTGTGTACATAACTATTATCTTGAGTCAAAACATCACTAGGATCTGTGTCGCTCTGCATTTCATAGCTCATTATAATTCTGGTCTACTTAAAAAACAATGTTGAACTCTTTAGCAGTGTGTGGAACCTTGGGTGTCCGAACATGCAACAATTACTCCCTCCTTTATCAAGGATTTAAAACCGAAGTCGTTTTATATTTCCATCTTAAAGCCCTCCTATGGTAATAACTATGCTACAATGGTGAAATCAATACTTTAGATTGGAATTTTATATGTGGCTTGGCACCAGCTCTCCCTTTAACATTATTAATACAAATAAAGATTTGTCTTATAGAGTGGTTCCTAAAACTATCCTTTTAATGGTGATCAATATTGTAACCAATGAGATCACTACTTTATTCACACGTGAATAAAAATCTCTTAAAGAATGATTTGTTAAAAGATTGAAGAATATGGTTCTACTCTGTCATGTCTTCCCCTTTATCCCTCAGTGTGTTTTAGGATGATTCTCATTTTACTTTAATAGTTTCCTCTTTACCGCTATTTTTAATTTACCACTTGATTAATTCATGGTTAATACATTTATGAAGTTAATTCAAGTTATTTAAATGTGCGTTTTGTGAATAAGTGTGTTTATGTGTAAACTCACTCATTCCCGTTCTCCTTTTCTCCTCCCCTGGTTTTCTCAAGCCGTGACCCCGGCCTCCTCACTTCTAATCGACCATGCCAACTCCTCTGATTCTGTCTTCTCTTCAGTCCATCAGCTGTTGAATCCATCCGCTGTAACTTTTTTAGGCAGCCATTGGCCCAGTTACATCTGCAGCCCCATCATGCCACTGTTGTTGCACTCCTCCTTTACAGTCTCTCTGCTGTTTTTATGGAGGGCGGATTCTGCTCTCATGTCCCACACTCTGCTATTGTGCCAAATCTCGCGGCGCAGTTTGGAACTTCATGTCCTGTTTGAGGGACCGATGAGAGTTTGCCTCTTTGTCAGCATGCTGGTTTGGTTCTGGATGCCTCAGGTGGAGATGGTTCTGGATGCCTCAGGTCGTTGTTGGTTCAGCTCTGGTTCTCTGTCTGTACGATGGAGAAGGAGGAGTCTCCTGTTGGATTAGGTCTTTTGTCTGCTTGGAGGTCGGGATCGAAGCCTTTCTAACTCAGAGGGGGAGTCCAGGTCTCGGTACAAATTACCTATAAGAAGTCTAGCACACTGAGGTTAAATAAATCCAACCCTTTCCACTCTGTCTCTTTCTAATCATACTATCTGTCTTAGTTGTTAAATGCCATCTAAACAACATAATTAATGTCTACCAATGATATTACAAAAACTCACTCTAAAAATTGTTTCATCCATTGCTACATATTTACCCAACACAACTCTGAAATACTTACATGTTTCCAGCATCACATATTCCACACACTACGGAAAAAAAACATCCCCATATTTTCTCTCATTTTAAATCCCACTGTTACTTCGAACAATAGTAAACCTGCAGAGCACACCAATCGGATCACAGTAATGAAATTTGAATCAAGTGTAGGCCTATGTCTACTTTCTGAACATTTATTTATATTGTCTAAATTCCTTGTCTATGATGTGCAAACAGTTCGAGTGTAAAATGTGTTTTTCACAATGTATTTACACTCTACAGATTCTTGAGTTTACTCATCTCCTGGTGCTGTCGTTGTAAAAAATGTTCAATTTCTTATTGTTTTGTACCAGTTTTCCAAAATCAGTTCTAACTCCCGTGCCGTTTCTGGAAAGGTGGCGGTACGGCTACACAATGTGTAAGAAGGTGCCAACATGTTCCTTTTTTAACTTTGATTAATATACTGGGCTATTGTCGTTGTTACTATTAACGTGCTTCCCGTCTTCAATACCGGCCAGCAATGTAATGAAAAATGTCAAGGGTGTGATACCCCCTTTCAGCCACTAGATGGCAGCAGCAGAAGTTTACAGATTAAACTCGAAGCTCGAAGCTAAACCATATAAAAATGTCAAGGGTGTGATACCCCCTTTCAGCCACTAGATGGCAGCAGCAGAAGTTTACAGACAAAGGGAAACGCTCTCCCTCGATTTAACATATAACAGACCTCTGGCTTTTAGCTTTCAGCCTTGGTCTGTTATTTAACCCCAGTTTTAAACGGCGACCCGATCTAAAATATCGTGTTTCCAGGTTTTGTCGTGCAGGAATCAAACCTCGCACCGAACAAACTGCACCGTCTCCACGCCACTCAGGAATAAACTACCTGCAGATCCGAGCCAAACTGCTCTATTTACGTTACGCAGGACTTTCCGTCTACCTGGCGATCAACGTTCACGTTTTGTATATAACTTTCCTAACATAGTAAAATATGCATTGTATATTCCATTTAAACTTTAAAAACACTGTGCAACGCCTACAGACAATCCTAAAGTTTTAGTGTATCCAATTACAGACAGTCGGTTTTCATAACAGGCGTCTGCATACCTTTATTTGTAGAGTTGTGCAGGGCCCTGCTGATTGTCTGAGATGTTTGAAAGCGTTTGTTCCCGACCCATTCTGGTCGTCTGGATTCTTCCTCAGCTTCGTTATATCTGGCACGTCGAGGGTCACCATTTGTTAGAGATTTAAAGGGATAACTCATCCGCTTTTCAAATCTCCGCGCGTCCCTATCAAGCTGGTTATAATACAGGAAGGAATCCAGTGCCACCAAGTAAACAATAATCTACTTTAATGGTAATATGACAATGCAATACAATCAATACAGTACAAATTCAATACAGTTATCTTTGGGATCCCGAATTTACCTGCATGTGTGCCAGCCAGAGGAAAGAGGCTGAACACCGCGTGTGTGTCTGTGTTTATACTCTTTGACAATGGGAGGAGTTATCAGATCCTCCCATTTGGACCTCCTTGATTGGCAGCCCCAAATATCCCTAACACCTCCGACCTTAGGTTTCCCCAATCACTGTAACAAGATCTAAGTTGAATGCAAATCAAGACATGCTCTCACCTTCCCCCATCTTCCTTTGTCCTCAAAAACACATGTCAACAGTTCCCAAATCCAGCTCACAGTTGTACCCAAATGATTCCCATTTTAAGCTTATCCATAGTTTGCTAACATAAATACATACAAATATTTCACTACAGTGTCCACCTGTCACTTTTCATGCATACTAATGAGACGAAAGGGGCATGATTAATACTACTTGTGTTGGTTCGTCTTGTCTTGTCGCCTGTTTACCAGAGACCTGTTTTGCATTACCTAGTTGAACCTAGTGATTCTATGGAGAGTCCTAGTAGATCCTAGAAGTCATTATTGAAAAGTTTTGTGTTCTTTACAATAAAGAATATAACAAAGCAACGGAATCGAGCATCTGAGTTCTTATGAGCCCATCGTGTCAGTTGTGCCTCTATTCTGATATGTCTACATGCTTTAATGTTCAAAAGCTCTTTATTTTTCTCATACTGCCTGTGCTGCTGCACCTCTTTTAACCCTTTGACTCATACCAGAGCCGAGTCTACTCTGATTGACCTGAAAATTAGCATAATATGTCCTCTTTAAAGAAAATATCTTTACTCCAAGTAATTGGTCAGTTTTTTTGACTATCCATAAAAAGTTATTTTCCCTTTCCACATTTTGTCTCCTTATGAAAATTACTAACGGTTTCCAGTTGCCCTGTAAGGATATACCGGACTAACCAGTTATTTTTTACCTTAGAAAGTCCCTCCACACTGATAACAGCCTTCCTCATGTGGGGGAAATATCCTTCTGGAACATGTGAGCAAATTCAACTTTAACACAGTGTAAAACAGCTCTCATTAAAAACATTTGGACTGGTGCAGTCCCAGCATCACAATTTGTGAAATGTCAGCGGTGCACATGCTTCGCTGCTCATCCAAAGCTGAGCCCACAGGTCGTTATTTTAGCTGCCAGTTTCTTCCTGCCAAATCCTAGTTAAAACATAATTACCTATGCATGATTAGTACACGTGCAGAGCTCCCGCTGTGCCATCTCCATCTCCTGCCAGTGCTTGGTGCGCATCATCTAGTTGTTTTACATAAGGTTTGTAGCATGTAATCAGAAACATGGCACCCTGAATTTAAGAATTTAGCATATTGACGTCCTGAGCCAGCGACAAACATAACACACATTATTTAATTATATGTTGAATCCCTTATTTGCACAAACACACTTGCTATAATCTTTAACAAATGCTGCATTTAGATGTATGGCTGGTATGTTTCTGTGGTTCTTTAACCCTAAATGGAGTTGAAGAGGTCAGTGTTACCAATAAAACAGCATCCTAACCTTGTGTGTGTGTTTATTTGACTTCTAAAGTTCCAATAAATGAATAGGTGTTATTTCTCTCCTTCCCTGTGTCTGTCTTCATCTGTTGATTTCCCCAGTGAGCGATTACAGGCAGATGAAGAGGATGTGGATCACCAGCCAGCTTCACGGAAGACGATTGCCAGCTTAACCGCCCCATAACTGCATTCTCAATATTGATCAAGAGCGAATGCCGCACCGTCAGGCATGGTCAAAACACAGACTGCGATCTGTAGGGAGAAAGAAAAGATGGAGATTGGGTATAAAGTGGGCAAACAATGTGGAAGGTGATATAAGGAGAGAGATTTGTTGATTGTTTATGCCTCAGAGTGTCCGTTTGTTTGCAAGAGTTGCACTGGGTGTAATTTGCTGCAGCATTGCAGTAGTACGGTGGGTAGTTGCTCTGAGAGCATCCATCTCACCTAACTCATTAGAGGGAGTAATGAATCGCTGACTGTAGATCAGTGTCAAGGGGCTACTCCACTCTGCCCAAGGCATCAGTGTGCGTCAATATGTCTGCATGTCAGCATGAGTATTTTTCTGAGTGTTTGAATGTGTGTGTGTACCTCCTAGGGCTGAGTAATGTTTTAAAAGTACTATACCAGTACCCTTAACCTGTTAAGCCCGAAGGTCCCCGCCGGCGGGGACCCTGGGTTTTTTTTTCACGACACTGTGTCTCAGGGCATCTTAATATTTAAAAACCTATTAATGTGTTATACCAGATTAACGAGAAGAATCTCAGCTAACTGACTATACGAACCATTTTTACCGAAACAAAACAAGTCTCACAAGAAGCGTTAGCATTAGCCCTTAGCTAAAACGGGCAGATGCTACTTCCGGTGCTAACTAGCAAAAACGATCTTTAAAACTTAATATTTTCCGCACAAACTACATATCATCTGAAAGCTGATACTCCACAGATTATTTTTGTTATAACTATCATCACTGTAGGACACAAACTCACTGAGATATCAACCAGAACAGAGAAGAAAAAAAACAACAGTTTTCAAAACCATAACAATAATTATGTCTTACCGTTGCTGTTTTGTGATCAAAGCTCGTGTTCAAGGGAATAAAAACGCTTCTTAAGGTTAATCCAATGTCTATTAGTCACTTTAGAATTGTTCCTGATAATCTATCATTACATTCATGGCAGCAGAGTAGGTATAAAGTTTCGCAGTCCCGAGCTAATGCTGTCTCACGTGCTGTTTACGCAAACCTCTCTCTACTTGACGTAAGTGTTTAGCGGGACTTACTAACTGTCACTCGATTATATTGGCTATAACGGTTCAGAAAAGGTGTCAATCACCCAAATCGACCAATGGGTTCCAAAGATATGATCCTGCGTAGTATAAACTACGCCCGCTCCGGCTCCATTACGCATTACGCAGCCAGAAGGGAGAGCTTCACCACCGAGGCGAGCAGGTGCTAGAGATGCTAGCTGACGATAGCTCATACCAGATGACTCTTCGTCGGATGATGAAGATCTCCTCCAGCCAGACCTGGATCCGGACAGTAGTGACTCGGATGTTGAACTTCCACCACGGGAAAGGTATGTAATCTCTCTGTTTTTATATATTACTTATGTGTTTGGTGGAACTGCATCACAGTGCTAGCTTAGCCAAGAAGCTACAGGAATGATTAGGCAAAATGCTAAATAGTGTTACTTGTCTTTTTGGAGTTACATTTTCTAAATGAATGGCCAGTGAATGAATATATATATATGTGTTTACTTATTTATTTGGTGTAATATTATTCATTTATAGTCCAATATTATCCTTTTTATATATTACTTTTGTGTTTGGTGGAACTGCATCACAGTGTTAGCTTAGCCAACAGGAATGATTATCCAAAATGCTAAATAGTGTTACTTGTCTTTTTGGAGTTACATTTTCTAAATGAATGGCCAGTGAATTAATATACATGTGTTTACTTATTTATTTGGTGTAATATTATTCATTTATAGTCCAATATTATCCTATAAGTATAAACCAGTGAATTAATCTAATCTCTTTGTTTTTCCACAGTTGTTAGATGAGGAGTGACCCCAGCAGGACAAAGCCACACACCCAGAAGACTTTCAGGGAGCAGCTTGCTGCAGAATTGTTGGAGTTTGCTGAAGGCCCTGCAGAAGGCCCTGCACCTCCACCACCCCCACCTCCTCCTCCATCACTCACATGCATGTCCGAGTATTATGGGGAAGATCCCACCAAGGTCAGGAAGAACTGCATGAGGGGCCTAGATGCTGGACTCAAAAGGGTGAAGACACCTGTGTACTGCAGGAAGTGCCAGATCCCTCTGTACTTCACTGTCAAAAAGAACTGTTTCAGGGAGTGCCACGACCTAAATACTGGAACATTCAGGTAGGTATAAAGTTCAGGTAGGTATAACATTTTGCGAGTGTTTATTTAAAAAAAAAATACGTGTTGTTTTTATATACCTAGTGTGATTTTATTGTATAGTGTGTTGGTAAAATATTTGTTGTTTTTACAAACCTACAGTGTGGTTTTATTGTATAGTACATTGGTAAAATGTTTGTTTTTACATGCCTATAGTGTGTTGGTAAAATGTTTGAAATAAATCTGCCCCAGTTGGAGTCAAATGTTACCTATGTTTCTGTTTTTTTTTATTGTGCAAGTACACTTACACACAATGACCTACAGTGTGGTTTTATTGTATAGTGCGTTGGTACAGTTACATACACACAGCTACACTTACACATACACACCTACACATACCCACACAGCTACACACACCTACACATACCCACACAGCCACACATACACACACACACCTACATTTACACACACCTAGTATACACACACAACAATATTTAAAAAAAAATAAAAAATATATATTATTTTGTTTTGGGTGGAATGAATACCTATAGTGATGATTCAATGTAATACAATGATTTTTATAGTCTGGTACCTGAAAAAGGTCAAATGGCACTGATGGAACCAAATGTGCCCAAATGTGCCCAAAGCTTATTCTGCCTGGACTTTATTTTCATAAACCTCTCTAAAAAGGTCAAATGTCACTTGTTTTGCCTCAATCTTGATACAGGGTACAGGGTATATGTTATACTTTGGATTCCTAAAGCTTTTAGGCTACTAACCCATCATTCAAGGTTGGTCTTCACTATAAGTAATGGGTTTTCTTTAGGCGGAGACAGGAATTTACATTTTTTTGCTATGTTCCATCTGAATTTACTCTGACACAGAAAAATCTATATTGATTCTGACACTTCTACATCCAACTCACAGATGTAACCTTGCTTTGATAACAACAATTATTCATATAAACCTTTTAGAAGTGAAGTTATAGTAATTTGTTCTGGGAATGTCATTTTCGAGCCTGAAACCTGAAAAACAGGCTCGGGGTTTAACAGGTTAACCTGTTAAGCACTGAGCCTGTTTTTCAGGCCTCAGGCTCGAAAATGACATTCCCAGAACAAATGACCATATCTTCACTTCTTAAAGGGGTAAATTAATAATATTTATTTTCTCAAAGCAAGGTGACATCTGTGAGTTGGATGTAGAAGTGTCAGAATCAATATAGATGTTTTTATTTTTAAGTAAATTCAGTTTGTACATATGTGACGACCGCTCCACACCACGTGGGGTGCCGTCTGTTCGTGTGTGTTTTGTGTGTGATTGCAGGTTCCAGCTGCATCTGCCTGACGAGCTACACCTGCCGGAAGCATTCAAGAGGAGCCAAGCCGGATACGTCGCTCTCTCACTCCTCTGGGCACTCTCTCCGTGCCAGCCTCGGGGACCTGTTGCTGGTTTTATTTTTGTTATTTGTTTATTGGGAATAAAACATTGTTACCTCATCTCGCCTCCCTGCTTTTTGTTACAGCCCAGGAGCCGGGTTGTAACACATAGTAAGAAAAATGTAAATTATAGTGTCCGTCCAAAGAAAATTTTTTACTTATAGTGAAAACCACCCTTGAATGATGGGATAGTAGACTAAAAGCTTTAGGAATCCAAACTATAACATAAGTACCCTGTATCAGGATTGATGCAAAACAAGTGACATTTGACCTTTTTAGAGAGATTTGGAAAAAACAAACTGACTTTTTGGGTGCATTTTCAACCCAGTCTCACAAAAAAACGTGTAATAACTACGTTGGTCCACAACGTAGGACGTAGTATATCTACAAAAACGCCTCTGAAATTGTAAGATGCCTACGTTTTTTTTCACCATTCATTCCAATGGCTGGCTTCTATGTCACGTGATCTTCAAATTTCTCCCTGCAGAAAAAAAAACATGGCCGACCTTCGTTTTATTCTCGGTGTAAAATGCCTATTTTAAGGTTAGTTTGGTCATTAAAATGCGTTTTGATGTCATTTCATGCGAGAAATATGAGTTGTTATTTAAGATTATGTGTGCAGTGGGTGTACATGATCTTTAGTTTGCTAGTTATTACGAAGATTACTTCAGGAAATTGTGTCTATACAACGTTTTCATTGTTACCAAGATGGTTGCCAGGGACGCTGCTATCGATATTATTTCTGTTATGTTGTGTAAAATGGTGTTATCTTTATTGCTACCCCCTTTCCCGTCAATGTATAGTGTTGGTCCACAGTGCAAACGTATTAGTTATTAGCTAGACTTTTATTTAGCATCTCAAAACACATGTAAACAGCTTCATGCCCGGGAGGCGAAGACCGGCAGTCCGGCTCACTAAAATGTCCGTGCAGAACAATATGGGATGGGACCACGGCATCGTTTATAAATGTGCTATATAAATAAAACTTGATTTGATTTGATTTTGGAGGTTTAGGGGATAGGAAACACTCAAATTAAAAAAATATAATTAATAAATGGGTGAAAATTGCTTGTGCCCAATGGGCAGCATTAATATATACCCACACGACAGCTAAGGTCAGAAGAGCTTTATTTAACAGCTGGTCTTATGTCTTTGACCCCTCCTGTTGTTCATTGATAAGCCTGAAACATGCACTTGTCAAGGTTCAGAGGCACATTTTGCAAATCTGGCAGTAGCCATCAATCAGCTTAAGATAAGATATACTTTATTGATCCCAAGTTGGAAACATTTGCGTTACATCAGCATGTGTATAGTTGTACATATGCAGTGGTGTTTATTTGTAAATCATTTAGTATAATCACACAAATTCTGTGTTTTATATTTAATAATTCTCTGTTCTTTATTTATTGATTGTTCAATACCTGACAAGGCCGGAGATGAACAACTTGGGTCACAGGTTCCTCAACAGTGCATCACAAGACATCTTTCAATATTTGTGTACCTCCACCATTAAATTGTCGTATTCTGCACATTTCTTATACTATCTACATCTTATAAGAGTATAATACATATGTATAATATCAGTTAAAATAAGTGCTTCAACATAGTTAACATTCCTGGAGGTATACACAAAGTTTTACATTCATTGCATAACTACACCATTTGTGAATATGTCAATAAACCTTAGAAAATCTTGAAAGGGATGTGCAAAATAGTCATTATATACAGTCTTTAATTAACTATTAGTAGAGAATAACGAGTAATGAACATACTTTATAGGGATTCTATTAATGTCTAATAATAAAAATAATGAAATTCAATAACATGCTTTAACCACTAGGTGTCCCTTTATATCAGGTGTGCACGTTTATGGTGTAAATACAGCCTATCTACCAATTGGATCAAATATAAAAGTCGTAAGATGTATTGTGTGAAAATAAATGTAAGATGTTGTTTAATTACTGATATATTTATGATCCATGTCACGTTTCCAGTTCATCATGTTTGTCTCATCAAGGCTCTATAAATAGAGAACTACAGCAGATATGTAACATTTAATGCAGCCGAACCGTGTATTACAATGCCGTTATGTGATGACTTTCAAAGAGAAAAGCAGTGGACCAACACTAATAACGGTGTTGGTAACGGAAAATAACGTATCTATTGTGGTGATTGACATTATTCACCCACGGATCTATGGGTTAGGCCAGGGTATTGTTCTGACATTTTAGTGAGCCGGACTTCCTGTCTCCGCCGGTCCGATGTGTTTTGAGATGCTAAATAAAAGTCTAGCTTGTACCTTTGATTTTGTTAAACTAATAGGCCTACGTTTGCACTGTGGACCAACACTATACATTGACGGGGAAGGGGGTAGCAATAAAGATAACACCATTTTACACAACATAACAGAAATAATATCGATAGCAGCGTCCCTACCCCTGCGAGATGGAGTTCATGACTTTATGAGCTGTTCATGAGCACTCATGAAACATTCATGAACAACTCATTATATGTTCACTTGTCATGTTCATGAACCAAAATTCTTAAAATGCTCATGAACCATTTTAAAGAGCAGTTCATGAAATTTGTATGAACATTGTTCATTCATATAAAGTTCCTGTTTTGCTCATGACAGACTTTTATGAGCAATTTATGAACTTTTCATGATCCAGCCAATCACAAAATTATAATTAAAACCCCAAAAAGTTTGCATGAGCATTTCATGAACTTTTCATGACTGAGCATTTCATGAATTGTGGATGATTGTGACAAGTTCAGAATATTTTTAAATATTCATGAGCATTTTATGAACTTTTGATGATCAGTGTGATGATTTTAAAGACCTCTTGAATATTCATACTATTTGAACATTTCTTTATTTTTTAAAACTTTTAATCTTAAAACAAAACAATAGTGCATTTGAAACTGAACATTATCTGTATTTATTTTGGTGACATTCATATAATTTTATGGTTTATCTGTACTGTTTGAGAAGCAGTACGAGTAAGTAGTGCCAAGGTGGAACCTTTGGCAGGTGAGCGGTGACATCTGGGTTATTTTAGGGGGGACACTTCCGCCCCCATCCTCAGTCAAAAGCAATCCAGACGATCAACCGGATCCTGTGTATAATTATTGCTGCTGCACTTTTCTGTTTTCTACAGGTCAGTACATGATGAAAATGATCGATGTTAACTTGTGTGAATTATATATGATGTTGGAGATGTTTAGGAGAGTGTGTCAGAAAGTTTTGAGCATGTTTGACATAGTAACGGTATTTTAAAAATACTAAACTGTCGGCAACAATAGATGCCATTTTCGCGGGCTTCAGCCGCGCCTGGGTAAATGTGACCTGAGCGAAGGCTCGCAGGCAGGTTAGCTGCTGCGCACGGGTAATATGTTTTGTTTACCTGAGTGGAGTCTTGCAGGCACATTGCCTTGTTTTTTGTTTATTAAACACTCATGCAGCACTACAGCATCTCAAAAGGCCTTAACGGAAGGTTTTGTTACATTTTAAGCCATAACCTTTCACATTTTGTTGCACCAGAGGCCTAAATCTGCATCTGCTCTCCGAGACGGTTAAAATGACATCAAGCTCAAAGCGGTCGGACCTTCCTTTGTGCCGTAAAGGGCACCGTACGGCATGGAAGCGTGACCTTTGACCTTTGGATCTTTGTTACATTTCAAGCCGTAACCTTTGACCTTAGGAGCAGCAGAGGCATCAATCTGCATGTACTTTTCGAGCCGGTTCTAATGAGAGCAAGCTCAAAGCGGTCGGACCTTCCTTTGTGCCGTCAAGGGTACTGTCGGCATTGCGAATGTGACCTCTGACCTCCGTTTTGACCTTGTCGAAGGTCGCAGGGTCCCCATATTTTGCAAGCGGGTTCCACAGACGTTAAGCAACACACTCTCAAAGTTTCAGAACGCCAACTACATTTTTTCTATTTTTTTCATTTTCTGCCCCTCCCCACCACAAGCCTGTCAGACCCATATTGGTTACAAGTACACAGCAAGTGAATACATGTGTTACTGTGTAATATTTGGTAAGTGGGACCCATATTGGTTACAAGTACACAGCAAGTGAATACATGTGTTACTATGTAATATTTGGTAAGTGGGACCCATATTGGTTACAAGTACACAGCAAGTGAATACATGTGTTACTGTGTAATATTTGGTAAGTGGGACCCATATTGGTTACAAGTACACAGCAAGTGAATACATGTGTTACTGTGTAATATTTGGTAAGTGGGACCCATATTGGTTACAAGTACACAGCAAGTGAATACATGTGTTACTGTGTAATATTTGGTAAGTGGGACCCATATTGGGTTGACGGACCCCCCCCCCCCATAAGTACAAGTACACAGCAAGTGAATACATGAGTTACTGTGTAATATTTGGTAAGTGGGACCCATATTGGGTTGACGGACACCCCCCCCATAAGTACAAGTACACAGCAAGTGAATACATGAGTTGCTGTGTAATATATGGTAAGTGGGACCCATATTGGGTTGACGGACACCCCCCCCCCATAAGTACAAGTACACAGCAAGTGAATACATGTGTTACTGTGTAATATATGGTAAGTGGGACCCATATTGGGTTGATGGACACCCCCCCCCCATAACTACAAGTACACAGCAAGTGAATACATGTGTTACTGTGTAATATATGGTAAGTGGGACCCATATTGGGTTGACGGACACCCCCCCCCCCCCCCCATAAGTACAAGTACACAGCAAGTGAATACATGTGATTTTTTTGATTTTTTTTTCGCCACCTGCGTTCAGCTTTTTGACACTGTCTTTTTTCTGCTCTCACGGTCATGGCCTTTCTCTATGGAGATATTTTCTTCCCAGTCACTTCCTTTACCTTAGTTGGAGCAATGGCATCTATAACATTTTGAATTTTTGAATTAAAATGATCTACTAGCTCATTTACTGAGATGTTAGCAGGGGCAAGTGTGGAAGAAAAATTCTAAGTAAACATTTCCCTAATGTTTTCAGTTAAATATCACTTTGTGGTTACCTCTTTTTGAACATTTTTGTGAACAGAAATAGAGTTCTCAAAGAAAAACACAGGAATGGTCAGACAGTGCAACATCAGTCACCACAACCTCAGAGATATTCAGATCCTTTGAGATAATTAAGTCCAGAGTGTGCCCCTTATTGTGCGTGGGCTCCGTCACATGCTGAGTCAGTCCATAGTTATCAAGAACACAAAACAGTTCTTTAGCCCCTCTGTCCTGGGGGTTGTCAACATGGATGTTAAAATCACCAACAATGACTAGACGGTCAAAGTCAATACACAATACCGAGTCGGACTCGAGTGCCGATTTTCGGGACTCATGACTCGACTCGGACTCGCGCACTGATTGACGCGACTCGGACTTGGACTCGTGAATTATCGCGCACGATGACTCGGACTCGTGAATTATCGCGTACGATGACTTGGACTCGTGAATTTCCCCCCCCCACGATGACTCGGACTCGACTTGTACATTGACGCTCCGACTTGGACTCGGACTTGAGCACATTTTCTCTGGAGCCTGATGTCCTCTATCCTGGCGTGTGCACCTGGGGGCGAGGTCACATACTGGGCCCCGCTATTCCAGTCTAAAGATGTCTAGAGACACACCCCGCATCGTGCTGTATGCTTTCACACATTCTGCTTCCACATTGGAAAAGAGCAGCGCTAAATGCTCATTATGTGGAAACAATATTGAAGAGAAGGCTCCGTAACACATTACTCTAAGGATCCAGTTCAGACATATAGTCTGTCTTGAACGCTATCATCAGAGTAACGTGATCTAATCAATAAATAAAGATTCAGCCGATAACATGAAAGCACATGGCTACTTAACATGCAGAATGACATCATTTTGCATGCTAAGTAGCCATGTTCTTTCTGGGGCTAAATCTTTATCAGTTAACCGATTTAACCGGTAAAAGTTCCTTCAAAATAAGAGTCCCGATCTTATTACTATCAAAATAAAAGTGCAAAACGAAAACTTTACCATAGAAAAATATTGGCATACAAATATAATCACTTCTCTAAAAGGTAACTCATTTTAAATATAGTTTATTTATATATAATCATAATATTATTCTGATTATATCCACGAAGATTAATACATGAAGACTTGTGACTCGGACTTGACTTGGACTCTTCTTGGGTGACTCGGACTTGGACTCGGACTCGAACACAGGTAATGTCACGATCACAGGTACAGATCAGAACCCAATAGCACGACTCAGATACAACCAGTGTATAGCAATGTTCAGTTTATTCAGGTCAGGGACAGGCAGGGTCAAAACCAGTAAATCCGTCAGACAGGCAACCAAAACCAGACAGGGAGCAGGCAGGAACTCGAGATCCGTAAACAGGCAGGCAGGGATCAAAAACCGGGCAGGACAAAAATCTAGGCTAGAATACAACACTCACTGGAGAGCTTGGCGGAAACGACAAGACAATCTGGCAAAGGACAAGTGATAGTGAGGTGGTATAAATACTGTGGAGTGATGAGGGAATGAGCTGGGGAGACCAGGTGAGGGAAGTGAGCTGATTACAAGGGCCTGGAGGAAGGCGGGATCTGAAATGACAGGAGAGTTTAGTTGAGCCACCAAACAAACAATAATAGAAGTGTCTAACTTGTGACAGAACCCCTCCCTCTATGGACGGCTCCTGACGTCCCACGTGGTTGATCGGGATGAACCTGGTGAAAGTCAGTAATGAGAGATGGGTCAAAGATACTGCGAGCAGGCACCCATGAACGCTCTTCAGGGCCATAACCCTCCCAGTGTACCAGGTACTGCAACCCTCTACCACGTCGCCGGGACTTGATGAGGCGATGGACAGTGTAAACAGTCTCCCCGTCGATAGTCCGGGGTGGTGGTGGGGGTCTAGAGGGGGGCTGAAGAGGGCTCACATTAACTGGTTTGATCTTGGACACATGGAAGGTAGGATGAATCCTCATAGAAGGGGGCAGACGCAGGCGGACAGCTGCAGGATTGATGACCCTAGCTATGGGAAATGGGCCTACAAAACGGGGAGACAACTTATTTGACTCAACTCTGAGAGGGAGATCCCGTGTGGAGAGCCAGACACGTTGCCCTGGGGAGTACTGTGGAGCTGGCTTGCGACGGCGATTGGCGGTCCGTTGATAACGGTCGGAAGAGCGCAGGAGCGCGGAGCGGGCCTTTAACCACACGCGTCGACATCGGCTTACAAACGCCTGTGCAGATGGGACGCTGGCCTCACGTTCCTGTGCCGGGAAAAGGGGTGGCTGGTATCCGCGGGAGCATTGGAATGGAGAAATTCCAGTAGCAGAACTAGGAAGGGTGTTGTGGGCATACTCAACCCATAGAAGCTGCCTCGACCAGGAGGAGGGAGTGGAGGAGGCTAGAAAGTGTAAGGCAGTCTCCATCTCCTGGTTCATTCGCTCTGCTTGACCATTGGACTGGGGATGAAATCCGGTCGAGAGACTGACACTGGCTCCCAGCAGCCTGCAAAACTCGGACCAAAAACGAGAAGTAAATTGTGGTCCCCGATCAGAGACAACGTCACTGGGGAGACCATGCAGCCTGAACACATGTTGTAGCATGATTTCAGCCGTTTCCTTGGCAGTAGGTAATTTGGTTAATGGAATAAGCAGAGCAGACTTGGAAAACCGGTCTATGACTGTGAGTATTGTGAAGTAAAAACTTCTTTGCAGCAATGTTGAGCCAATCATGGAATGAGGGAAAATGGATTCGCCCAAGTCAATACACTGATATTTATTGAGAGACAAACGGCCGGAGGATTAACAAAGCAACTCGCACTGTTTAATGCAAGCTGCCAAAATTAACTCTAAACACAAAAGACAGAAACATCTATATATATCTTTTAAAGGAGGGGTCTAAACAGCCCGCCTTTTCCCCTAATCGATTACAGATGAACAGACAAAGAAACTCTGTCTGAGCGGGCAGTAAACCCCTCCCCCACACAGAGAAAGAGTAGTCACTCATGTGAAGTTTCTCAGGTCAGCTAAGCATCAGACTAAAATATTCCTTTACAGATCCACCCTTTTATCAATTTATGATAATCAATTAACATTAGTCTAAAGAATATTTCAGTCAATACTTAAATCAATAAGCGTCTTCAGAGTTGTGTGGGCTCACTCACATTAATTACATCAAAAGTAGAACAAGATTGAAAACACTTCAATCACCATGATTGAACACAGTCAATCATAATAAAATCATCTCTCTTCAGTGCTTGGCATCATTTGTCAAAAAGCACAATAATAAACACGTGAAATACAACAATATTATAGCAAAATATATGTTTCAAAAATAAGATATTTTATCATTTATCACTCAGTTAATCTCATTCATCAAACACAAATTCTAAATCAGCTTACATCTCAAAGATTTACTTCAAGGCAATTACTTATTAAAACACAATTATAATTTAGGATTATAATACATCCAATTGAGGTATAAATCAGAATCATGAGATATCCAGCTAAGGTTCCTAGTTAAGGTATAAATTCACAGTGATGAATCGATCAATCTGTAATCTGTAAAGTTACAGTGTCCTCAATCTTTAACATTACTTTACGTTTACTTCATTACGCTTTATTCAAGAGTAAGGCATGATATTTCATTAATTACATTACTTCAACTATCAATCATTATGTCATTTCAAAATCTGAAGGGAAAACTAAACAATTCTCAAAATGTTTAACAATCTGAAAAGGAAGAATCAGACATTTTATTGTATAACAACCTGAAAAGGAAAAAATCAAAACATCTGTTCTTTATTCAGAGTGTCAACTGTAATCAATATTAGAAATATCTTATTGTTCAATACCTTATAAATCTGAAAATATCAATTAATTAATTAGTTTAGTGTGAAAGTGTAATCTGATCTGACAAAATATATTTATCACCACTATTTACCACATATCTGTTCATTGGGAATACAAAAACAATCATTAATTGTACATCTGTAATCATCTGGTCATTCAATTCAAATGTTATCTTTGTACCAGAGCTGGAAGAACATGTCCTCCTGACTCGTTCTCCTCCTCTCTTTATGACACAGAATGTCTGGTGTGTAAAGGCATCCTGATACTGTAGATTAGCAATGAGGTGCTGATTGGCTCAAAACTCTTCTTCATCAGAGCGCCATATCTCAATCCCCCCCAATTGCTCTGCTTTTGTGGCTCATTCAGTGAGCACTTTATGATCTCCCAGTGAAACAGAGGCTCATCTGCCTGTAGTCCTTCTGCTATCTGCTTGAGAGCAGTGCACCTGCCTATTCCAAGTGGCACATCCAGATGCCTCTGAAACCATCGCTCGTCCTGTAGAGTTGTCTGCCTGAGCCCACCGAGCAGAAAGATGAAGAAGCATCCCATCTCATCAGAAAGTTGAAGATTAGAATCCTCTCATCTCGAACGACCTCCTTGCCCGTGGATAAGTTGCTCTCTGCAGCCGCAGAGTGTGATTCTCTCTCTGACCCTTCGCCTTCAGAGCTGTTTAACACTTGATAGGGATGTTTTCCTGAGTGCAGATAACTCAAAGTAATGGATTAGCACATTATCATTCAATTACAAAAATAGGATAGGCCCCCTCAGAATGATTTGGGAGCCTTCCTGACACATGCACATTATAAATGTAAGGTTTGTGTTAGTCATTTAACATGCAAGAATCATATACTCATCAGTCCAAAGCAGAGAAATGTTATTTTAAGTTAACTGTGAGCTAGTCCCTGTGGAATAACCCTTTCTCAATGATTCTAAATGTTATATTAATTCACCATTTACCGTTTGATCAAGGATTAGTTTATCAGAAGTACATTTCCTCTTCCATAAAACATAGGTTTTGAGAAATGAATGTTCCAATATGAAATCAATTGCTCAATTTCTCAATATAATTTGAATCTTCCCTCTCTTTTCTTACATATTGTCAGATATGAAATAATAACTTAGGAGTCTATTTAAGCATGGTATTGTCTATATAAGCTATTAATCGAGAAAACTCAGAGTCAGTATGCAACTCGCAAATATCTCTCCTCCTTCCTATCCCTCTCTTCCACATCTCCCTCTCATCTCCCTCTTTACTCACTTCCCCATCTCTTTCTATTGTCTCTTTCTCATCCCTCTCTCTTCTTCATCTCCCTCTTTACTCACTTCCCCATCTCTTTCTCATCCCTCTCTCTTCTTCATCTCACTCTCATCTCCCTCTTTACTCACTTCCCCATCTCTTTCTATTGTCTCTTTCTCATCCCTCTCTCTTCTTCATCTCCCTCTTTACTCACTTCCCCATCTCTTTCTCTCTTACTTTTGTTAGATATGAAGTAAAAACATACAAGTCCATGTAAGCATCTGAGTTACCACTGAAGGCATAGCATAAATCAGTGATTACCAAACGGTGTGCCGCGGCACACTGGTGTGCCGTGAGGCAAGTCCGGGTGTGCCGTGGGATTTTGTGACAACCATACGTTATTATTGCAATATACAACTACACAAAAATAATTATTTTTTTTAATTTACTATATCAGTACTTTGTAGGTTTATATGTACGTAATCTGTGCGACTTGCGCATCCATATCTCCACGTGCAGTGCTGCATAAACATGGCTGAGTCAGCGATAACTCTCGAGGGGTGGAGGTATGCCCATTATTTTGAGTTCGTCCGAAGAATAGACAGGAATGTGACGGTGAGGTGCAAACTGTGTCCAGGCCAGAAGCTGTTATCCACTGCTGTAAACACCACGTGGTCAAACCTCAACAAGCACCTGCAAAGAACACATGCTAAGGTGAAGCTACCGCACACGCTATTTGTTGTTTGTTTATATCACGTAGTCTGTTCTTCTTCTCTGTCTTCCGGTTGTTGCCTGTTTTGAATGACAAATACACACCACCGCCGCCTGCTGGTAAGGAAAGTTATTGCCACTCACGCATGCACAGTTTGTACGTGCTCGGCGAGTAAAGTAACGAGTAAAGTAACGAGTTACTTTATGTAGATAGTAACGAAGTAGTGTAATATATTACTTTTTTTTAAAGTAATACATTTATAATTTATAATTTGTAGTTCAGGACCATGGACAATGCAGCTTCCTTGCATTGACAGTTGTCTGTGCTGAATTTCTGCTGAGTTTCCTTTGCCTCATTTTTTATTTTGTGACCTGTCTGGTGTAAATGAGTGTGTTGCTGCTTTGATGAAGCCTAATTTGATAAAGTTTCAAATTAATTTCGGAAATATTTCGTAATATAGTTGTCTTTGTCACATTTTATTTGGCATTAGTAAATAATTATGCCCAATTACAGATATTTCACATGATATGAGTGATAACACATGTTATAAGGGCTATTTGTTTACAATAGGTGTGCCTTGAGATTTTGTACTTGTCCTTTGGTGTGCCTTGGGCACAAAAAAGTTTGGGAACCACTGGCATAAATGATAGTGGGCGTCCGAGGGTGTCATTACTGAGAAATGTCAAAGAAATTCAAAACCTTACATTTTAAAACAGGTTTGCATTCCTCCACTTAAGGTGACGTTATCATTGGAAACAATAAAAACGAACTATTTTGATGTAGAATGTATACATTGAATCGTTAGAGCAGAACAAAATGGTTGTATTGTAGCCTGAGTTCCGTGCAGCCTGTAGTTTCACCAGGTGGAAAAATGGTCCATATAATGTGAATACATGCAGAAGACAGTAAGAGGCCCCTGACATTAGGCCTATTTTTTAAAATAGTAGGGGCTCTTCACTCTGCATAGCAGTATGAATAGCCTTAAAAAAATTAAAAAACCCACTCCCCTTAAAAAAACAAACAACCCACTCCGTGGTAACGAGAGTCATATTTCTGACCCATATGCCCTAAGTGAAGCCGTTAGTCTCATCTAACTGACCCAAGGGTTGGTGCTGGTGTGACTGTTCCAAGTGTTCAGAGCAGACGTCAAGCTTTCAGTTCATGGCTCGGTGGGGGGGGGAGCAGACCCATGTGAGACAGTATCAACGGCTGTAAAGTCCAGTTTGAGGCCCGTCATTCTCTCTGGGAGCAGGAAATGGTGCCCATTCTCGGACCAAACCATTAATGTCATGTAGAGCAGCCATAGCATCTCTGTGACTGCACTCAGCCGGACTGTAGCAGGGTAGAACTGGGTGACTCTTAGTGAAGCTGTCCAACGCCATTAGACAAAATGGAACCACGTGCTAACAAAAAGGACACAGGGTCATCAATGTCTCTCTTTACCATTGGCCTAATCATAAACAAATTAGTGGGAAAAATGTGGAACACTAATCCATCATGTGGAATGTTGAGTTAATTTAAATAATTACTTATGGGTTGAAATCAAATTAACATTAACATTAGAACTAAAGTCAGTTAAAAAAAAATTGGACATGCACAGATCAGTAATCAATGCACCATTTTCCCAGCTTTGTGATGAAATCAATAACAAGCAGGGATGCAAACTTGTCATCTTTTTGCGAAATTTGCCGTTTTGAATCCAAAATAGGTCGTTTGTGTGATTCATGTAGATCTGCAATAAAATATTATTGGGGTATGGGCAGGGTTGCTAACTTTGGGTACCTGGCTGGAGTGAGATTTTGATATCATGGGTTTAATTACACACATGCGCACGAAGTGACTGCTATCGTGTCAGTAGCGGGACCTTAGCATATATTTCGGATATATATATATAATATATATATACAAATACACAATATTGGACACAGACTATAAAGGGCACACAGTTTCATTCACTAATGAAAGTCAAACACATGTTTGTTTCCACTGTTTTATTGTGTGCCTGTCGTGATAAGCAATTAATTGACTTATCGGCTCCCGAGTATTTGTGTTGGGTAATCTATGGTAGGGCTAACCCATACAGTGGTGGGGCTCAAATCAGCATTAGAAATGTAATTACATACACTGCCCCTTTGACAGTGAAACACCACGCGTGAGGTTTAGATTATTTCCCTGTCTCAATCCAAATTGAACTGTATGAAATAAAAAGGCACATTTGTCTTGTAGTAAATAAAAACATTTAAAAAAGCGACCTGGAGGCAATCCTGCCATTTCCTCACAAGTGAAAGAGTTGACATGCTGAAAACCCAACCCCCGCTTGGGGTCTAGGGGGATTCTCCCCCAGGAGATTTTTTGAAATACTAACATAAAATACACATTCTCTCTTTAGAGGAAAAAATAAATCCATCTATTACTACACGACATATTTAAATGAAGCTGAACCTGCTGCTCCTCGGGAAGAGGCTGTGTGAATTACTTTACATTACCCCATTGTTCTGTGTGTCAAAATGGAAGGTTTCTGGCTAACGTTAGCTTAGGTACTCAGATCTTGTTCTTGAGTACAAGTAGAAGTACCAGAGTGTAGGAATACTAAGTTACAGTAAAAGTACTGCATTCAAAAAGTATAAAAGTATTGTCATCAAAATATAGTGAAAATAGCGACAGTAAAAGTAGTCACTGTGCAGATTGGTTTATTTCAGAATACTATATATGATATGTTTTATAATGATTGATCATGAAAGTGTTCTCAAAGCTGGTAAAGGTGCAGCTAGTTTGAATGACTTTGTATACTGCAGGGTAGCTGGTGGATTTACTCCAGGTGGAACTAAAGTCTGATTCAACACTTGATTATATTTCACATCATTCATCCAGATCTGAAAGTAACTAAAAGGTATTAAATACATGTAGTGGAGTAGAAATACACCATGTACCACTGAACTGTAGTGGAGTAGAAGAATAAAGTAGCAAAACATTTAAATACTCAAATAAAGTACCAGTATCTCAAAATTGTGCCCAAGTATAGTACTTGTTGAGTTTATGAACTTAGTTACTTAACACCAGTGGCTTTACAGATAGAAAGACTAAGCCTTGCAGAGGCATGGAAATACATTTTCAAAATGCTCAACAGTTCTGCCAAAAAAAAACTGACTGCTGAAATTAGATCTTCCTTTGTGCTGTGGTCATAAAACCCCCAACGCACCGTGCTGTGGTCTGCTTCAGATTATCTTTTCCTTCCAGAGGTCACGCCTGTCTCTGACCCCGTGTCTTGCGGTTTTTTGTTTTGTTTGTTTCTTCTGCAGCACCAAGCAGAGTAGAGAAAGGAGGGGATTTTGACTAGAAATAATTTGAAACAGTTTAATAAAGAATGTTGAACTATATTTAAAACTGTAATTGAACTTCAACTTATATCAATTTTCCAATTCCAGTGGCCAGTTGGAAACAGATAATGAAAAAGTTTTCATTTTGCAGTAACCGTGCAAAAAGGTTCAATCACCATTATGTCTGAGTCTTGTCTTATCTGCTTTGTTTCGGAATGTGTTCAATACATTAGGTTTTTTATTTTCATTATTACCATACAATACATAGATTAAGAATAAATGAAACAAATAATACAACATTGACCTATTTGAGCAGACAGATGACCCGCAGTGATGCCTCTGAGGTTCCCGGGTGTAAGACAGACGCAGGACATAAAAACACTCTTTTGCTATTTATTTTCCTTTTGCGGAAATTTAGATTACAATGTATAATTTTGCTTTACATCCCTACATCATCCATTTTTTCTCAAGTCATTTACTTTTGGTGAGATAACTAAAGTTTAGTTCATTTTACCTTGGCTGTGGACTGATTCATTATTAGTTGTTACAAAGCATGCACAAGACGGCGGGTAGACAAACAAACACGAAACAATTATACAAACAAACATGAACCCGCAACAAATATCAGGTGACAGCTAAACTCATCCAGTTTAATTTTAATCCGAATTAGGGAAACTTCAGCGGGGGTAGGGAAATATCTGTTTAATATGAGTGCCTTCTTACCCATATATACTTGTACAAGTGCTAAGAACGGAATCTGTTGAAGAGTAATAACTACATTATTCTCAATCAACAACCACTATGCTAATTTAGTGGTGCTCTGCCCTCCCCGATCCGGAGAGCAGAGACTTTTAATTAATTCAGTACCCTTTATTTTAACAACAGCCAAATTCAACAACCGGTGTTTATGAAACACAGCGTGACGTAATACAGTAATGATGACTCGGACTCGACTCGGACACTCCTTGGGTGACTCTGACTTGGACTCGAACACAGGTAATGATGACTCGGACTCAACTCAGACACTCCTTGGGTGACTCTCCCTTGGTGACACGGACTTGGAGTTGGACTCGAAGAGTGGTGACTTGAGAGTGACTTGGACTCGTGAATTGGTGACTTGACTACAACACTGGCTCTTATAGAGTGGTTACTAAAACTATCCCTTTATCCCACAGTACCCTCAGTGTGTTTTAGGATTATTTCCTCATTTTACTTTAATAGTTTCCTCTTTACTACTATTTTAATTCACCAATTGATTAATTCATGGCTAATACATCTGTGTGTCTTTACGTATTATCAAGTCAATTCAAGTTCTTTAAATGTGGTCCTTTTTATGTGTGTTTGTGAATAAGTGTGTGTGTAAACTCACTCATTCCCGTTTCCCTTTTCTCCTCCTCTGGTTGTCAAGCCACAACCCCCTCACATTCTGCTAACCCATGCCAACTCCTCTGATTCTGTCTTCTCCTCAGTCCATCAGTTCTTGAATCCTTCCGCTGTAACTTTTTCAGTGGCCCAACTGCTTTGCATTTCATCTCCTCCTTTACAGTCTCTTCGCTGTTGCATGGAGGGCGTATTCCGTTCTCATGTCCCACACTCTGTTCTTGTGCCAAATCACGTGGCTCAGCTTGAAACTTCATGCCCTGTCTGAGGGAAGGATGAGAGTGTACCTCTTTATGTCAGCATGCTGTTTGTTTCTGGATGCCTCAGGTGGAGATGGTTCTGGATGCAGTCTTGTTGTTGGTTCAGTTCTGGTTCTCTGTCTGTTCGATGGAGAAGAAGGAGGAGTCTCCTGTAGTGAGGTCTTTTGTCTGCTTGGAAGATAGGGGTCGTAGCGGTCTGACAGGCAGAGAGAGAGAGTCCAGGTCTCGGGACGCATTACCTATAGAAATTCTAGCACACTGAGGTAAAATAAATCCAACCTTTTCCACATCATACTATCTGTCTTAGTTGTTGAATGCCATCCAAACGCAATTAATGTCTATGGTGATAATATTACAAATATTCCTAAACATTGTCCCCACCCACTGTAACATGTTTTACTCCAAATAACTCTTTCAGGAAACCATTTTCTTCTATAAATTGAAATACCTACATGTTTCAAGCATCACATATTTCACACACTATAAAATAACATCCCCATATATTCTACAATTTTTTAGATTAATTAATATTAAGAACATTAGTAAGTTCTGTGACTGGATATATCTGTGCAATGTCGCCACAATCTGCTGGGGAATTTTGTTCATAGAGTTTGTACATACACAGCTGTACTTGTGGGTTAGTACCCTGTTTCTACTGCAATAACTTTTACAATAATTGTGCTCAGGGGCCTCACTTATAAAGGGATATACGCTCAAAAAATGGCGTACGCCAGTTTCTACGCAATGTTTGCGATTTATAAAATATTAATTTGACGGGAAAATGTGCGGTCCTCCACGCAAACTCTAACCCATGCGTACGCACTAAGCACAAAAAAGGGAGAGACGAGAAACTGCGACACCGCGTTGGCAGAAGGAAGAATGGAGAGGAATATGTGGAAATAATACCATAAATAAAATGTTACCTCTCATTTATCATATGAAGAATTCATTTTCAAACATTGATTAAAGCCAATCTTGAAATGATTAAACAAACGCCTGTTTGAGACTCCTCAGTGCACACACAAACATAACTTGGAGAAATAAATAAATACAGATATTATTTAAAACCACCTCGAATATGTTGTGTTAATGTTATGAAATGTTTTCTCATAAATGATGCGGTAAGCAGGAGGACATAATTACCTCTAAACTGACGCCGTTTTGCATTTCTATAGGTTGTAGATACGAGCATGGTTTTATATACTGTCATGTTTAATCGTGTTTTATGCCGTTTGCCAAGACTTGATAAGTGGCTCATAAAACATAGGAGGTATGGAAGCTACTGTAAGAACACCATATGTGGTAAATTGTACAACTATTATAACACAACACATTGGTTGTATTTCCTTTAACTGGTGGATATAGAGTTGCTGAGGGGGGGGGGGGGGGGGGGTTGAGACACACAGGCTGCAGTGGAGACACTGCGCACAGCTGATCGACAGCTGGAACACAAACCACCAAATACAAAACATAATTCAGATCCAGTCGTCATGACTCCACTCCGGAGGGATTCCCCGATCATTTCTTACAGTTTCTCATCAAGGGGGGGGGGGGTCTCCTGTCCCCGGTACAAACACACTGCCTGAGGAAGGCTATGTGTATTTTTTTTGTCATTAACCTTTTTCGGACCACTTATTTATTTATTTAGGTGACGATCCGACCTCCATGCTGCTACTCTGGTTCAAACTGCATCCACCAAACAATATGATTTATCTCGACCTCCCCAAAATAACCAAAATCTGACACGGTATGAGATGTCTTTTTTAACTGTTCTGTCGTCATTTCCTGCTATCTTCTTCATGCAGTCAGTCAAAATGAATGAATGAATGGGCGTTTCTTTGACTATTTATAGGCAAATATGGGCGTTACGTGTAGCCCGCAAAAGCTGCACCGCATTTCGAGTCGATTGTGATTTATAAAGGGAAACCGGCGTAGGAAGTGCTGTACGCACTTTCCTCGCCGGTACGCAATGTTTGGTGAATCGGAAAATGTCGGAACATTTCTGTACCTATTTTTTGGATTTCTACTACGTAAGCAACATTCCCACGTGAATCCTATGCACGGCGTTATAAATGAGGCCCCAGGTTTCCAGTCGGTTGTCCATAGACTTAACAGGGGGTGTTTCTGGTACAGACTAAAACATGGATCCAGTGTATTTGGAAATTCCCCTAATTTGTAAATGCCCATCACTTACATATCCCGATCACCTAAACCCATCTCATCATTTGGTACAAGATCTGCCTATAGGGGGGTGAATCCTCTTGATTATAACCGCCTCACCTTTGGGAACGAGTATTTCTAACTCCTCCTATTGTTGCTCAGCTGATCTTTTGGCTCTGGGGATAAGTGAAAGTGCCTGAAACACAGCTGTTGTTTTGTTAGTGGTGTGGGCATTTTCTATGAGTGAACGAATGGATCAAGGGCTGAAGTCGAATAGTCCATTTAGCTTAGGAACCTTCCTAACGGAGTGAAATGACCCGGAAGTCCCTCAGTGGCAGCCATGATAAGTGCCGTTTGAATTCTCTACATGATAGGAAAGGAGGTTTCAAACTTCCTTTATAACCTCCTTTAGCTTAGGAACCACTGGACCTCCCTCACCGAAAGGAGAGGAGAAAATGCTGCCCCACAATGCCTTGCAGCCACAGCATTTGCCGTCACCCAACAGTCGGCCGTTCACGGAAACAACCGATTATGACCGAGAAATGATATCAAGAAAGTTACGGTGCTTAGTAAGCATTTTAAAACGTATGTGGTAAGTTGCCAAAGTGCTTTGTTTTGAACGATCATCGGTATTATAATCAAAAAGAGAAATATGAACGTTAGTTTTTACTGAAATGATCAAATAAAGTCAACATCTCACAGTCTTTACTGAGCTGTGGAGTTTGTTCAACTTTTAAAAGATGTTTGAATGGTGATATACACAGTGATAGATGTTAGGGACTAACGTTTATAATAAATACATTTGTATTTATTTTAAGATCTTTTCATACAATCATACGTATTGGGATCATTTGTATTAATGTGGACCGGAGGGAGAGGGTGACGAGCATAAGTTTCACTTTCCTTTTTTATTTCAATTCCAACTTTGGTCATGAAGAATATGTTTCTCTGTTGTCCACGTTCATAAAGCATAAAGCAACAGCATCAGAGCACGGTGCAGAGTCTCTAGATGAGTTTACAGTAGTCCCTCGTTCTTATTAAACAACCATGTTGTAGTCCGTTGTATAGAAAACTGTAGTTTCCATAGTTTCCCCACAGCAGCAGACGCACATTCATGACGTCCACTGGCGCATCATAAACACGTCGGATAGTGAAAGTGCAGTCGGATTCTCTAAAGTCTCTTCTCCTAAGTCCTTTTGAATTCTCCTATCCACTATCCCTTAACCCTGTGACGTTTCACTCAGAGGTCAAGGAATAGACGATAGGGTTAGACGTTAGGAGCTGATTTTTGGATTATCCGACCGCAACCCATGTCTTTCCATGTCAACCCATGTCTTTTTTATTGTACTCCCCATCCAACCAGAAAGGCGCCAAGTATAATGAACACAATCATCAATACTCTTATCGATACTTTGCAATAATTTGGTGCTCAAAATGATAGACATGATTACAAGATGTGAAGATTAAACAACAGTCATTTTATTGTAATTTATTTGTATTTATTATTTAATATCACTTTTTCAATGTCATTCCAAGCAGGTATGACTGTTTGACAGTGTGTCTCTGGAAGGAGGCCGGTAATTAGGGGCAGTTCATAAATCCATGTAAACATGACCACTATTCAGTTAAAACGAGACGCTGCTAAACCGGAAGCTCCGGTCCGCTAACCATTATAATCCGTTTATTGCGTTTATTATTTATAATTGTAATGATAGATTATCAGTAATCATTTTAAAGTTACACAGAGACATTGGATTAACCGTTGCTATGCCCTTGCACACAACTTTTGATCACAAAACAGCAAAGGTAAGACATAATTATCATCATTGCTACATAAAGTGATATGTGCTAAAGTAGCCGTTAGCCCGTTTCGCTAAGTGTTGATTTAGACTCTTGGTGTTGGACTTCTGTTCCGTGTAGGCAAAATGGTTAATATCGTCTGTTAGCTGAGTTTCTTCCCGTTAAGTGGGTATGCATCATTAATAGGTTGTTAAATGTTAAGAAGCCTTGAGACGCTTTTTCTTGCAAGATGTTGCGTCTGCCACCGGGAGTCTCACAATAATAAGAGAGCTGTTAGGAGAGATGACGAGTGGCATTCACAGTGGCCAATCAGAGTGCTACTCAAACCGGATACGTGAAACGGGATGAAGGTTCCCAACCAACCAGAATTGTTTAAACTAAGGAAGTAGCATAATTCACAGAGTGGTGCAGTGACGCGTCCTAAAACTTTTATAATTTTCTAATCATAAATCTATCGATCATAAATCTATCGATTAGATTTATGATTCAAAAATGATAAAAGTAGGGTAGACATGTGGAGATTATCCGACTGAACAAAACGTGATCCGTCTCTTAAATGTGTGTCAACCACAGACCTTATTTCAAGTTATTTTCCAAAATCCTATGGAGAAATTGCATTGCTTTTTTGTCGAGGGAACCGGAAGAAGCTTACTTCTGGGTTTTAGGATGCGTCACTGCACCACTCTATACTGATAGCAGCACCTTTTGTCCAGCGGCTTAACGGTATAAGGATACCGTCCAATCGGCTACCGGTACTGACTTAGTACTGGTTCTCGATATAGAGTATTTTGAGCGCTAATTTGCTTTTCTGTATTATTTGTATACATTCTGGGTAAATAAGACCTTGCAGACAATTTTAAAAGAATCACTGATTGATCAAAAATAAAATATAACTCAAGTTTGGCATGTAATGCATTGCTAAAATATCAAAGACTCCTTAAAGAAGTGCTCTTCTCGATGATCGATTTTTACTTTCAAAAGAGTTTGTTTGATGTACGAAACATTTTTTCTATTTGCACCGGCTGAAGTTTTCATAAAGAAGAAAAACACTTATAATAACTTGATTGAGATTCCAAGAGCGTAAATATAATATAATATAATATAATATAATAGCTTAAAGAAGTCAATTGCTTGAAAGATGTCTGTTCAAAACATGGATGGGGGATTGCATCATTCCAGTGAAACAGTATCTATCACTCTCTTGAGGCTGTTTTAATATTTAATATCACAGACTTTTTTTTCTCTTTTATACAGTTCCAAAAAAACTGTGCAGATTGAAGATCCCGCTGAACATACTTGAAATGAAACGCCTCGATGGAATGACATCTGGATAGCGATAGCAACTGTTTAAAGCTTTGAACGCCCCAGTTTGAACATCACAGCTCCTCTCTTTGCCTTCCATATCTTCTCCCTCATCTGCCCCCCTCTCCTTTGTCTTGCAATCCATCCTCAGTTCTTCAGTGGTTCCTTCTCCCCCCCACCCACCGCCACCAGCCGCTTTTTTGCAAAAGAACAGACATCGCTCCCGCCGATCTGTCTTCGTGATGAAGACCAGACAATACTGCAATGTTTATTACCATGGTAATGAGGAGCCAAACTTAGAGAAGATAGGGGAGAATTATATGTATTGTTGCCATGGCAACTTATCTATTAGCTGAGTCTATTATATATATTTGTTTAAGAACAATAATTTCCGAAAACATAAAACTATGCAAGATTGCATATTCCATGATTTATTTATTTATTGTTTTGTTTATTTCAAATCCTTATTTTTTTCCACTTATTTATATTTCCAGAATGCCAATATGACATTAATTGCACTTAACTGGGATATCAACGTGTGTGTGTGTGTGTGTGTGTGTGTGTGTGTGTGTGTGTGTGTGTGTGTGTGTGTGTGTGTGTGTGTGTGTGTGTGTGTGTGTGTGTGTGCGTGTGCAAGGCTGCCCCTGGCCAACTTGCTTAATTGCGCAGCATTTGCGCATCAGATGAGGCTCCCCCAGCAAGATGAGACCCCATGCAGTCTGCGTGATCTGCTTGTAGGGTGTGTGTGTGTGTGTGTGTGTGGTGTGTGTGTGTGTGTGAGTGTGTGTGTGTGTGTGTGTGTGTGAAATGAGAGAACCTTATAGATAGAATATTTAAATCTAACATGATGATTGCTTTCAAAACAAGCTTTTTGAGATAATAAATAAAATCTTCAGTATTCTGAATAATTTGAAATGTGTGCAGATCAGAGGTGTGTAGAAACTGCTCCCAAAAAGTAACTCGCACGGCATGACATTTATTTGCACCCTTTAAACAACGAGTGTGAATTACATTAACAGAAGGTCACAGCAGAAGTAAGTGCAGGACCAATCTATTAAACGCACCTTAATTGTTTAAAGTGTTTACAAACCAAATGTTATTGCACTTTAGTTCATATAGCAATACTTTTACAATCAAAGAGCACAATACACTATTGAGTTTGATTTCGTTATTGAATTTTGCGCATGACAATGCGATATATAGCGATTTATCACGATTAAAAAATGTAATTGTTGCCCAGCATTAGTTTTTATATTTGCAACGTTTTTGAAAGTGCAAATACAGTGGCCAACAGGGTCAAACACGCTGTTTGACCCTGTTGGCCAACATACAAACTACAGGACATTGTAGATGTTGATAGAGCCTTGGTGTACCCCTTGAGATAAGGGTTCAAACCCCACTGCAGTCAGCATGTCGTTGTGTCCCTGAGACAATTCACCCCAAATTGCTCCTGTGGGGATTGTCCACAGTATTGAGTATGTAAGTCGCTTTGGATAAAAGCGTCTAACAAGTGACATGTCATGTAATGTTATACTGACAAGATCAAATTATGAAACACTCGTTCCTCCTCAAAATTAAAAACAGTATCAATTTATTTGGTCTAAAATCTCCTTTCTTTAACTATGGTATAGCAAGTCATTTTGTAGATTTTATTTACATTAAACTCACCTTTTTACACTGGCATTCAATGTGGGATTAATGTTGTGCCGCAGTTTTCAGCATCAGACTTTCTGCCTGGCCCGCTATTTTAGTAAAGAGCTTTGCAGGCCTATTGTGCGTATCATTCCTCAAATAATGCTGTTACTCCCCTTCACAGATAACACCTCTGCTTGTTTTATCTCCTCCCTTCGTCCTGTTTCTTTTCACCTTTCCCCATCCTTCTTCCTCCCTCTCCTCTGAACCCACCTCTCCTTCCATCCCTCTTAATCTATCCCCTCTTTCATCTGTTTCTTTATCCTTCTCTTCTTCTTCTTCTTTCCCCATTGCCATGCCGCATATACACTCCCACTTTTTGCTGATCTTTTTAATCTTCTTAACTATTTGCATATTCACGCTGTCATTTTCCTCCCAGGTTGCATTTAAATAATACAAATCCAGTCTATATTTGTCAACAGTGAGACTATCCTATATTTATGAATATAATTGAACACATTCCAGCCGTCAGAAGATGATGCCAAGGGGGGAGTCAGAACAAGGAGTCACATCTGGAGGCCCACTTTTCTTAGCCTGGTTTATTCTCTCCTCTGAATCCGGAGCATCAATGCGCTCAGACCACATTTTGTGTCTTATCCTTTATTTGTTTAAGATATTATTAAAAAACTAAAACAAAGAAATGTGCACAAACAAATGCAAATAATGTACAATATACACTGATGAGATTATATTTATTTATTTATTTACAATCTGTTATTTGTTACGGGCTCCTTCAAGATTTTATATTTGAACTTACATTCTTTTTTTTTTAATACTGTTTATTTTTTTAACAATTTTTTTACTTATTTGTTATTCGCATTTGTTTGTTTTTTTTGTGCTTTTTTAAAATGTAATATATAAGTCTATTATGTTTTCCTTTTACCGCACTGTATATATGCCTCTGTAATAATTTCAAATATGACAAATGACAAATAAAGGATTTATGATTCTGATTTCTGGTCAAAATAAGCTCATATTCCCATCAGCGACAGAAATACATCTGGTTCTTTTATAGTTTTTCATGTGTTGATGTCTTTATTTGCACAGGGTTCATTCATTTCGTTTCAAGTGTGGTTCAAAATCCTCCCGCAGCATCCTGTTTGTTTCCTTCCTCTATAAGTGGGTCAGAATCACAAAATAACAAACCACTTTTTAATATTTCATCTGCCAAACAACAATATTCATCAGCGTGATTAATCAATCAAATAAGCTTATCTTATCTGATATTAGTGAAATCAGATGTGAGGATTTAAAAAATTAAAGGTTTTTACACCGCATGTGTGTGTCTACTCTCTGCTTGTGTGTATGTTTGTGAAATCTGAGAGTAGGTGGAGAAAGCATAGCCCTCATAGATTGTGATCTGATATGTATCCTTTGAAGCTGTGTTCTTGTAGTAACTGTGGATAATTGATCCATGCTTTTGATTCCAGCTCCATGTCTTATCTCTACAGCTCTACTATAATTTCAGGTGTGTGTGTGTGTGTAGGTGTGTGTGTGTGTGTGTGTGTGTATGTGTGTAAGTGTGTGTGTGTGTGTGTGTGTGTGTGAGTGAAATGAGAGAACCTAATAGAAGATTTAAATCTAACATGATGATTGCTTTCAAAATAAGCTTTTTGAGATAATAAATAAAATATTCAGTATTCTGAATAATTTGAAATGTGTGCAGATCAGAGGTGTGTAGAAACTGCCCCCAAAATGGAACACACACGGCATGACATTTATTTGCACACTTTTAACAACGAGTGTGAATTACATTAACAGAAGGTCACAGCAGAAGTAAGTGCAGGACCAATCTATTTTTCTAGAGCTGTGAAAGCAAAGGTTTCTTCACCAACATCAATTTGAGTGTATCTTTGTTGCTCTGTTCATCAATTTTCTCGAAAACCTTTTTTTAGTCAGAATTGACAGGGCTGTGAATGTGTTGTGGCTTATCACTGTTGATAATTGTGAGTCTGTGTGCTGTGTTGAAGTGTGTGGGTACCGGTGTAGAAGTGTTTCTACGTCACAGGGCAATTAAAATGACCGGCGCACCTGCTGATCATTAGCTAGTTGCGTTGCGGAGATGGGAACATTTATTTCTCTGATCTGCCGACGAGGCTCCATTAATATATACATATTTTTAGTGAATTACTGAGTTTAGGCACGTTAATAACGTTTTAATGAAGTTGAATACAGCATATTCATATAAACATAAAACACAAACATAAATGATCGTGGTGAAGATGATGATTAAATTAGGATTAAAAATCGAGAGCCGGGCTACATTTCCTCCCGTTCGTTTTTTTCGACTAAACAACATTATTTTGTTAAATAACAACATGGTGATGTTTTGTAAATGATTACATGTCTCTTATTTAGCACAGAGTATGATATCCGTGACATATGGATCTTAACAAAGTTCCGCTGTACATCCAGCGTACTGTATCTAACTTTATTTCACATGAGCTCCAGTGTGGAACCCCACTGCACCCCCTGGTGGATCAATGATCCATTGCAGCTGGCTTCATTATAATTACATTTATTTATCACGGGGGGGAGGTCTCAAGTCAAGCTGGAGGTTTTCCCTTGAGCGAGGGCAGATCACGTACCAATCACGGCCCTCGCGTTTCAAACTGTCTGAAATGAAGCGCTACATCTGTACATTTATGTGACGCTTTTCCACTCATCTTCCAGTTGTCGGTTTTCCTCTGTTGAAATCGACCAGCTGTGAAGGTGGGGGTGGGGCTTTTATACGCGAGTAGTGAAAACACTTGGTGTAGTCCAGAGCCATATAATAGATATATAATTTTCAGCATATAATTTTGCATATAATATCATTTTCCATATCATTTTCAGCTTTCCGGGATGTCCATATGCTTCTATGGACGCTCATGGAAGCACGGCATTCGTTTGTGTCGGCTGCCCTTAAAGGCAATGTGAGCGTCCATTCTCATTGGATAACGGATAATTGTACACCCGGAAGGAAGTATTCCCCTTACTGTCGATTGATTTTACAGTGTTATCTGCACTACTCATCGACTAAAAAACACCAGATTATCCTTGTTAATTACACAACATTGATTGGTTTAAATTGTGTGCAATGCTTTTGTATTTTTCCCCTTCGATTCGGAGAAACAAATATTTTTTCGGAGTAAAGGATAGCAGAAGACACTACACTACCCAGAATCCCCAGCTATCGTTTGGACTACACCATGTGCTCTGTTTGACAAACCCGTGATAGTCCTCAAGCTCTGTGATTGGAGAGTGTGCTCCGAGGGTTACGCCGAGCCTCGAACAGCACTTGAAATGGGATGGAACCACGGCAGACTGTCCAAAACTGGATTTGAACGGGTCCACCGCGTCCCCCCCTCCCCCACCCGGTCCCCAGAATTACACATGCTGGCTATTCTGTTTCGTAACATGTTCTCTATCTATGGCACGTCTCTACTGGGAGTTGTAGTTGTCAAGTTCTTCAGGTTTTTGGCCTGTACCAGTGATTTAGCCTGACTTGATAGGCTAGAGGGCAACAGAGGATGCTTTGGACAACTCAAATTTGTTCTTTTTGTCTTTATTTATCAAGACAGCTCCAAGAATTGATCAGGTTGAAAACCTTCAAAACACAAAGGACAAACAAAAGTTAGCTCACATGCTACACAAATTACAAACATTTTGCAGGTCTCACTGCATTCTCAATAATAACAATAATAGCACCACAAACTATGTTTTAATTAAAATGAATAAATTGTTCCTTTAAACCCCATCATTACCTTAAATGAATTAGAGTGTTTATCTCCACTTGGAAACAAGCACCAGAGAAAACCTCATCTGAACACCTGTGCTGTCTAAATTGCACAGAAAACAAACGGGGCACAGGCAGACCGCGCTGCGTAGAAAAAACAGTTGATTGCGCAACAGCACTCTCGCAAAGCGCGGCAACAGATCAAGTACATAAACACAATAAACATACCAACGGCGTCTCCGGAGCCTCACACACACTGTCGCCTGGTTCTCTCTCCGTGGCTTTGAGAACAAGAGACCGGCCATCACAAACTACACCCCTTTTTGTAGCCGTGTTGCCGGAAGCGGCATTCATATCTTTTCTACAGCTCGCTTATGAAAAGTAGCCCACGCTATCAAAATAAACAAATACCCTCTCCTGGTATTGAACAATACTATAATAATAATAATATTAATACTCTAAATGAAAACACATAATTATTTTTTAGTCCGTTTTTCACAGATATTACTTTTTGACTTTCGTCTCGACAGTAGTTTTAAAAGACGTTTTCGTATTTCCCATAATAAGAAGTTGCCAGTATTAAACTGTGTACATCCCTGGAGGTTTAGGGGATAGGAAACACTCAAATTTAAAACATATAATTAATAAATGGGTGAAAATTGCTTGTTCCCATAAAGGGCAGCATTAATATATATATACATGCCAGCTAAGGTCAGAAGAGCTTTATTTAACAGCTGGTCTTATGTTTGTGACCCCTGTTGTTAATTGATAACATGACATTACATTACATTAATTGATAAGCCTGAAACATGCACTTGTCAAGGTTCAGAGGCACATTTTGCAAATATGGCAGTAGCCATCGATCAGCTTAAGATAAGATATATTTTATTGATCCCAAGTTGGAACATTTGCGTTACATCAGCATGTGTAACAGTTGTAAATATGCAGTGGTGTTTATTTGTAAATTATTTAGTATAATCACACAAATTCTGTGTTTTATATTTAACAATTCTGTGTTCTTTATTTATTGATTGTTCAATACCTGACAAGGCCGGAGATGAAATATCTACATACATCTTATAAGAGTATAATACATTATGTATAATATCAGTTAAAATAAGTGCTTCAACATAGTTAACATTGCTGGAGGTATACACAAATATTGATATATGTCTTGTAATGCACTATTGAGGAACCTGCGACCCAAGTTTTTCATTCAATGCATAAATACACCATAGTTGTGTAGGCCCATGTCAATAAACCTTAGAAAATCTTGAAATCTTGAAAGGGATGTGCAAAATAGTCATTATATACAGTCTTTAATTAACTATTAGTAGAGAATAACGAGTAATGAATATACTTTATAGGGATCCTATTAATATCTAATAATACAAATAATGAAATTCAATAACATGCTTTAACCACTAGGTGTCCCTTTATATCAGCTGTGCACCTTTATGGTGTAAATACAGCTTATCTACCAATTGGATGAAATATAAAAGTCAGCCGAATTAGTGTTGATACTGCAAGGAGACGTATTGTGTGAAAATAAATGTAAGATGTTGTTTAATGGCTGATATATTTATGATCCACGTCACGTTTTCAGTTCCTCATGTTTGTCTAGAAGTCTTCTCATCAGGGCTCTATAAATACAGAACTACGGCAGATATGTAATATTTAATGCAGCCGAACCGTGTATTACAATGCCGGTATGTGATGACTTTCAAAGAGAAAAGCAAGCACACTCGGAATGAATTATTTTTTTATTTTTTAAAATGTTTTCGGTCTGTTTCCAGTATTTGTTAATGACGATGTGCTGTGAGATGTGAGACTGGAATTGCACAGGGGAAAATAACGTAGGCTATCTTTAGATGCGGATTTTGTTAAACTAATATGTTTGCGCTGTGGACCAACACTATACATTGACGGGAAGGGGGGTGGTAGCAATAAAGATAACACCATTAAACAGTTACACAACATAACAGAAATAATATCAATAGCAGCGTCCCTAGCAACCACCTTGGTAACAATGAAAACGTTCTATGGACGCAATTTCCTGAAGTAATCCTCGTAATAACTATCAAACTAAAGATCATGTACATCCACTGCACACATAATCTGAAATACCAACTCATATTTCTCGCATCAAATTACATCAAAACGCATTTTAATGGCCAAACTAACTTTAAAATAGGCATTTTCCACCGAGAATAAAACGAAGTTCGGCCATGTTTTTTTTCTTCTGCAGGGAGAAATTTGAAGATCACGTGACATAGACGCCAGCCATTGGAATGAATGGTGAAAAAAAACGTGGTTTGTCAAACAGAGCACATGGTGTAGTCCAAACGATAGCTGGGGATTCTGGGTAGTGTAGTGTCTTCTGCCATCCTTTACTCCGAAAAAATATTTGTTTCTCCGAATCGAAGGGGAAAAATACAAAAGGATTGCACACAATTTAAACCAATCAATGTTGTGTAATTAACAAGGATAATCTGGTGTTTTTTAGTCGATGAGTAGTGCAGATATCACTGTAAAATAAATCGACAGTAAGGGGAATACTTACTTCCGGGTGTACAATTCTCCTTTATCCAATGAGAATGGACGCTCACATTGCCTTTAAGGGCATCCGAAACGAATGCCGTGCTTCCATGAGCGTCATTACCAGTAGAAATACATTGCTTTTAAAATCGTGCTGTGCAACACGAAAAAAAGGGGAAAATCGTGTTGGTGAACACGAAATGCCATGAGACTGGGTTGCATAATCACAAGGACACAATATGGCTCTGCTAAAAACACTCACTCTTACACGCACCAAAGTTATATTTATCTAATATTTAACTCCCTCCACCCCCGCATACAATCCCGTTTAGAAGCCCCTCTTCTCTAATTCAACAACGTTGGACCAAATAGACATTAAGAGAACGGAATTTACAATTAAAAGGCTGTTCAACGTGTGTTGCTAACTTGCTTCGGTATCCTAGCTTAATCTGTTATCTGTAAACGTTCCCTAAATCTACTAATTTAGGGATAATCCACTAACATCCTTTAATACACATGTTAATTTGAATCAGATGTACTGATAATATCCGCAATATAAATCTTTAAACTTCTTCTTACCTTTAAAAGTCCGTCACGAACGGTCTATTATGCTGCAACTCTATAGCTCTGCTAGCCTTGGCGCTAACTTCCGGGGAACGATTGAGAGGCTCCACGATCCGCCATTGCTGTAAAGAAGTGGTCCATTGGAGTGAACGGAGATGACATAACTCTCAGTCTATATGGCGCTGGGTCCACCGTTTCCCCGCAGCGAGGCTCCCCCGTTGACAGTTTACGTGGGCTTGGCTGGGTGCAGTGGCGGACTGGCCATCGGGACGAATCCCGATGGGCCGGTACCGAAGTGGGCCGGTCGGATAAGTCACTAGCACATCCCCCACTCCCCCCGTTGACAATTTACTAGCGGTACCGAAGTGGGCCGGTCGAGAGTCCCGGGCTGATTTTTAGTCCCAGTCCACCACTGGCTACATGACCGTATTATCGCCCATATTGACGCACCTAATTCCTACACTTTTAACAGATAAAACATAAACCGATCCTTCAGCCTCATATGAGCTCTCAGACACGTTCAAAATTAAACTGTCATCGCTGTCTGAGCTTGCTGCTGTGTGCACCATCGTGCGTTTACATGGGATCCTGAACGGTGCCCTGAGATAACTAGACTAAAGTTAACTATCTAAACAGAGAGTCCCTTACCTCACTGAGCTGTAGTTATATCTCTCAGTCTGACAGGACAGAGCTCTCCCTTTCCTTGTTTTAGAAACAGCTTTTAATATCCGTTAAGCTAACCAGATGCTAACAACAACAATGCAAATAGTGAGTTTGGTAGAAATATACTGTATAATAGTAAAGTTATTGAAGATGATGCCATATTTATTGAAGATTTTACATTATAAATATTCCCCACAATTATTCAAAAGCATATTCTTCCAAACTCCTTGTGGTATGACCACCAGGAGACTATTGATGTGTGTGGTGAGTTTGGTAGTAATAAGCTGTATAATAGTGATTGAATATTATTGTATTCTCTTTTTTCGGAGTTGCACTTTGCAGACGGTCCCAGAGCACTCGTTTCTTCTCCGGCTGCGGATAGAGACCAATGTAACGTGTCCAGCTCGGAGGACGGCGCGTATTGGCTTTTTTTGATCAAAATGTGATTGTAGTTCGTTGGCAACCTTACCACGGTACTTAGGAGACGTCATTTGTGTCTGAATAACGTTTTGTTCATGAGTTATTGATCCGTGAAATCAGAATCTCCCAATATCGTTCCAACTTTACTGAACCAAGCCAGAAGACCGTCTCATTTCGTAGACTGCTCGGTTTGCTGTTCCTTCACTTTATTTTGATATATACATTTATTTTGGACAAAAACTTAGCGTGAGGAAAGGCAAGTGTGGCGTGAGTGCGTGAGATATGGGTTAATTGCGTTACTCTCACGCTCAATGCGTGAGTGTTGGCAGCCCTGAATAAAAGGGCCGATTTTCTGCGGAGGTCCTTGAACGCACCGCGGCCACTCTCGCGGGGCCGCGCGCCTTCGTATTAACGCTGTGTTTCACATTAATGATTAAATGCATTAATCAGAGCTATTATACTAGGCGCCAGGGCCGTTTCTTCCTATATGCGGACTATGCGGTTGTATAGGGCCCCGGTGGCCACTAGTGGGCCCCGAGCTGAAAGTTCAGATTCAGCCGCGGCACGTCAGTAGAGTAGCGAGCGTAATGGGATAATCATGGCTTCAAAACGGACATATCCCTCTGGTTCAGAAAAAAGAAGAAAGCTGAAGAAGAAAAACGCTCACATTATGAGAATAAGGGTAAGGCATTTGTTCATGGTGTAAATGCACTTGTGGGGTGGACGGAGTAGCTATAATGTTAGCCAATGTTTGAGCAAGTTTGCTACTTTTGAGCAAGTCATGCTAGCCTCAGCTAGCTCCGCTATCTCCGTTAGCTTCAGCTTAATTGATAAGAGCTAGTTGGCTAGGATTGTTTGTATTTTGTAGACGAATAAACCCACTTTAATACAGTGTTTGCTTTACGAAAAGGCTCAAATAAAATTGTCATGCAAAATGGACTGTGCTATGGGAGTGACACCTGCTGTGTTGGAGTATAGCAGGCTAACGGCCCGTCTACACTACAGGCGTCAAAAAATGCTTTCAACGCTTCGCCCATTCATTTGAATGGGGTGACGTAGGATATTTTCAAACTTCGCCGAACTGCATTGTGGGTAGCATGGCAAGGCGTTGCAAGCATCGCGAGCGTCTATCGGCGTCAAAAGTTGAACAATGTTCAACTTTTGAGGCTCGATGCTTGCTCGAAAGCTGGCGTCAGCCAATCAAATCCCGTTTTTTGCAATTCCCGCCAGTACAAGCGCTAGCCAATCAAACCGCGTGCAAGCTGGGAGAGCCAGACCGCAGTTCATTTCCTCATATTCCAAACGAGAAATTACGGTAGCAAATCACCCGGTTCTTTCCGACCAGAACTATTTACCGGGATACAAACCGGAGGAACCAGGCATGGAGGGAGGTGGCAGAGACAGTGGGTGAAACTGGTAGGTTTTCGCCTGTTTGGGGATTTTATATCCAGTTTACTTCGTTTTAACATTGCTATTGCTTTGTATGTCGGGGGCGGGAGATTCATGTGATTGGTTGTTGGTCGCGTTGCTCGCAAAAAATCGCCAAGCTTCAGACACGCCCAGCTTCAAGATCTTTTGATGCCTGTAGTGTAGACGGGCCGTAAGTCAAAATCACTCCCAGTCTGTTTTTCAAGAGAGGAAAACTCATCTCTTTTGACTCCACTTCGAGCAATAAAATTACTAACAAAGCACTTATATACTAATAAAGGACTGGCTTATCTAAAGCCAGTTGAGTAGCACTTGAAATGTTTGGCTCTATGAAACCTGATGTACTTATATGATTCTGTTTTCTTCAAGTTTGTATCTTCTTGGTCGAATGCACTTATTGTAAGTTGCTTTGGATAAAAGCGTCAGCTAAATGTAATGTAATGGAAAGTTAATAGGATTCAAGAGGTATCTGTACGTTTATTTTTCAAAAAGCTAATAAAGAAATCAATATAATATTTATCTATTGTTGGGGTTAAATTATGGAACAAAGCCAATGTACATTTAAAAATGTACCTTTTTTTTGGTTTTCAAGAAATTGTTTGTATTGCTTTTTTGGGGGATACAAATGTGAATAATGTATTTGTTTTGTTTTCGATTTAATTATAAGAATATAGGATATTCATATATAAGCTTTTTGCCAAAGCCTTTTCAGTCACTAATTACTGTTGTATAAGTTTACATTGTGATATGTTTAGATTAATGTTTGTATGATGACTGTTTAAAAATAAACAACAACAAAGTTTGCTTGCTAATTTAAGGAGTGTTGTCTTTGCAGGGACAATTCTCAAGTACTTTGTGCAAGCAGAGCCAGATGCTGCAGGTCCATCCTCCTCATCACGTCCTGAGCCACATGCAGGTCCATCCTCCTCATCACGTCCTGAGCCACATGCAGGTCCATCCTCCTCATCCTCCTCATCACCTCCTGAGCCACATGTAGGTCCATCCTCCTCATCACCTTCTGAGCCACAAGCAGGTCCATCCTTCTCATCACCTCCTGAGCCACAAGCAGGTTCATCCTTCTCATCACCTCCTGAGCCACATGCAGGTCCATCCTCCTCATCACCTCCTGAGCCACAAGCAGGTCCATCCTTCTCATCACGTCCTGAGCCACAGGTAAATCTGCTCCTCCTGCAGACTTACAAGCAGAGCAGCCAGCTTTTGGTCCACCAATAGATCCAGCTGATTGGCCATCAGTTCTACCCGATTCCTTTAGGACCGATTTAGTAGGTAGAGGGCCTTTTCAGGTTGATAAACAATTCACTTTTCCAAGAGAAGATGGTAGGAGCTTTCACCATCATTATTTCCACAGAACATTAGTGAATGGGGAAAAGATAAAGCGGACCTGGCTTATCTACTCACGAAAAAACGATGCCCTTTACTGCTTTTGCTGCAAGTTATTTTCAAGGAAGGACTACAAATTAATGACAGAGGGACTATCAAACTGGAGCAGCATCGGCATGCTTCTGAAAAGTCACGAAAGTAGTCCAGAGCACACAACCCTCATGGCAACCTGGAAAGATTTTGAACAGCGTCTACAAACCGGAAAGACCATAGACCAAGCTGAAAGGACACTTTTAGAGGCTGAGAAGAGGCGCTGGAGAGATGTCCTAACCCGCCTGATCTCTATAATGCAATCTTTGGCTGAGAGAAATCTTGCATTGAGAGGTTCAGTGAACACATTACACCAGCAACATAATGGAAACGTCTTAAAAGAGGTGGAGCTTCTAGCTAAATGTGATCCTGTCATGAAGCAGCACATTGAGCGTGTGGAGAGTAGCCAGTTCAGTCATTCCAGCTATCTTGGAAATCTGATCCAAAATTAACTGATTGCTTCAATCAGTGGGAAAATGTTGGACACAATGGTGACTGAGATTAAACAGTCCAAATATTATTCAATCATTTTGGATTGTACCCCTGACATAAGCCACCAAGATCAGATGTCAGTCATCATAAGGACTATCATCATACGGACTGTCATAATGGACGAAGCGCCCACAATCAAGGAACACTTTCTAGGATTTCTTGTGGCTTCCGAAACAACAGGTCTTGGTTTGTCATCTTTGATTTTGAACAGGCTTAAGGAGCTTAATATTCTATTTGATGATTGCAGAGGTCAATCATACGATAATGGTGCCAACATGAAGGGGAGGAACAGAGGGGTTCAAGCAAGGCTGCTCCAGAAAATCCACGTGCACTTTATGTTCCATGTGTGTCACATTCATTGAACTTGGTGGTGGCTGATGCAGCAAAAGCGTCGACAGATGCCACTACTTTGGTAATGTACAGAAACTGTACACCCTTTTCTCAGCAGCCCCACAAAGATGGGCAATCCTAAAGGAACATCTGACTATTGCACTTAAGTCTTGGGAGTGACACACGGTGGGAGAGCCGTTCAACAGCATAGAGGCAGTGCGGTACCAGGCCCCTAACATAAGGGAGGCATTGTTGGAGGTCAGGGACAAAGTGACAGATCCCCTGACCAAGGTTGAAGCACAGAGTTTGGCAGAAGAGGTTGGGTCATACCGCTTCCTCATTTGCACAGTGGTATGGTATGACATTCTTCACCATGTGAACCATGTTAGCAAGCTCCTGCAGTCTGCCACAATGCAGCTTGATGTGGTAGTTGACCTCCTTACAAAGGCAAACATGTCTCTGACTAGTTATAGAGACACTGGCTTTGCTGCAGCTCAGGCCACTGCTAAAGACATGTGTGAGGAAATTAATGTGGAGGCTGTGCTGAAAGAGAAGAGAATGAGAAGCACAAAAAAACACTTTGCCTATGAAGCCCCAGACGAGCCTATTGCAGATGCCATGAAGAGGCTAGAAACGACATTCTTCAATATAGTTGTTGACACGACTATTGAATCCTTAAAGGATAGATTTGAAACTCTGGGTGAAGTGAGAGCCAGATTTGGAGTGCTGCTCAACTTAAAAAAACTGGATGGTGTGGAATTGTGCAACCAGTGTGACAAGCTCTGCAGCACATTAAGCACTGGAGATGGAGGTGACATTGATGAAAAGGAGCTGGCTCTGAAAATTACCAATCTGCCAAGCCTGCCTACATGTGAAATGACTGCACTGAAGCTCCTCTCTTTCATCCACAAAAAAAACCTGAATGAACTGTATCCCAATCTGTGGATTGCCCTGCGAATCGCCTGCACTCTTCCTGTGACTGTGGCCTCAGCAGAGAGGAGCTTCTCAAAGCTGAAGCTCATCAAAACCTACCTGAGGTCATGCATGGGACAGGATCGCCTCACTGGTCTTGCCATAATCAGCATCAACCATGAGATTGGCAAGCAGCTGTCATATGATGATATTATTGATGACTTTGCTTCTAAAAAAGCAAGGAAGCAGAAGTTTTGAGGAGGAGGAAAAGTAAACATTTTTGAGAAAATGCTGCATCTCTTTCATTTATTGACATAGAGGAGCCTCATTGTTTACCTTTTTTTAATATAATTTTCTGTAAGTTTCAATTGCTTGGGTCAACTTGAGATGTTCAATTTGAATTTAAGAGAGGTTTTCGTTAATTTAGCCTGTTTTCCTCTTAAAGTGTAACAGATTAATGCATCTCCACAGATCATCTTAAAGGCTTTGTAATCCTCCCAATGTAGTTTGACAAAATAGGGCCCCCAAATAGCTAGAAACGGCCCTGCCAGGCGCGGTGTGTTTTCTGACCACTACACGCCGGCTATAGCATCTCTGAACCCGCACAGTGCTTTGACAGCACTTTCTGCGGTTTATTCCACTCACGTGCGCGCGCCCACCTGCTGCTTCCTTTACTGGAGTTACAGCGGGGCAGCGAGTGTGGGACAGTGTTCTCTCCTCTGAGGATGAGCAAGAAGCAGCATACAGCCAAGCTGCGACTTCTCCTCATCCATGTGACCGTGGAAATCAATCCAAAGAGCCCTTCCGTAAGACACAGGGGCTCCCAGGAGGTCTATGGCCTCGTAGAGGGTAATGGGTTACAGAGATGCTTAGACAGGCAGGCATTCACGCAGACACGTTGTGCCTCCTTACCTCTGTCCCTTACCCTAAATGTTCACCCTAGTCTAAAGGGATAGCATTCTCGGATGCCTTTTCATCTCTGTTTCTTACTGCTTTCTTCCTACCCCTTTCCCTCAAACTATTTTAGGAGAGTGCATTTACGTAGACACGTTGTGCCCAGGGCCGTATCCAGGATTTCCTAACTACCGAGGTCCAAACATGCTAGGGGGGTTCGGGGGTATATTTTTGGGATTTTTTAATTATCTAGTTAGGTGCTTTTTAAGTCCTGTGGGGGGTCACAAATTGGATAATATATTGATTTCAAACCATGTCAGTGGATGCAGCATAAATTATTTTTGAAAGTGTAATACATAAGAATCAGTTGATTGTTACTATTAATGATCTGGACGTGCAGAAGAGGCTAAAAATGATTACAAAACATTGTCAACATTAATTTTCCATGTCTCTCTCCTTTCCATAACCTGCAGCCTCTCTTCCATCTTCTTTAGTCTCTGTCTTCTTCCTGTTCATTACTCTCTCTGTCCTCTACTCTTTCTCTTTGTTCAATCTCTCCCTCGTTGTTCACTGTTTGCTCCTCTTCACTTGTCGCTCCTACCAGTGAATTAAAAGCAATTCAGCCATTTAGTTCATTTCACTTGTTTGTTTGCATTCTTTTTTTTTAATTCTCAAACGAGAACAAAGATGTAAGCAAGTTGTGTTTAATACAATTCTATGTTATGACATCATAACTGCAATCAATTTATTTTGTTTTAAAATGATGCCTATTGTAAATGAATACTATTGTTATATATACATAGATAGATGGGGTTATTAAGCCTACATTCATTTGTGTACTGTAACTGCAGTTCCTCCCTGACTTCCATCACTTTCTCTCTCTCTCTTCCTGTCCTGTCTTTTCCTTACCAACACTGAGCTTCGACTGACGTATTATTTTCATTATATCTGAGTCAGTGTAAAAAGAAAACAATACAATGTTATATCTTCAATGTTTTACTCAAATTGAAATGAAAGAAAAGCATTACAACGTTTGTTAAAAGGTAATCCTTCTGACATTGGATGAACGTAATTAACTTTAGCTCTCTAACTAGTTTATTCACGCAATTTAAATCAAAGTTTAGCCTATAGCTGCAATATAAGTTAGTGTGCATGTTGTCGGACGTCCACTGACTAACGTAGTGCGTTCACACAGGATCTGCTGGTCATATGATGTCCTCTGAGGAACAGAAACACAAGCAGCCCACTGCAAGCCTGCCTTAACCTGCCATCAGGTCCTGGGGCTGATAGGTTTTGTAGGCCCCCTATTTAAACAACAAATCAAAGTAATTTATAGCCTTGGCAGGCTGCTGTGATCGCACACCACACACACACACACACACACACACACACACACACACACACACACACACACACACCACACACCACACACACACCACACACACACCACACACACACACACACACACACACACACACACACACACACACACACACACACACACCACACACCACACACACACCACACACACACACACACACACACACACACACACACACACACACACACACACACACACACACACACACTACTAATTCAGCACTATGAACAGCAACATATGGCCTCAATGCCAGGTATCAGTAGATGAGAATGATCATTATCTCCGGTGGATTAACACAAACCTAGTTATGTAAAACGATGCACAACACATTTAAACCTGCAGGCTACTGGGAATCAATGAATAGTGCAGCATTGCCTTACCTCTTTAGCTTCCGTCTGGTTTTCTTTGAAGAAAAAGCTTTTATGATGTTCTTAAAATCCATCTCACGAAGAATGTCATGCTCAATTGACATCAGTGTTAGGTTTCCTTTTCTGAGCGCCACTCTCAAACTGTTTCTTCTCCAAAATGTTCTCCTAAACAACCTTCATCTGTCACTCAATCACTCGCAATTTGAATAAGTCACATGTGAAATATATTCTCATTCTGATTGGCTGTTAAGTGGTGCCCACTGACTGTTACGAAGTCATCATTTTTTTCCACTGGTGTATATGTGTGTGCGTTTGTGTATTTTTGCGTTTGTGTGTATTGTGTTTGTTTCCCGGGGAAAACACTCACGAGAAACACCGGCTGTTGTTGTGCTTGCTGTGACGTCAAGTTACTCCGTTTCTCCGCTTGTAATTATGCCGTTACAAGCTTCAAAGCTGTATTTATCATCTGAATATGCCGAAACAAGTTTAATATTCTGAAAGCCAAGACTTTGTTCAATTGAAATCAGATGAAAACAAACTGTAACGGACCCTGGCGTATTATCTATGATTACTATACTCTTACATTCATAATTTCAGAGGAGGGAGGGGAAGAGCGGTGGAAGAGCAGAGTGGTGAGGGAGAGCTGTCATCTTCCCTTTACAAGCTTCACAAATGTATTTATCGTGTGATTTAGGAAATACAAGTTTCATATTCTGAAAGCCAAAACTTTGTTTATTTAAAATAAAAATAAAACACCCGAAATAAAAAAAAAAAACTTTTAATTTTTTTTTTTTTATTGGCTCATGATAGGCCCCTGGGCTTCAGCCCAGGTCAGCCCGTGCATTAAGGCGGCCCTGGCCCGCTGGACTCAGATCTCTAGACACCTCATCACTCCTCCGCTGCTCCGATACAAGTCCGGGCTGTGGTGGTTTGTTGATATGTCATCTTCTTCTGTTTGCTTTAATCGAGGCTACGTAGTTATGCAGCGCCACCATCGTCAGTAAATGGAAGTACTACAAAGAACCCCGTTTAGTGCAGTTTCACAAATTTTGTATACACAGCTCGAAAAAAATTACCGAGGTCCGGACCTCGGTGACCTCAATGGTGGATACGGCCATGGTTGTGCCTCTCTTCCTCTGTTTCTTACTTCTCTTTTCCTACCCCTATTCCTCAAACCTATCCTAAGGGAGTAGACACGGGGTGTCTCTCAATCTTGAGTACGCTTGCTTGGTAGCACATGTTTTCCGAGCGTCTTGCTTCAGAAGCGAGGCAAGAATCCTTCCTGGCATTCGGAAAACAAAGAGTGGAAAAGGCTAGCAAGTGTGCAGGTGGGCGTCATATGAGAGGCCCTGCCTTACATTTTCCGCCACAGATTTGGGGAAATTGATCCGTGCGCAAAGCATTGTGGGGATTTTAAGACCGGAGTCTACACATGTGCAGCCTCGAAATTTCTCCAAACGAAGTACGCCGGGCTCGGTAGAATTCCAAGTATGCTGGACATTGGAACAGTACTTCGGCGGCACTCGATGACGTAGTATGCTTGAAATAGTGGCTCTGGAGCAGCTTTACTCGACATTGAGAAACACCCACGTTGTGCTTCTTCACTTTTAGGGTGCATTCACACCTGCCTTGTATAGTCCGGTTGAATCGAACCCTGGTGCGTTTAGCCGCTTGGTGCGGTTCATTTGGGTCGGTGTGAACACAATCCGAGACCTCTTAAAGGAAGGCTCCAGTCATTAGATAGTTAATCAAAACTTCAGTATTAGTGAAACATTATGTTTAAACCATACCCTGAAGAAATCAGCGATATTCCCCGGTAAATAATGATTTTATAGCTCTTTTTGATCAAAACCTGTATATTCCGTCAGGCAGCTGCCATTCTGGCCATTTTCAGTAGTCACATGATCCGAAAAACTAGGTCGTGACGTCATCTATGCGTTCACTTTGTAAACGCTCATTCGACGAAAACATGACGGAGCATTTGAGTTCGGACTCGTCAGCCGAGGAAGAAGTTTAGAAAAATAAAGTCCAGGCGGACTTACTTTAAATTTTCACTATAGGTATTCATTCCATCCAAATACAACTGTAAAAAAAATAAAAAACATACTCTGTTATCCTCTTAGGCCCCACGGACCCGGTTCCGTGGCCGAAATTGCGTCATTTGCAGGAAACAACGTCTAAGGAACCTTAATATTTAATAAACTATGAATATTTTTTTATATCCATATAACGGGAACAAAAATTATTTAACTGATCTTTTTCATTTTTTTCTTCAAAAAAAACACACAATGCTAACAGTGAGCCTCTGAATTAGCCCCGAGCGAAAAATGCTAACCTATTACTGCACCAAAAATCACTCCAAGCTCCCTTATTACTTATCCTAGCTGCACATCCAACACATCGTTTATGATCGTAAAGACACAGAATCTAACGGTGCCCACCTCAACACTGAAAGATACAAACTCGCGACGTTATCAACAAAAACGTACATCAAAACAAGTGGCGCTAGGTACTAACATGCGCTAGGCTAACATGGCTTACCTTTGTCTTTGCCTGGTCTAAACTGGTCTTCAATGGCATTACAATGATAAAAACGATGATGTAGTTAATCCATAGGTTAATATCCAATGTGACTGTGTCTCCTTTGAAATGTTCTGATAATCTATAAGCAATAAAACTGCAATTCCGTTATCTGCTGTCCGCTCTGTGCACTCTGGGTCCTGCAATTCCTGCTTCCTTACGTAGTAAACAATAAGTAAAGTCTGCTGCGTAATGTGCTTACGCTGGCTGGCATTGGCAGTGCACTGCATCCCCATTAAGTAATGGTTGATTAATAAATCCCATTTTATGTTTCATCATACTCTCAGAGTAGTCATCCGGAAACTTGAAATGTTCGCTGCATACATGCACCTATGGATCTTTCGGTTCGTGCTGAGCACATTTCGCTAGCCACTGCCTCCGAACGTACTTCCTACGCTTACCCGTTGGCAATGGATGGAACCGAGCATTCCGTGGATTGTTCTTATCCGAATTGTGGCAATGTTTCGCGATACAATGAGGCATATTTCAATAGAATTGTGAGAGTAACTAGAGTAAACAACATGAACAAAGCACATACGTCAATTTGTCCTCGACACCAAATGCATAGTTCACGTCACTTCCGGTAAAATAAGTCATGTGACTCGTCAAAATGGTGCCGCCCACAGGGTTGATGTTATTTCGGTAATTAATCAGCTTAAAATCACTGATAACCTCATCGGATTAAAAAAAAAAAAAAAGACTGGCAGAGACTGGTCTGTTTTATCGGATGATAATTATTTAAAAATGCGTGTCATGACCATTGCCTCCCTTTAAGTTAACTAAACAACCGGACTCTGGTCCGCTAAAATAGGTGGTGCTTGCGAACTCTGGAGCGGTTCATTGCTGGTGTGAACGCAATCCGCACCAAAACATAGGAAGCGTAGTATTTACGTGTCACAAGAACACGGATATCTTCAAAATCTTTAGCGAAAGTGTCTTTCAAAACATCCGTGGTTGTTTAGTTAAAGAGTGAAGCAGAATTAAGTGTTGAACAGTGTTGTGTAAAGTAAAAATTCTCCGTCAGCTACATAAAAGTAAGAACACCTGTCGTCGGTGAAACGCCCCTCCTTATATGTGTTAGGCTATAATGTTTTTTAACGGACGTTGTCTGATTATATAATCATATGCGCGGGCCGCTAGTGTCTGTTGATCTCCTGATTAACAGCAGCATGAGAATAACCTGCCGAAATGGCCGGGATTTGCGTTTTTACCTCACGGCATATAGGCAGGGGTAAAGTGCTATTTTTTACGAGTGGGGACTTTATAACTATAGTGATCATATGAAGGTGTGTCGCGGAAATAATCTTTTGAATAATTTGTGACCAAACCGTTTGAGACCCACTGAGATAACTTAGACTAAAGTGAACTATCTAAACACTCAGAGTCCTTTAGCTCACCTGAGCCTCTCAGTCTGAGAGGAGAGCTCTCCTCCAGCTTGTTGTGGAACAAACAGCTCCTTTTGTCCGTTAGTGCAGCTAGCTAACCAGATGCTAACAACACGGTCCCTGCTGCTGGCACCGGTCCCTCTCTCTCTCTCTCTCTCTCTCTCTCACACACACTAAATGCTCTATTTCCACACACACACACACACACACACACACACACACACACACACACACACACACACACACACACACACACACACACACACACACACACCACACACACACACACACACACACACACACCACACACACACACACACACACACACACACACACACACACACACACACACACACACACACACACCACACACACACACACACACACACCACACACACACACACACACACACACACACACACACACACACACACACACACACACACACACGAGCTTGAATGACAGAAGCACACTTTTATTTCCATGCAACTCTCTGATGGTCTGGTGTCATGCCTCTGTTGCATTCACTGAACACTGGAAATTACAGTCCTGCCGTCCTCTCTAGTGTCATGATGAGGTTCACGTAAAGCACGGTTAATGAATTATATTATTGAGGTAGAATTGTCCGGGGCGGGGCTACAGAATTGTAGCCAACAATGTGGAATTTATTGGCTACATATTACACAGATTATGCACAGCGGGAGCAGCAATAACCGTCAAATAATAATTCAGACAGGGGAGCTCCGCACCCCCTGCCCGCTGCTAGGGGGTGCTGCAGCGCCCTCAGCACCCCCCTTCCCGCGCCCATGTGTGCCCGTGTGAACGCAAACCGAACCTTCTGAAAAATGAAACAATGTAACAAACTGTGGTCTGGTGCACGCAGAGAAGCGGACTATTAGGTGTGAATGCACCCTTACTTTCAAAGGGTCAAAGTTCATATGGCGTGGGATTCCTTTGAGCGACAATGCGGCGGCCCGTGCCTTACCTTGGATTAGATTGAGTGGGGAAGTTCAGGAGATATCTACAGATATCTCGCCATATGAACTTTGACCCTTAGATAGTCAAAGTGAAGAGGCACAACGTGTCTACCCACTGACCACAGCCCCCTCCACTCAACAGTCCTGTGTTGCCCCAGCAGCATAGACGGTGAAAAGGAGCGAGACATGTCCAAGAGATAAAACCTTATGAAGGGGCCTGGCGTAGCTGAGACACCACCGTGCATATGTCCTCCACACTCACGCCGTTGAACAAGGCTGTTGATACAGCCATACCACGTGTAGAGTGTGCATGGATCCCAGTGGGGAAGGCTCTCCCCGCCTGTCCATAGGCATGTGAAATGCACTCACAGAGCCATCCTGTCAGGCGTTTCTTGGACAGAGCTTTTCAGTGCGCCTAATGGAAGCCGTGCACACTACATAATCAATCAATCAATCAATGTTTATTTATATAGCCCAATATCACAAATGTTACATTTGTCTCAGTGGACTTTACAGTTTGTACAAAATATCAGTATGACAATACGACACCCTCTGTCCTTAGACCCTCACATCGTACAAGGAAAAACTTCCGAAGAAAACCCACAGTTTAAAGGGAAAAATGGGAGAGCAACAGAGGAGGGATCCCTCTCCCAGGACAGACAGACGTGCAATAGATGCCGTGTGTAAATTGAAAAGATAATACATTTGCAACATAGGTAGTCCAAATGTTTGGAAATGCATGTGTGTATAATAATAAGATGAATCCACGAGGATATCCATCCAGGACCTATGATCCAGGACCACAGCCACGACTCAAGATCCAGGGCTCGCGATCCAGGACAGAGGAGCGCAGGATCATCCATGACTCCGGATCCCGGCGTATATAGACACCAAAAAGAAAGACATTTGGGGAAGCTGGGTTAATCGGAACATGAGAGTACACAGGTATAGACAGAGAGAAGGAAGAAGTAAGATGTCCCCCGACAAACTAAGCCTATATCAGCAAAACTAGGGGCTGAATCTAATCAGCCCTAACTATAAGCTTTATCAAAAAGGAAGGTCTTAAGCGCACTCTTAAAAACGGATAGGGTGTCTGCCGCCCGAACACAAACTGGAAGCTGATTCCACAAATGTGGAGCTTGATAAGAAAAGGCTCTGGCTCCCATTGTACTTTTAGAGACTCTAGGAACAACCAACAACCCTGCATTCTTGGAACGCAATGCCCTAGTAGGACAGTAGGGTATAATGAGTTATTTAAGGTAAGATGGCGCCTGCCCATTAAGGGCTTTGTAGGCGAGAAGAATAATTTTAAATTCTATCCTGTGTTCTATAGGGAGCCAGTGTAAGGCAGCCAGAACAGGAGTAATGTGGTCCCTTTTCCTAACTCTGGTTAGTACACGAGCTGCAGCATTTTGAATCAGCTGAAGCGACTTGACTGACTTCTTGGTACACCCTGATAATAAAGAGTTACAATAATCCAGCCTTGAAGTAACAAATACATGGACTAGTTTCTCTGCATCGTTTTGAGGCAAGATATGCCTGATTTTTGCAATGTTACGTAAATGGAAGTAGGCGGTCCTTGAAATTGATTTTATGTGGGCGTTAAAGGATAAATCCTGATCAAATATAACACCAAGATTACTTACAGTCTCACTGGAGGCCAAATTAATGCCATCCATAGTTAGTATATCCTTAGATAATTTGTTTCGTAGATTCTTCGGGTCAAGTACAATAACTTCAGTTTTGGTCGTGTTTAACATCAAAAAGTTTAAGGTCATCCACGTTTTTAAGTCCTTAAGGCAGTCTTGAATTGTATTTAGATGATTAATTTCATCAGGCTTGATTGATAAATATAGTTGAGTATCATCCGCATAACAATGAAAATGTACAGAATGATTCCTTATAATAGTGCCTAACGGAAGCATATATAATGTGAACAAAATAGGTCCGAGCACTGAGCCCTGTGGCACTCCATGGCTAACTTTGGTTTGCGTGGAAGATTCATCATTGACACGTACAAACTGAGAGCGTTCAGATAGATAGGACCTAAACCAGTCTAAAGCAGTTCCCTGTATGCCAACTAAGTGCTCTAGTCTTTGCAATAAGATATCATGGTCGATAGTATCAAATGCAGCACTGAGATCGAGCAAAACAAGAATAGAGACACGTCCCTTGTCAGAGGCTATTAGAATGTCATTTGTGACTTTAACCAGAGCTGTCTCTCTGCTATGATGTGTTCTAAAGCCAGACTGAAAATCTTCAAATAAATCATTGTTTTTTAAGTAATCACACAACTGTTTTGCAACCGCTTTCTCAAGAATTGTTGAGAGGAACGGAAGATTGGAAATAGGTCTATAATTGGCTAAAATCTCTGGATCGAGGTTGTGCTTTTTAAGAAGCGGTTTTATCACTGCTACTTTGAATGATTGTGGAACATAGCCTGATAATAAAGACATATTCATAATATTTAATAAATAAGTGCTAATTAATGGAAAAACTTCCTTCGACAGCTTAGTTGGAATTGGGTCTAACATACACGTTGATGGTTTAGAAGAAAGAATCATTGAATTTAATTGTTCAAGGTTTATGGCTGAAAAGCATTCTAGTTTACTATCTAGCGTAATATTAGAACTTACGTTTCCAGGAGCTGTTGATAACACTATACTGGTCAAAGGCAAGAGGTCATTCATTTTGTTTCTAAGAGTAACAATTTTATCGTTAAAAAAGCACATAAAATCATTGCTACTGAGTGCTATGGGAATAGAAGGCTCAATCGAGCTGTGGCTTTCTGTCAGCCTGGCTACAGTGCTGAAAAGAAATCTTGCATTATTCTTATTCTCATCTATTAATGAAGAGTAGTAGGCTGCTCTCGCTTTACGCAGTGCTTTCTTATATTCATTGAGAGTAATATGCCAAATTAAACGAGATTCTTCAAGTTTAGTGGAACGCCATATCCTTTCAAGTTGTCTCGACTTTTGCTTTATTTTGCGGGTTTCGGCATTATGCCATGGAGCTAATCTATGTTGTTTTATTTTCTTCTTTTTCAAAGGAGCAACAGAGTCTAATTTTATTCGCAGCGCATCTGTAACACTATCAACAACATGATCAATTTGGGGTGGTGTACATTTTGTATAAGTTTCCTCCCTTACATGCAGACATGCCATCGAGTTAAGTATTGGTAGAATCTCTTCCTTAAATTTGGCTATAGCACTAACAGATAGGTTTCTGCTGCAGAAGCTTTTGACTAATGCTTTGTAGTCTCGTAACAGTACTTCAAAAGTTACTAAGAAATGGTCGGATAAAGCAGGATTATGCGGTTCGACTAATAGTTGCTCAATTTCAATACCATAAGTCAGAACAAGGTCGAGAGTGTGATTATAGCAGTGGGTTGGTTTATTTACACTCTGACAAAAACCAACAGAATCTAATATAGAGTTAAATGCAACAGTAAGGCTATTTTTATCATCGTCAACATGAATATTAAAGTCACCTACGATAATTACTTTATCTGTTTTAAGAACCAAAGTTGATAAAAACTCAGAGAATTCAGATAAGAATTCTGAATAAGGACCTGGTGCACGGTACACTGTAACAAATAAGATTGGCTGCAAAGTTTTCCAGGTCGGATGCGTAAGACTAAAAACGAGACTTTCAAAGGAGGTATAATTTAATTTTGGTTTAGTATTGATAAGTAAACTTGAGTCAAAGATTGCTGCAACTCCACCTCCTCGGCCCGTGCCTCGGGCAATATGAGTATTGATATGGCTGGGTGGAGTGGCCTCATTTATGCTGACATATTCTTCATGTCTCAACCAAGTTTCAGTGAGACAGCATATATCAATATTATAATCTGATATTAAATCATTTACCAATATTGCTTTAGATGCTAGAGATCTTATGTTTAAGAGACCACATTTAATATTCCTGTTTTGTTGCACTGTAGTAGTTGTTACATTGACTTTTATTAGGTTATTATGTATGACACCTCTATTAGGTTTTACCTTAACTTGTCCTTGGGCAGACACACACACCGCTAATATTGGGTATTTTATTGGGTTCGGGATTCCTATTGATGACTGCCTAGGAGAGAGCGCAGAGAAGCGTGTAAGACTGCGACTCCGCCTCCTGGTCTCAACTCCAGTTTGTCATGGATTAAGTCCACACAGCCCTGAAATGTTTGCCTAAATGAGATTTGCACCTTCCAAAGTATAGGATGAATGCCGTCTCTCTTAATCAGACCAGGTTTTCCCCAGAAGGCTGTCCAATTATTTACGAAGCCCACATTGTTTGCTGGGCACCACCAAGACAACCAGCGCTGAAATGATGACATGCGGCTATACATGTCATCATTGATCAGATTGGGGAGGGGACCAGAGAAGATTGCGGTGTCCGACATTGTTTTAGCATAACTACACACCGACTCCACATTAAGTTTGGTGCATTCTGATTGGCGTATACGAACATCATTACCACCGACGTGAATAACAATCCTACTGTATTTACGTTTATTTTTAGCCAGCAGTTTAAGATGCGCCTCAACGTCGCCCGCTCTGGCCCCCGGAATGCATGTGACTGTGGATGCTTCGGTCTCTAATTTCACGTGTCTCATAATAGAGCTACCAATAACCAGAGTTGGCTTCTCAGTGGGTGTCTCGCTGAGTGGGGAATATCTGTTAGATACGTGAACGGGTTGCTGGGTTTCGCGTTATGCCACTTCTGAACAGTCACCCAGTCTCCCTGCTGCTCGGGAGTTGCTGGGGGACGGCTAATAGGAGCTACCTTTTGCCGGTCCGCACCGGCTAACATGGGCTTTACTGTAGCTGAGATACTTTCTAAGATGCGGAGCCGGGCTTCTATGGCTATGATTCCCGCCTCCAACCTAACAACTATACTACATTTAACACATGTACCGGTACCAGTAAAGGAGGTAGGGAAGTAACCAAACATGAGACAGTTAGAGCAGGAAATAGCACCCGAGGGTGGGGAAAGAGCCATGGCTAGCTATCAAGCTAAAGTAGCTACCGTTAGCAAACCCGAAAAGAGTGTAGGCAACTGTGGAGTTACAGTCGCTAAGAGAAGGAGAGTTGTGAGAGCTTAAGTTATAGTAACGTGTGATTACAACGTCAGGCAGTTGCCGTGATCAAGAGTTTTAAAACGATCGATTAAGTTAAGATAATAAGCTATCAGCAACAGAACAGGCACACGGGATACCCGGAGATGACAACAACCGGAAGTTACAACATGCTTACCGCAATAGTGGTCCGTGTAGAAACTCCTTAGAATTGGAAGCCTACATAATATGCCAGCACACGCAGAGGAGGTGCAAATTAGCCTCCCTGTCCCCAATATGGGGTGGAAGACTAACGACGTAGTCTGCCTGCATCGAGCAGAATCTCCAGATACTCCACCTGCTGGTGAGGTATGGGACTGCTCTTCTTCCAATTTACCGCAATCCCCACTTGGATCAATTGAGCTGTATTTGCCACTTCGCTGGACCTGGCCATGACTATGAGGTCGTAAAAGAAAACCCTCATTAATGAATTAAGTAACATGGTTTTGAAACAAACGGAGCAAGTCAAACACAGCGCCGTGGCAAGAGAGACCGAGTCCCCGTGCTGCGTGTATATATTCGATTCCTGGCTCCTCTTCTCATTGGCTGCTTCGACGATGGGCGGGTCTTCCTCCCCTTCGTTCCACTGTGATTAATATCGCAAAAATAGAGGATTTAGACGTTGTGTGTTTGTTGTATAACTCCTGCTTTTCTCCTCATATTCTCATTCATGACTTTTTATTTAATACATTTTAACAGGCTGAAAACATAGATTACGTGTAGCCGGAAGTGACGTTATGGAACACCGGAATTGATGTCATGTAAACGACAAGGTTGTCCTTCAAAATAAAACTTTTCAAAATAAAAGGTCGGGTTCATACACTTTTTCACCAATGATTTTCAATGACTTCTCAATGACCTTTACCTCATTTTCCATGACCAAAGCAAAATTACCACTGAAAATGGTTTATTTTAACATGGAACAGGAAAATAAGGTCTGCATATGAAACATGTTGTGCCTATCTAAAACAAATCAAATAGTAGGCTTACTAGCTTCTACACGCTAAAGCAACTGTAGTCAGGGATGCAAACTCATCAGGTATGAAAAAGGTGACAAGGATCCGAGCCCCCGACCCCACGGAATATCGGTTTAGGAATAACAAAGGATTTTAGCAATCAGAACAACTAAAGCAGCAGTGTCAATAATAACAGAAATGCTAAAGCGTCACATCTAATAGAAATATATACAATTTTAATTGTGTAGCAGTCCCTTTATAATTTTGGCAGCACTGTTGAGCATTTTGAAAATCTATTTTCATGCCTCTGTGCAAGGCTTAGTCTTTCTATCTGTATAGCCACTGGTGTAAAGTAACTAAGTTCATAAACTCAACAAGTACTATACTTGGGTACAATTTTGAGATACTTGTACTTTATTAAGTATTTCAATGTTTTGCTACTTTGTTCTTCTTCTCCACTACAGTTCAGAGGTACATGGTGTACTTCTACTCCACTACATGTATTTAATACCTTTAGTTACTTCACAGATGTGGATGAATGATGTGAAATATAATCAAGTGTTAAATCAGACTTTAGTTCCACCTGGAGTAAATTCACAAGCTACCCTGCAGTATACAAAGTCATTCAAACGAGCTGCACCTTTACCAGCTTTGAGAACACTTTCATTATAAAACATATCATATATATTATTCTGAAATGGACCAATCTGCACAACGACTACTTTTACTGTCGCTACTTTCACTATATTTTGATGAGAATACTTTTATACTTTTACTTGAGGAACATTTTGATTGCAGGACTTTTACTGAAACAGAGTATTCCTACACTCTGGTACTTCTACTTTTACTCAAGTACAAGATCCGAGTACTTCTACTTTTACTCAAGAACAAGACCTGAGTACTTCTACTTTTATTAAGTACAAGATCTGAGTACTTCTACTTTTACTCTAGTACAATATCACCTCTGTTTATAGCCTATAAAAACTATTAGACGACTGGTTCACTTCCACCTGAAGGATGCATACTTCCACCCATCATCCCGAAACACAGGAAATTCCTGCATTTTTCTCATTTCAGGGAATATCAGACCAGACAATCGTCTGCCGTTCGGATATTTCCTGGCTCCTCGCATTTTTGTGTAGAGAAGGCTGGAGCCACTACACAGAGGAGGGATGAGAGTGTGGTTTTCTCTGGACGACCTGCTACCCAGGGTTCCACACACTGCTAAAGAGTTTAACATTGTTTTTTAAGTAAACCAGAATTGAAGATAAACGAGTATAATGAGACCTGCTATTTGCTGGCACGCTCCAGGGAGGAAGTCGCTTTACAGACGGTACATCTCGTATCGCATCTGTCAAAGCCTGGGTTTCATAATAAATTGGAAGAAGAGCTGTCCTCTTCCCTCTCAGACAATCGTTTATCTGGGAGTGGAATTAAACTCAGCCAGCATGAGAGCGCGGCTCTCAAGGCAGCGAGTGGAGGAACAGACAGCTCTCCTCCGGCGTGTCACAACCCACACAGCCCTCTCCGTGACGCAGCTGCTCGGCATTGGCGTCAGCTCACGTGGGGATTCCCCTGGGTCTCTTCCAACAGGGGGACACTCCAGAGGTGGTTCATTCGCTGCAGAAGCCTGCTGTTTTTAACCTATTGGTTTATAAACTGCAGAGCTCGCGGCATTCCTCTGTCCCAGATATGCCTCCTACACACGGTCATAATAAATCCACGAGCACCGTTATAACGCCTCGTGTGGACAGCATGCACACACCTCTCATCCCCTGGGCGTGTACGCGCCTCATAATGAGAAACGGAGTGAAATGCAGCGTGTGGAAACTCCCTTGCAGCCCTTTTGCCTCGCGGGCGGCGATGGCGTGGCTCGTCACCATGACGACCATTACGGCACATCACAGAGAAGCATCTCCCCCCAGCAGTTCCATGGGATACAAGAAACACTCCTGTCATCCCAGGAACAGTGTCTTGCGCGGTTTTTACTCCCGCTATATTTCTAAATCTCGGAAAAGAACGGGGGAGGCGCCCCGTTGCTGTGCAATCAAACATGTGTTGATTTGCACAGACAACAGGCCACGGCTATGGAAGCAGCCTACCTCAATCGCCAGGGAGGAGTACGATCTGCCCAGGCGGCTGCTGTTCTGGGCGCGCACACACGTTGCTCTCATCAGAGCAATGTATATTCCCAACGAATTGACCAGAGGGGCTCGCAGAGCGCAGCAGCCGTGTTATGCGAGGAGTACGGAGACTCAGACCTGTGTCACGCGCACTGGCGCTGTTGTCAGCCAAAGTAGTATTACTTTTGGCTCTATCAGCGAAAAGGGTGAGTGATTTGTCTGCTCTCTCTGTGGCTCCGTCATGCCTCCGGATCCAAGGAGATGGCAGTTCAGCTGTTTTACGCCCTAACCCGGCTTTTATGCCAAAGGTCATCACAAGCTCTTTCAGAGTCGAGAGTGATCACCTTGGATGGCTTCTTTCCCCCTCCTCACAGGTCGGAGGAAGAAGCCGCATCTCATCTCCTCTGTCCTGTGCGCGCTAAAGTAACGTGTTATAGCAGAAAGTTTAATACAGCGTATTTCTGGTATATTCATTTTAATGTCACCTGATATATAAGATGTGTGTTACTGAATTGGGTCACACAGTTAGAGAGACAATGGTCGTTCTGAATTATCAATAGATGTATTCATTTTAAGTGAGCTGACTTCGAGGTTGGAGGAAGTTCAGAGAAGGCCTTAGGGTATGGGAACAGTTGACCTTTGTTAGTTGGCTAATCCTAGGGATGTCATGGGACGAGGACATTTGAACATGTGCGAGTGTGGCTTTCAGAGAGATGGACATATGACATTTGTGTGGTGGGCTGCATAGGGAAGGTGTGTGTTCGTTGCAGTGGCTATATGTGCTGTATGATTGCTGCTCAACTGTACCTGTGTTTGTGTTTTGTTGGTTCCTCTCTGTTTTATTCTTTCATGTTGTGAGTGCTAAATTGCCACAACAATTTGGAGTAGTTGGCTTAAACCAACCTGATCTCACCAGAATGCGTGACTCCACCACGACTCCTTAACACTGCATTGCGTGGTGGACTCACGAACTTTGTTACATTTACATGTCTGCACCACGCAAACAACCCCAATGTAAAGTGAATGAGGCTCTTTTGTCGTGGTGCACACACGCATTTCTACAATGTCCTGCAGTGAGCTTTTATTCTATAAAACGTTTTTAAAATCTACTTTATAGTGTTAGTCTATTCTAGAACCCCGAAGGCAGGAGAGACTGAAAAGAGTCAAGGGAAGCTTATAAAAGTTAACAGCATTTAATTACACAAAAGATGCGGTGGTGTACAAAATGAAATGTGCGATTGGAGGCCCTCTCCTCATCCGACCGGTCAGTCCAGGTCAGCAGGTAGAAGAGGTCAATTCTTGGCTTGCTCTTCCTGTTGTCATCGGAGGTCTTCTCCTATTGGCCGGCGTCGTCGGGGGCGGGTCCAATGCAATTTCTGCCTTTTTCTGTTGTTAAATTATATCATTCTGGTGTCTGTGGTTATTTAAACATTCCCTAATAAACGTTATTCAGCGGTAATAAATGAGTGCTAAACCCAGTGTGCTCGGTGTACAACATCACATGTAATTTCACCTTTAATTCACGGTTTGAAAATGCAGCATTTCGCCACATGCTAATGCTAACCGGAAGTGAATAATTTTCAGAATAAAAGTATTAAGTTAATAGTTAGTGAACTTCCGGTTTTTCAGAATAAAACTGATTTAAATTAAATAGTGTATTTAATTCAAATTACGCGATATCAACATTGATTTTAATTTCTAACAATAGCTTGTAGTAACTCGCGGGAGGCTTCTTTTATTTTATTTGTATTCATAATAATTTTTATTTTTCGTCAGAATGTATTATGGTGCATTAGTTACGAATTTTTGTTCTCAAAAAACAGTGCATTGTGTGTAATACAACTGTGATTTTTATTAAATTAGTTAGTTTTTAAGGAAGGCCAGAGCTTCAGCTGTGTCCAATAGATTGTTCCCTTTTAGTTAACGTTTTTTAAAAGAACATTATATTCCGATTTGATCCTGTCCCCTTTATTGTATTACGGAGAGCAATGTGAGCGTCCATTCCCATTGGATAACGGAGGGTTTTACACCCGGAAGTAAGTATTCTCTTTACTGTCGATTGATTTTACAGTGATATCTGCACTACTCATCAACTCAAAAACACCAGATTATCCTTGTTGATTACACAACATTGATTGGTTTAAATTGTGTACAATGCTTTTGTAATTTTCCCCTTCGATTCGGAGAAACAAATATGTGTTCAGTTTAGGATGGCCGAAGACACTACACTACCCAGAATCCTCAGCTATCGTTTGGGACTACACCATGTGCTTTGCTTGACAAACCCCGTGATTTGTCCTCAAGCTCTGTGATTGGATGTTGGAGTGGCAGTGCGCGAAGTTTACGCTGAGCGACAAACAGCATTTTGAAATGGAATGAAACCCATCGACGGCACACTATTCAAAACAGGAATCGAACGTCTCCTACTCCCCCCCCCCCCCCCCCCCCTTAGGTCACAGGCTCCTCCAACAGTGCAACACAATAAAACAGATACACAGAAAAAATAGTGCAAGTCAATACAAAAAGAAAAATAGTAAAAAGTGAAATAGTGCAATAAGAGTCTCTATACAAGTGATTGGAATATGATATATTAGACAAATCATTTCTGAGTAGCAGCCAGATTAATGCTAAGGATGTTATTTCAAAGTTCAGGTGTTTAATAGTCTTATGGCCTGTGGGATGAAACTGTCCCTGAATCTGGTGGTTTTAGTCCGGATGTAAGATAAGATAAGATGGTACTTTATTGATCCCAATTTGGGAAATTGTTTTTGTTGCAGCAGCATAAAAGACGAGGCATTTTACAATAAAACAAAACTACAAATAAACAAGAATAGAAAGAAAAGAAAATAGAAAATATACGTGTTGAAATAGAAAATATACATGTAGATATTATATATGCAAATATACATATTCAAAAATATATGACAATGGAATATGGAATATCAAATATTGAACAGATTATATATGTGTAAAATGTACAGCGAGGTTGTATTACAAGAGAAACTATGGAGCAGAGAGTTCTCTTCCAGCCAGAGGTGATTTATTGTACAGAGTTATTGCAGTGAGCAGGAATGTGTTCCTGTATCGGTCCTTGTCAGCAGTCTGTTGGAGAAGGAGCTCCGTTGACTGTCCAGCTGCAGGTGGAGAGGATGGGTGGGTTATCCATGATGGACAACAGCCTGTTCAGTGTCCTCCTCTCCACCACAGCTTCAAAGGGGTCCAGCTTGATGCCGATGACAGACCCAGCTTTCCTGATCAGTTTATTGATCCTGCTGGTGTCACCGGCTCTGATGCTGCCCCCCAGCAGACCGGAGCAAAGAAGAGTGCACTGGCCACAACAGACCGGTAGAAGATCTCCAGCATCTTGCTGCACACGTGGAAGGATCTCAGCTTCCTCAGAAAATAGAGTCTGTTCATCCCCTTCTTGTACACAGCGTCAGTGTTGATCCTCCAGTTCAGCCCATAAGTGCACTCCCAGGTACTTGTAGTCCTCCACAACAGCCACATCCTCTCCTAGAATGCGGCTGTTGTGCCAGACGGCAGCAGACAGAACAGTTTGTGGCTGGGGTGATGGGGGTCTTTTATAATCCTGAGGGCTTTCTTTAAGGTTAACCTGGTATTTTTACTCCACTACATTTATTTTAGTTACTTTACAGATTCTGATTAATGATGTGAAATATAAACAACCCTTAAAGCAGACTTTAGTTACACCTGAGTAAAATTCAGGGAAGGTGATTGCCAAGTGCCAACAATCAGGAGAGATATTTGATTGGAGGACTGGCTTATCTAAAGCCAGTTGAGTAGCACTTGAAATGTTTTTGCTCTATGAAACCTGATGTACTTATATGATTCTGTTTTCTTCAAGCTTGTATTTTGTTGGTCGAACGTACTTATTGTAAGTCGCTTTGGATAAAAGCGTCAGCTAAATGCAATGTAATGTAATGATTGTTGGTGCTTGAGAAGACTAAATATGTATCTGCAGATCCCTATAAAGTATATACATTACTCGTTATTCTCTACAAACAGTTAATTAAAAACGGTATATAATTGCTATTTTGGACATCCCTTTTCAAGATTTCAATATTACTCTAAACGTGTAATAACGTGCTTTAACCAGTAGGAGGTATGGGTTAAAAAGCTGTCAAGTTAACAGTGTTAACAAAATAAAATATACTGCTGTTTCTGGTTTAGTTTACGACGGATATATTCTGTTATTGTTTTGATATTTGTAACAAAAGCGATGGAAAAACCCCACAGCAAGACAGAAAATATGGTCTTAACATGACCCAGTGGTCTAGAAGTTAATAAAAAACAATAATATCAAAACCAATTATTACTACTAACTTTATTGTGAAATTAAAACAGAACGGTAAAAGAATAGTTTCCGGTCTATTTTGAGGCCAGATCTCTGTAGATAAATAAAGAACTACGACAGATGTGTAATATTTAATGCAGCCAAACCATTTATTACAATGCATTCATGTGATGACTTTCAAAGAGTAAAGCAAGCACTGCTGAATAAAGTATGATTTATCTTTTACGAAACGTTTTTTTCATATGGAATGCAGTTGGAGGTCAACCAATCACAGAGCTTGAGGCAACGCGGAACAATAGCTGAGGATTCTGGGTAGTGTAGTGTCTTCGGCCATCCTAAACTGAACAAATATTTGTTTCTCCGAATCGAAGGGGACAATTACAAAAGCATTGTACACAATTTAAACCAATCAATGTTGTGTAATCAACAAGGATAATCTGGTGTTTTTGAGTTGATGAGTAGTGCAGATATCACTGTAAAATCAATCGACATTAAGGAAAATACTCACTTCCGGGTGTAAAACCCTCCGTTATCCAATGGGAATGGATGCTCACATTGCTCTCCATAATACAATAAAGGGGACATGATCAAATCGGAATATAATGTTATTTTAAAAAACGTTAACTAAAAGGGAACAATCTATTGACACAGCTGAAGCTCTGGCCTTCCTTAAAAACTAACTAATTTAATAAAAATCACAGTTGTATTACACACAATGCACTGTTTTTTGAGAACAAAAATTCGTAACTAATGCACCATAATACATTCTGACGAAAAATACAAATTATTATGAATACAAATAAAATAAAAGAAGCCTCCCGTGAGTTACTACAAGCTATAAAGTAGATTTTAAAAACGTTTTATAGAATAAAAGCTCACTGCACGACAAAAGAGCCTCATTCACTTTACATTGGGGTTGTTTGCATGGTGCAGACACGTAAATGTAACAAAGTTCGTGACTCCACCACGCAATGCGGTGTTAAGGAGTCGTGGTGGAGTCACGCATTCTGGTGAGACCAGGTTGGCTTAAACATATGTGTGTGCTTAATTACTCTGTATGAAGTAGGAGCAGTTTTCATGGCAGGAGACTAGAGACGTGGGAGATGAGACATCCTTATTTGGACACAGCATGTCACGCATCTGGAAGGCTACATGTCTAAGATGTGTGTGCGTTGAAGATGTTTAAGGGGAATGTGTGTGCGTTAAAGGGGAATGTGTGTGCGTTCTGTCAAAGAGTCCTATGTATGTAAAATGATACTACTCCAAAGCATTGCTGTAGGACTGCTTGAGGGCAGAGGTAATGTTTTCCTCATTACTATTGATTGTTGTACAACGACATAATCATTGATCAACTATACCTGGTATATGCAACTTGAATGAAACATCCCTATAGGGCAGTGGTTCTCAAACTTTTTCTGGCATTCCCCACTTTGAACAGGTGTGCCTTTTCAAGCCCCACCTGTTCCTCGCCGCTCCAATAAAATGGTAGGCCAAGCTTAAAATGGTCAAATGTATCGTTCTATAACAGGGGTCTCCAACCTTTTTTAGGATGAGGGCTACTTTCAAAAAAAATTAACATTATTATATGCTTACCTTTAACCTTGGTGTGCTGTTTGGGTCCGTGGGACCCGTTTTCAGTGAAAAGAAAATGTATGATTTTTTTTAAATGTTGAAGTTAAATGCATCAATCTGGTGCACTTTGAGCACAAAATGAATTTATGGATACATCTCTCAACACTCTATGAAAGGGAGCTGTATGTTTTCAATAATCCAAAAATCTTTAGAATATGATCACAACCAATAACAAATCATTTAAACTTGTGTATTCTTATCTTATGTTACCTAGTTAGCATTCTTTCTTTTTATTTATGCATTACTAATCACTCCCCTTTTAAACTGTTTACTGTCCTATAGTACACATTGGAATGATTTCTTACTTTATTTTGTACAACTAGGCTATATTAAATAGATAAAGGTGTGTTTTCTCTCTCTGTCTCTGTCTCTGTGTCTCGCTCGCTCACAGAGGCTGTGTGCTCCTCCGTGGCGATGATGGCTTGCATTAAAAGATAATAATAAACATAGGCCTATTAGTAAACTGGGGGGACACAAACAGGATTTCGAAAAGTGTCACGGTTAAACTCCTTATGAAGTGGTGAGGTGCCGCTCCACATTGCTTTTCTCCCTGACTGCAACGCTGTTGTGTGTGTGTGTGAGAGCGTTTCACATGTGTGTATGAGAGATTTTTACATATGTCTGCAAATGACTTTGGTTTCAGTTGTGTGTGTGTGAGCAGGCTCGGATTGGCCATCAGGAGATTCGGGACTTTTCCCGTTGGGCCGCTGCCGTTGGTGGGCCGCTCGCTCTGGCATAGGTGGGCCGTGGACTTTCACAGCGCCGCTGCGCCGGTACCGCATCCGCCGCCGCAAACACCCGCCGTTGCGAGGCTATGGCGGCTCCGGCAGGTCCGGTGCAGCGGTGCTGTGAAAGTCCACCACCGTTGCGAGTCTCCGGCTGTAATAATCCACTACTGCCCGCGAGGACCCAGGTCAATAAAAAAAAAAAATCTCTGTTCATCGCGTCCATTCGCGACCCACCTATCACATCTCTGCGCCCCACCAGTGGGGCGCGCCCCACACTTTGAGAAACGCTGCTATAGGGACACAGGTACGTGTGTGTGATCCCAGCTATACATTAGTTATTCTTTGCCTTATAGGGACACAGGCACTCACACACACTGTAAGGAGATGGCGCGAACCAGACGGAGTCAAACATCTGTTAACATCTCCTTGTAAGGAGATGAGGCGAACCAGACGGAGTCAACGACTGCTGATTCATTGCCTAGGGTCCCACCCAGGAGTGAACAACCAATTAGAAGATATGAAGGGAGGAGCAACCACACAACTCCTCCCCGCTTATGTGTATAATTACTGTAACATTCTTACACTTGGCGCTCTCTTCTGACTGGCCGTTCCTGATACGTCTATCACACGGTAGTAGAATTGAGTCCAGAGTAGCCTACTCTGTATTATTGTACTGTTGCTTTTACCATTAAAGGTGGGGTAGGTAAGATTGAGAAACCGGCTCGAGATACACTTTTTGTTATATTCCATGAAATGCTCTTAACATCCCGATAGCAATGAATATCTTGACAGTGCTTTGACAAAAAAAACAAAAAAAAGTCATCTGTGGAAGCTGTAGTACTGTAAAAAGCACGACCAATCATCTGAGCCGGCCTGGCTAAAGTAACTGGATGGCCTACCTGCCTGTCAGCCTTCCATCTGTGCACAAACTTATCTCATGTCCTCATTGGTCATGTGCGCGTTCGTGTGTGTTGGAGGAGGGGCTCTGTAAGGAAGTGGCAGATTTTTTCCGGTTGTGTATTTTCAAATTCTTGCGCACTCGAGCTGGTTTCTCCAAAATTACCTACCCTACCTTTAAACTCAGCTTATTGCTTATCTCATAACTCGGTGTTCGAGTCCTTTCCTTGAAAAGACTACTCATCAACGATTGGCGCGGAGCAGAATCGAACCTTCAACCACGCCACTGGGTGGTGCTCCAACAGCGCGCTATCCTGCTAGTGGCGCGCACGGCTGCCTTGGAGAACATCAATGCGCACTCCACCAGAGGAATGTCCTCCTCCACGGCTTTGCACGGAGGAATGTCAGTGGAAGACATTTGCACTGCTGCATCTTGGTCTTCCCACTGTTCATTTATTCAATTTTATTTGAGGGATGTCTCCCATTCCTCTCTGACACACCCTGTACGGAGTGTCTTGTCAGAGTGAGTGACGTCAGGGATCCAGCTGTGCGCCTCTCCTGCCTCTCGGCACGCGGAGAGCAGCCCTTTTTCCCTCTTATGAGAGAGATGTTTCCTTTTTTTCCTCTGACACATTTTGTACAGTGTCTTGTCAGAGTAAGTGACGTCAGGGATCCAGCTGTGCGCTCTCCTATCTGTCTGCACGCAGAGAGCTGCTGTTCCCCCTCTTTTTGTCACTGGGCAAAGTGGGACCTTCGTCTCTACTTTCTCACAGCGGCAGGTATGTATTGTTCCCAGCCTTCGTCCCCTCATGGAAAATATTCATGTTGTGCTATATTCCAGGGACGGCGATGCGCCATTACGCATGGCGCAATAGGCATGGGTTATTATCTGAGCAGGTGTGTCTGTGCTTCTAGTGCCGGGCGGACCCAGTGGGGCGCAGACTACATCATGCTTCGCCCTTAACCCAATAGCGATAGCCTTAGAGGGCGAAGCCATATACGAAATAGAACTGAAGTTACCTACTGTAACTCCAGCTTCTATGAGTATTGGCGTAGCCCTCTAAGTGCTGGGCCCCACTGGCTCCACGAATAGCTGAAGAAAAGTTATTTTGTATGGGAGCAGATTGTCGGGCCTCCTTCCTATTTATACCGGAAGGGAGCCCGAGGGTGGGGCCCACCTTGCGGGTGGGCGTGGACTACAAGTGTTTCAGTGCTGCGCGGGTGCGCAGGGGGATTACTCAATAGCGATAGCCTTAGAGGGCTACGCCAATACTCATAGAAGCTGGAGTTACAGTAGGTAACTTCAGTTACCGGTGGTTTTAAAAACATTTTGGCGAATGGTTAGGTGGCGCGACAGTCTGTAGTGAAGGAGCGCGCTCACTGGAGACTGCTCGCTTTTCACCCAACAGTGTGTCTAAATAGTGCTTCCGGGCCAGCGGGCCATTTATAATGTCGAGCCCTGTATCATATGAAATGCTGAGAGTACACAGATTCTATTGGTATACATGTCATCCCTGTGCGATCAAAACTCACTGTTCAATAAAATACAATTTTACCTTGAAAATCAATGCATTCTAATAGCGGGTCAATTTGACCCGGTGGCGGTTTAAGGTATACAAAAACCTCTGGCGGTTCTAGTGTTAATGTGTCACTCACTTAACAAGAAATCATTACAGCTGATATTCCACAGATTATATAGGTATTAGCATCATCAGAACTCGCGACAGTGTAAGGACACACAGACATCACAACAGGTAGCTTTACGGAGCATTCATGGGAGATCGTCTCACCTTAGCTGTTATTCTGATCAAAAGTCGTGTTCAATGGCATTAAAACGATAAAAACGCTGGTTAATCCAATGTGTCTGTGTCACTTTGAAATGATAGCCTACTGATAATCCATCATTCCATGTTTACGTCAAAAACAGAGATTTCATATTAGCTGCTAGGATAGCAGCTTCCGGTTCCGGGGCATTCTGGCTGCGCATCACTCATTCACCAATGGGTAATATTTGGATGGATTTTAGGAACTTCCCCCCGATTCTATTGGCTCTAACGGTTAAAAAGAGATGTCAATCATCAAAATTGAACGAGGGGGGCCAGAGATATGGAAAATGCCAACCCAGTCTCACAAAAAAACGTGTAATAACTACGTTGGTCCACAACGTAGGACGTAGTATATCTACAAAAACGCCTCTGAAATTGTAAGATGCCTACGGTTTTTTTTCACCATTCATTCCAATGGCTGGCGTCTATGTCACGTGATCTTCAAATTTCTCCCTGCAGAAAAAAAAACATGGCCGACCTTCGTTTTATTCTCGGTGTAAAATGCCTATTTTAAGGTTAGTTGGTCATTAAAATGCGTTTTGATGTCATTTCATGCGAGAAATATGAGTTGTTATTTAAGATTATGTGTGCAGTGGGTGTACATGATCTTTAGTTTGCTAGTTATTATGAAGATTACTTCAGGAAATTGTGTCCATTCAACGTTTTCATTGTTACCAAGATGGTTGCTAGGGACGCTGCTATCGATATTATTTCTGTTATGTTGTGTAAAATGGTGTTATCTTTATTGCTACCCCCTTCCCCGTCAATGTATAGTGTTGGTCCACAGTGCAAACGTAGGCCTATTAGTTTAACAAAATCAAAGGTACAAGCTAGACTTTTATTTAGCATCTCAAAACACATCGGACCGGCGGAGACAGGAAGTCCGGCTCACTAAAATGTCCGTGCAGAACAATACCCTTGCCTAACCCATAGATCCGTGGGTGAATAATGTCAATCGCCACAATAGATACGTTATTTTCCGTTACCAACACCGTTATTAGTGTTGGTCCACTGCTTTTCTCTTTGAAAGTCATCACATAACGGCATTGTAATACACAGTTCGGCTGCATTAAATGTTACAGATCTGCTGTAGTTCTCTATTTATAGAGCCTTGATGAGACAAACATGATGAACTGGACACGTGACATGGATCATAAATATATCAGTAATTAAACAACATCTTACATTTATTTTCACACAATACATCTCCTTGCAGTATCAACACTAATTCGGCTGACTTTTATATTTGATCCAATTGGTAAATAGGCTGTATTTACACCATAAACGTGCACACCTGATATAAAGGGACACCTAGTGGTTAAAGCATGTTATTGAATTTCATTATTTGTATTATTAGACATTAATAGAATCCCTATAAAGTATGTTCATTACTCGTTATTCTCTACTAATAGTTAATTAAAGACTGTATATAATGACTATTTTGCACATCCCTTTCAAGATTTTCTAAGGTTTATTGACATATTCACAAATGGTGTAGTTATGCAATGAATGTAAAACTTTGTGTATACCTCCAGGAATGTTAACTATGTTGAAGCACTTATTTTAACTGATATTATACATATGTATTATACTCTTATAAGATGTAGATAGTATAAGAAATGTGCAGAATATGACAATTTAATGGTGGAGGTACACAAATATTGAAAGATGTCTTGTGATGCACTGTTGAGGAACCTGTGACCCAAGTTGTTCATCTCCGGCCTTGTCAGGTATTGAACAATCAATAAATAAAGAACAGAGAATTATTAAATATAAAACACAGAATTTGTGTGATTATACTAAATGATTTACAAATAAACACCACTGCATATGTACAACTATACACATGCTGATGTAACGCAAATGTTTCCAACTTGGGATCAATAAAGTATATCTTATCTTAAGCTGATCGATGGCTACTGCCAGATTTGCAAAATGTGCCTCTGAACCTTGACAAGTGCATGTTTCAGGCTTATCAATGAACAACAGGAGGGGTCACAGACATGAGACCAGCTGTTAAATAAAGCTCTTCTGACCTTAGCTGTCGTGTGGGTATATATTAATGCTGCCCATTGGGCACAAGCATTTTTCACCCATTTATTAATTATATTTTTTAAATTTGAGTGTTTCCTATCCCCTAAACCTCCAAAATCAAATCAAATCAAATCAAGTTTTATTTATATAGCACATTTATAAACGATTTTTGGTCGAGCCAAAGTGCTGTACATATAATAAAATTAGCCTACAGTAGAGACACTTTACATCAAATACCACAGCACAGATTGTTCAGAATATCAGTATGAGAAAAACGACACCCTCTGTCCTCCAGGGATGTACACAGTTTAATACTGGCAACTTCTTATTATGGGAAATATGAAAACGTCTTTTAAAACTACAATTCCCAGTAGAGACGTGCCAGCATGTGTAGTTCTGGGGACGGGGTGGGGGAGGGGGGGACGCGGTGGCCCGTTCAAATCCAGTTTTGGACAGTCTGCCGTGGTCCCATCCCATTTCATGGGTATTGTTCTGCACGGACATTTTAGTGAGCCGGACTGCCGGTCTTCGCCTCCTGGGCATGAAGCTGTTTACATGTGTTTTGAGATGCTAAATAAAAGTCTAGCTAATAACTAATACGTTTGCACTGTGGACCAACACCATACATTGACGGGGAAGAGGGTAGCAATAAAGATAACACCATTTTACACAACATAACAGAAATAATATCGATTCCTAGCAACCATCTTGGTAACAATGAAAACGTTGAATGGACACAATTTCCTGAAGTAATCTTCGTAATAACTAGCAAACTAAAGATCATGTACACCCACTGCACACATAATCTTAAATAACAACTCATATTTCTCACATGAAATGACATCAAAACGCATTTTAATGACCAAACTAACCTTAAAATAGGCATTTTACACCGAGAATAAAACGAAGGTCGGCCATGTTTTCTTTTCTGCAGGGAGAAATTTGAAGATCACGTGACATAGAAGCCAGCCATTGGAATGAATGGTGAAAAAAAACGTAGGCATCTTACAATTTCAGAGGCGTTTTTGTAGATATACTACGTCCTACGTTGTGGACCAACGTAGTTATTACACGTTTTTTTGTGAGACTGGGTTGGATATTCCCTGAAATGGAAAACGCAGAATTTCCTGTGTTTCGGGATGATGGATACGTGGAAGTATGCATCCTTCAGGTGGAAGTGAACCAGTCGTCCTGGTGAACACATTCTAGCACCTGTTTGATCGTCAGCATGTGGAATACTGACAGATCGAGGATGTCTCATTGCCCCAGTCTTTTTCGGGATTAGAAAATAACGGGATTGAAAACCCCTGATTTTCCTACCTTTGAGGAACCCACCCTGGAAATATCCTCTTTCAACAGGAGTTCTAGCAGCTCGGATTGGAGCGCAAGACATAGCTTCTGGGAGGACAGGAGTGTTTCCTGTATCCCATTGAACTGTGGGGGGGGGGGGGGGGGGAGGAGAGAGGCGAACTGCAGGGCGTATCCTCTGCTGATCAGCCTGCTCATCCATCTGTCCATCAGACCCACGCGCTGCTACTCTGAGAAAACCTCTGAGAGCGGGCGCACGTGCTCGAGATGTGTTTTTGGTCGTCATGGTGATGAGCCACGCCAGAGCCCCTGCCGCCGCTGCCCGTGAGGCAACCCAAGGTGAGCTTGGACCGAAAGGGCTGCGCGGGGGCCTCCACACGCTGCGTCTCACTCCGACTCTCATCATGAGGCGCGTACACGCTCAGGGGATGGATGGAGGTGTGTGCAGTGCCGCCCACATGAAGCGTTATAACGGCGCTCATGGGTTTATTAAGGCCGTGTGTACGAGGCGTATCTCGGACAGAGGAATGCTGCGAGCTCTGCCGGTTATTAACAGGGGTTAAAACCGGCAGGCTTCTGCAGCGAGCCCTGCTGTCTACTTAATCAACAGATTAGTGGCAGCCGGCTTACTTAGCGAGCTCTGCAGTTTATTAACCAATAGGTTAAAACCAGCAGAATTCTGCAGCGAGCCCTGACGCCGTGGCGCTGCCGCTGGGGCCACTCAGCCTGGAATACTGCCATTGCCCTCGCCGCCACTGCCCTTGAGGCGAAAGGGCTGCGAGGAAGCCTCCACACGCTGCGTTTCACCAACCCAGTCTCATAAAAAAACGTGTAATAACTACGTTGGTCCACAACGTAGGACGTAGTATTTCTACAAAAACGCCTCTGAAATTGTAAGATCCCTACGTTTTTTTTCACCATTCATTCCAATGGCTGGCGTCTATGTATGAAGGTAGATATGGTGCAAAATGCGAGTGTGTGTAAAACCTGATGTGAGCACTTGCAGAAAAAAAATCTGTGCTTGTGTGCATACATTTACACTTGTATAAAATATCCACGTAACTGTGAACCAAATTTGAAGTCACTTGCAGAAAAATACATATTTTTAAAATGTATTTTCCATTACAACTGCAACTTTATTTATTACAACCTCTCAAATCAGTCATTACAACTTGACGAATCTGCTCTGTGGCAGTATAAATCGACGAATCTGCGGTCTTGACTTTTGCTACACTTCTTGCGATAAATGTGTCGCAAAAGTAATTTTCACCTGTAGATGTCGGGGAGGGAGGGGGGTTGGAGCGAAGGGGCGGAGCTATCAGAACAACGAGGCTCGGGTCAGTCACACAGTCACAGCCACAGTCAGTCACGTCGAACCGGATGACTGCGAGGCTAACGGTTCGTGTCTCTACCAGTCCGCTGACATGGCGCATCAATCAACGGTAAATGTTTCCCATTATTTGCCCAGTATTACTTTGAATATTATTATTGTGATTGAGGATTAAATCCGCTTTGAAGACCACCGTTTTATATCGTGCAGTTTAGCGGCAAAATAACGTCAGTCAGCCAGCTAACGCTAGCATTGTTGAGTTTATGCTAGCTAAACAAGTAGTGGTTGTAGTCTACAGCAGTAATTAATATATTATAGCCTACTGCTTTGGCACTAACGGTTGATAACCGTTTATGAAAATAAAACCAATTGAACTGTACTGAATTAATGACAAGTTTTATAATTGTCTTGGGCTCCTGCTGTGTTTTTAAAGCCTTTGTAAATTATCCATGCTATTTTCTATTTAGAACGAAGACTTCAGAATCTTAAAATCCCTTAACGTTTGTATGCAATTGTGCTAAATTCAACTCTGCAATCAAGCAAATATTAATATGTTTGCATGACATTAGTTATTTATATTTTGCCATCACTGAACTATACGTTTAATACATTTAAGTTAAGCTAAGGTACATGTGATGGTATTAGTGCTCTTACCTGTGAGGCCTCCTCCAAACAGCATAATAACCAGACTGTATCATTAAAACTAAGTACCAGTTCTAGATCCTTGACTTTAGTGAAGGTGCCTCTTAACCTGAGATATTAGTTATACAGTAATAGTATTGACAATCTAAAAAAACTGAGCAACTCAACAGTCAACTTTATATTTCTTATTGTCTAAAGCATTTATTATTTTCATTTTCCCCCTCTCATATTTAGTGTGGACAGATTGAGACAGCATGGTGTCCAGAGAGCTGCAGAGACTTCATGGAGAAACCTCCGTGTGATGGACGTCCTGTCTGTTGGTTTGGAGAGGACTGAGGGTCTTTCCTCAGCGAGGAGGACCAGGCCTGATGGAGGAGCCCATGCTGGGCAAAGCTGATTCCAACTGCATAGTTCTAGTCTGTCACTTTATTTGACTAAATGTGTTTACTTATACATTTAATAGTGTGATGACCCCTCCCACCTTCTGCCTGGCTGTGCTCCCTGCCTTGCTCTCCTCTGGCAGGTACTGGGAGTGTTGTCCTGTTTGTGCCCGCCCATCTAGAGGCGGAGCCTCAAGAAGGTATAAAGGCTGCCCAGCTGCAAGGTTCAGTCTCTGATTCTGATCCTGGCATGCTACAGCAACCTCAGCCTACAGCCTGTGTTAGGTTTGATGCACCCTCCAACATGCTACAACACCCTTCCACACACCCACACACTGCTCACACTACTGACAGTCTGATTCTTACGTACACTATTCATCAGAGGTGTTTTTCTTTAACCTGTTAAATAAACAGATATTTGGCATTTAACTCTGTGTGGCCTCCCTATTTGTTCCAGCCTTTAGGCAGGTTGTAACAATAGGTTTACACCTTCTGTCCATATGTGCTTTTTATTTAAAACATTTGATTAACTTTTGGTTCACATTTCAATAAATTGTATTTGCACTCCTTTTGTCCATTATTCTTACTGAAAATGTTAGATTACACATTCACATCTGACTGAAGATTGGCCCCATTTATTTGTGACGTTGCAAACTCTGCGTTACAAGGCACAGGTGATGTGAAGCTCATAAAGTGAGGCAAATAGAAATAATCAGCTGATGGAGTGTAGATGTGGAAATAGATGCATCCCATCAGCTGACTGTTTTTCGCCACACTTTATAAGCCTGACTATAACCACCCCTTCTCTGAGGTGCAGGCAGCGTCACAAACAAATGATGGTCCTGATGGACTACAAAATATTCGGTGGGCAGATATTTTTTTTCACAATAAAAGTAGTTTCTTAGTGAATGTCCTGTACTGGTCTTAAAATCTCATAACATCAGCTTTTAATGTTCCTCTTGGATGTTCTTCTTGACCCTCAGAGAAGGAGAAGATGTTGTGTCTTTCAGGCATGTCCTTCCCTAACAAAAATTACAGGAAACATAAAACATTATTGCAGAACAAGTGTGTTATTTATGAAAGAGGTGTGTTTGTGTTTAGGGGCTGTTGATATAATTTTTTTTAATTGTAATCAGATTATGAATGAACAGTATGAAATTCATCAACATTGAAATATATGTTATTATCAAAATAATATTGAACTGTTATCAAAACGTAGTGCAACTGTAGAAGCTTGCTCTGTTGTCTCACGGAAAGAATAACTTTTACCACGTTTTTTACAGACAATATTGAGAGATAAATAGTAGCAGTTCTCACTATGTGTTAAATATCTTTGCCTTCAATACATTAAATTAGAAAGCTGACAAAATCATATTGCTTGTTAACATCTAAATGTAACTTTTTGTATGGAAAAAAACCTCAACTTCACTGATGTGTAGGTGATCTAGTATTTAGTATTGTTTAATGGAATGTATATCAGTGTATTTAAGTCAATACTTCATTTATTTAAACCAATCTCTTTCTTTATTCTTTGTACAGTATGAAAAAAAGAGTCAAGCAATATGATTTTGTCAGCTTTCTAATTCTAAACTGTACACCCTAGCGCGTGCACTACGCTCTGCATCAGCCAAACGACTCGCTGCACCCTCGCTGCGAGGGGGACCCAAATTCCCATCAGCAAAAACACGTGGGTTTGCTATCCTGGCTCCAAAATGGTGGAATGAGCTCCCCATTGACATCAGGACAGCAGATAGCCTGCACATCTTCCGGCGCAGACTGAAAACTCATCTCTTTCGACTCTACTTCGAGCGATATAATTACTAACAAAGAACTGCTAACAGAGCACTTATATACTAATAAAGGACTGGCTTATCTATAGCCAGTTGAGTAGCACTTGAAATGTTTGGCTCTATGAAACCTGATGTACTTATATGATTCTGTTTTCTTCAAGGTTGTGTCTTCCTGGTCGAATGTACTTTGTGACGGAGCGGGTCACAGAGTGACTGACTCCGTCACTGACAGCCGACACACACACACCACACACACACTAAACATTTCCTGCTCTCTTCCCAAATGAACCATGCAATTTCTTATTTATTTTACTTTTGTTTAATTATGGGGAATGATTATGTTAAGAGGTGGTTAACCTGTTTATATTTGGGTCGGATTATTTTGTTGAAATGTGGTTTTGAGTTGATTGTGTCACCTGTTGACGGTGAGCCTGTGGGAGGGGCTATGGGGTCAAAAGGGACGGTGTTGGTTCCTTGGAGTTTTTCGGACTGTGTCACTCGGAAGAATGTTGCAATGAAGGCAACAGTTGGGACATGTTTGGGAGTTGGTTGCAGAGAAGGCAACCCAGAGCATGTTTACTCTAATGAGTGATGGACGGCCTGTTTGTGGATTTTATTTGGTTGTCTAACTTGTGCTGGTTCGCTATTTTGTTGTTGTTGCTGATATAAATAAAGTTTGTTTGGAGCTTAAACAACCGACTAAGCCATGTATCGAAGGGACGAATTGAACCCCGTCACATACTTATTGTAAGTCGCTTTGGATAAAAGCGTCAGCTAAATGCAATGTAATGTAATGTATTGAAGGCAAAGATATTTAACACATAGTGAGAACTGCTACTATGTATCTCTCAATATTGTCTGTAAAAAACGTGGTAAAAGTTATTCTTTCAGTGAGACAACAGAGCAAGCTTCTACAGTTGCACTACGTTTTGATAAACGTTAAATATTATTTTAATAATAAAATATATTTCAATGTTGATGAACTTCATACTGTTCATTCATAATCTGATTGTCTTTGTAGCTCACTGTTGAAATAAAAAAAAAAAACATTACAATTACAAAATAATTATATCTACAGCCCCTAAACACACAAACACACCGCTTTCATAAATAACACACTTGTTCTGCAATAATATGTTTTATGTTTCCTGTCATTTTTGTTAGGAAAGGACATGCCTGAAAGAAACGATTCAACATTTTCTCCTTCTCTGAGGGTCAAGAAGAACATCCAAGAAGAACATTAAAAGCTGATGTTATGAGATTTTAAGACCAGTACAGGACATTCACTAAGAAACTACTTATATTGTGAAAACACAGTCAGCTGATCGAATGCACCTATTTCCATATCCACAAACCCTGCTCTTCAAAATGTTTCATATCACGCATTATGATGGTCATAAGTGCTCACTGATGTCATTTGCAAATACAGAACGTTTTTTTAAAAAGTTTTTAAAGTTGCGCTCTTCTTGCTGCTGTCAGTTGTTTTTGCAAAATCATTGTGACCCTTCTCTACCCTATTCACCTTCCGTTTGCATCACATCCAGCGCCCAGGGTTCCTCCCATCACTAGAATCCCTGATCCACATGACATCACATATCAATACATTTATTTTACTTCTACATGAACCTTTCCTGATTTAACTTCTATTATCTGCAAAAGAGCCAAGGTGGCCAAGGTTTAGCACTGAAGAACGTCTTGGAATAACGTGCCTCGTGGTGTTCTTGGATAATTGATTAATGAAAGGTATAATTATGCCAAATCATCAGGTAGAACATGAACATGGTTCCAATCCCACCCACCCAAGCATCCTCATTGAAAGAATCAGTGAAACCGATTGAGGGAGTACATTGTGGCTTAAAGAACCAATAGATTTTCCACTCCCTTTCCTCTTCCCAAGAGACTGTACACAACCTCCCCCCTTTAAATGCTATTGCATTTACAAATCCATTAAAATATGTCCGCATTTTTATCTTTTAAAAGAGTAATTGGAAATGCCAGCTCTACACAGTGGCTTCTGCAGCAGCAGCTAGTTGAGATAATTGCAATGTATGCGTGACTCGAGTTTAATACCAATTAGCTGTGTTACCTCCTTGAAGAGCAAACTGTGTCCAAATAAACACATCTTAATTATGCCCGCAGAGAATAGGAGTTGGAGAACACACAATTAAAGTGGCTAATTAATTCAGTGTTTTATCATCACAGTATTTTCTTTTTTTTTCTTCCCTTCTTGCTTCACGCCAAGAATCATGCAACTAAAACATTGATAAAGGTTTCTTCCCCTCCACAGGACGTTGGGTCAGCCTTAGTAGTTCAATGTAACATTAATGGCGCGTTTCCACTGCAGCGGGTAGCACTCTTTAAGCGTGCCGAGCCGTGCCGAGCCCGTTTTTGGTTGAGCTTCCACTTGGCCTAGTTTTGGCCCGGGGCTATAGCCGCGGGAAGTCATTTTGCTCAGGGGGTGCTGCCAAAACTGAGGAGGGAGCCGCTTAAAAAAAAAAAAAAAGGCGGTGCCGGGCCGGGCCCAGCTGTCAGCGATACGAGCCGCATACATTGTTTGTTAAAGGCGAGACACGGCAGGCAAAAACATCGTTTTTCATGCACTGGTCAATTTTGAGATGTTGTACTATTTTGATTCCACAACATGTTTTCTTTAAGGCTTTTGGAAGTAAAACGTACAAAATACACATTTAAGTGTTCATTTTACTATAGTTGGTCTATTTGCGTCTGTATATTTCTCCTAAATTCACCAAAAGTTAGCATTCTAACGTAACATAAAGTACCGCGACCGCTGTTTGCACCATGTCATCGTTGGAAAGCTGAGTCTCTCCTGCACAATCTCATCGGATCCAAATATGGTCATTTCCTTTGTATCAGCAACCAATCGTGAAAGCACAAAGGGGTCTTAAACCAAGAAACGAAATTTCATTGGCTCGTGTCAACTTCTGACAACGTGATTCGTTTAGATGCGTCACGTGATGTGCTAAAACACTTCCTGGTTAACTTTCCGCTAGAAATTTAAATCTCAAAATGGCAAAGGAACGGCGAAAAAAACGTTCACAGAGAAGACAACAACAATTGTCACTTGCACGAAGCAAGGTTATACAAAACACAAATGACCCCGAACATGAAATACCTTCACGGAGTGCGTTGAGGCGCAAGCTGTCATCCAGAGAACAGGAGGGTTTAGCTAGCGCCTCACTGCAATCTTTAAAGGTACTTTTCTCAAAATGAGTTTTTTCTCCTACTCTGAGTTCGAAATGTCCACTTCAGTTGCACGTACATACACCAAACCTTCCAGTTATATTCCTATCAATATTATGAAGGCTTTTACAGAAGGGTTTGTTCATAGATCATTCATAGCCTGAATTATATAAGATGTTATACCTAGAAACATGGCGAAAATTGATATTTTAGGGCTGTTGACAGTATTTTCTGATTTATGGAGTGATAAAAAGAGATATCCAAAATCCCTTCTGTAAAAGCCTTAGATGCTAATATGACTACAAAATGAAACGAGCATTTTGAACCTGGCTTTATCCAAAGTTCAGATTTCGGTTCCTGAAATGTGTTAAAATATGCGCAAATGTAATGAGATAATGGCTCATTTGCATATTCAGAAAACTTGTAATATAAGAAACAATTGCCTTATTGTAGGTAATTAACTGGAGAAATTACCCTATTCACCTGGGGTGTCTCGCCTTAACTTTAATAAACCATTAGGCTATAGACCTTAGCAACAGCTGCACATGCCCACATGCTAACTATGGGTCTTACAAACCTACATAACATTACAAATAGTCAGAAAATATTATTTACAATATTAATAAAACTATGAATTCAATTGTAACTGATTGACAAGACAAAACACTGCACAGCGGCAGCAGCATTAAAGGAAACATCGTCTTACCTTGTGTTGGGGCTTCACAAAACTCAAAATGTAGCCTGGGGTGGCACTAATGAAGACCCTCATTAGAGCAGATACATCCACATTGTCCAAAAATGTTACTGTGGACATGCATTAAAGTCAGATGTGTCAGTTTCTTCTGTGTCATATTACTCTAGTTGTAGAGGTGGTGGGCTGAGGAGTAGCTGGTGGTCCACTCTTTTTATTGGGTTGTTTGTTGGAGAAAAAAATCCAAAATCATTTTTTGCGCCATTCTATAAAGTTGTCACTCTGCAGTGTGTGTGTCGCGTCAATTACGTCACTCTCCCACGACCTATGACCTAGATGACTCGGATTTTATTTATTTGGAAAATAAATTCAAGCCACCTGATATATACAAATATATACTATGACATGACATGATGATATGCTACTGTATACAGCTAATTTTATTTTAAGTAAAATCATAACTATTTTATGTAGTTTAATCATTTTTATTTAGGTGGTCACTCAGTTTTTCAAATGTACACCACTCGCCAACAGGGGGTGCTGCAGCACCCCCAGCACCCCTACTTCCCGCGGCTAAGCCCGGGGCTACTTTTTCACCTTTTTTCTGGCCCCATAACATCGTGGTTCTAGGGCAGGGGTGGGGAACCTCCGGCCCCCGGGCCGTATACGGCCCGCGAGACCATTTGGTGTGGCCTCGAGGTAATTTATAAACACACGCAAAAAAGAAAACAATTAAAGAAATCTAGACCGCAAAATAATGAAACAAGTAAGTACCTGTTTTTCCTGGCCAAGGTCATGGTCCTTGAACACAACACAAGCCTAACGTGTCATCACGTGGTATATGTCTCGTCTGACAGGGGTGTAGTTCTGACGGAGAGCACCAGAACGCAGCTCTGCTCCGGCACTTCCAAAAACTGCAGTACCCATAAGGAGCCTTACACATGCTGCAGTTTTCGCGTGGCTGTGTCTTAGTTGTAAGCCCAGTGGCGATCTGTTCATCTGTCATACTGATCATACAGTCAATAACTGTGTTGTTATTAGCATCTGGTTAGCTAGCTATGCTAACGAATATAAGAAGCTTTTTCTACAACCAGTGAGGTAAAGGCACATCTTTATATGATGATTATAGTTATAAAACAAATAAGAGATTAAAGTAAACAGGTATAAAATACTATATGACAGTAAAAAAAGTTGTTATTAATAAACAAGAATACAGTTTGAAAGGAGAGTGATTTGTAAAATATCCATAAAGAAAAAGAAAAATTGTTTACAGTTCTGTTTCATATGGATGTTGAGAGATGTATCCATAGATCTCTTAATGTTGCTCTCAAAGTGCACCAGATTGATGCTTTTAACTTCAACATTTAAAAACAAATCTTCCCGGGGGAGCATGCCCCCCGGACCCTCCTAGAGGAGGTTAGGTCCCCCCCACTTCAATCATGTCCACATGGATAGGAGTCTAAATACATTTGCACACATCTTCCATATCTTTCTGTTTGGGTGGTCATGCCACAACCGTGCACGTGCATGCATGAGTCATGGCAAGATATCTGGATTAAGAGGTTGCTTTTTCTTTGCACAGCATGAAAGAAAGGTGAAATGAGTGGGCTGTGATTTTAGTATTTTTAAGCAGAGGTCAATAATTTGTACGGCCCTCGGAGGATGATGAAAACATTGAAATGGCCCTTGAGAGGAAAAAGGTTCCCCACCCCTGTTCTAGGGCCAGGAACAACCAGGCTGATAATGCTAAACTAGAGAGAGAATCGCTGGCGAGGGGGCTACAACTACAACAAGATGAACATATTTGACCGTGATTTAATTGTAATACACGTTTCAAAATGATGCCGAAGTAACAACATACTGATACCGGTTAGTAAAAACCATGAATTAATGCTTTGACAAGTCTGCAGACAGACGGCAGGCGGAAAATCCTTTTAAAATGCGTGTTTTCTAAATGGAGCTTGGCTAAGCTAACGTTATATATGCTCCGACCGTCCACACTCACAACAACGGCCTATACAGACATACATAAACCAGCGACTGTATTCCCCATGACACAGACAGTCTGTGGTTTGTACTTGTTTAACTTTTGTCTAGTTTCTGAACAGATATGAGGAGCTGTGAGCTCTGAGTGCAAGAGCTAACGGCTGTGTTGTTTTTTGGGGCGCTCATTGAAGATGACGTCACGGCTCCGCCTACAGTGCGTTACTATAGTAACTACCCCAGTTCCTAAACTGTAATGGAAGCGCAGCATTAAAGTGAGCCGGGCCTAATAAGGCCTAACCAAACCGAGCGAGGCCTGCAGTGGAAACGTGCCATAAACTGTCCTTTTTCCTGCTCTAACTACGCACATTCCCCTCCGTGGGACTAATAAAGGGATTCTGATTCTGATGTCCTGGCAGCCATTGGCCTCTATGGGTTTAGGGAAAGGCGATCAGCAACAAATTTTTTTAATAATGTGCCACTCTCACTTTATTTCTTTGTCCTAACAAGACCAATCACACCCCTTGGCTCCGGTGCTCCACCAGGCATGAGGGACTCTTTACCCATAAATCTACGTTTTCTCCTCACCTTCTGATCTGCCATTATAGTACCATTGCCAAATTGGTTTAGGGAGCCGTAAAAAATAGTATTAACATTTTGTCTTTGAGCCTCTCCTTGGGGAGGAGCCATATGTCCTGGGTTGTGTACCTGATGTGTATTTTCCTAGGCACCCATGTGTTTTTCTTCATCACTTAATGGCAGGGTTGGGAGGGTTACGTTAGAAATGTATTCAATTACAATTACTAATTATCTGTAAAAAGAATCTAATCAGTTACCTAATCCAAGTATCATATTGTAAAAGTATTGTAACCTGATTACTTTCCGTTACATATTAATTGCCTCAATATCAAATGCCCTGAAATTGAATTACATTAGTGTATTAGGTAAGAATGGTATAATGAAGTCAAGCCATTAGCTGCCTTTTATCCATATTCAGCTAACAAATGTTTAATATGCCTACAATATTTTACTTATGTATTTATTTGAGCAAGGACCATGCATACATATACAATAATCTCATGAAAGAGAAGAGATGATTTATGCCACATTTGAGCTAATAGCTAATTTCCATCTGCAGTCCTTAGTAGGTGTCAAGGCTTATGTCATTGCTCCACATCACATCTTCTATAATGCTGCATTAACAGATTCAAAGACAGATTTAAAGAGGACATATTATGCTCAAATTCAGGTTCATATTTGAGTGAAACTCCTTCTGGAGGAAACACAGGGATTTTAGCCTTCGTAGACTATTTCATGCACAAAAACCTATATAACACACGACAGGAAACTCAAAACATGTTTCACTTTGTTTTTAAAACTGCTTCATAATATAATGTTCTTTATTTTAAAATCTAATTTCTCTCTAACATTGTAATCCTGCTACTAATCCCCATATTTTGAGAAAAGTGGCAGTAATCTGATTACATCTAGTTACCTTTTTTTCAATACCGATTACCTAATTATGTTACATGTAATCTGTTACTTATTGGATAAGCTAGCAAAACGGAATCTTAAAAAGTTGTTTAATACTCTTTGCTTATAAATATTTATCTTACACAAAATTAAACCACTCACAATCTCACACCAACCTTAATTTTAACTGCTAGCAAGTCTGGAACTGTGATCCTCCCTGCAGGTTTTTGAACGACTTTTCCAAATATCGCTCATCATAACATTGTACTGGAATTTATATACAACTAAAAATGCTAAAATATCATCACATTTAGATGAAAATGGGCCTCTGAAAGCTCGTTATTGATGTAGTATCTTGTACCAATAAACCTAACAGGCTTACAAGGAAACTATCCATTTCCATGTGTATAGGTGTGAGACCAAAATCAAGGGAAACTGTAAGCCTTCATACTTGACATGCATTAAATAAATACATTTCATATTGTAAGGAAGTCTCAGAAGCCTGCCCTTCTGCATCCTGATAAAACTATCCAGGTGAAATACCCGTACATTTTGGGGAGTCCCCTTACCCTCCACTGAATTATCATAAATGAGATAATAACAAGACATCCCCGAGCTGGAAATATCTGTCTGAGACGAAAGAAGGCTCTGAATAGGCTTACATCATATCAAATACACAATTCACAGCAGGCCAAGTCTCAACCAGCGCAGTACAAATGCCGGTTCAAAGTGTCAGTCCCCAGAGTGTCAGCTGCGCTCTTGACATTAGGTTATGAAGCGAAGTGGATCACATCATAAGTCGATGAGTCCCTATGGCTTTTTGAAATAGTGTAGTAAAAAAGCTTGCATCAGAGAGTGACTGTGTACTCACTTTGTGATGCAAGTGCTTGCCTTATTTTATTTCAAGTAAGAATGAAAAGAACAACGGGATCTCATCCCTTCTCGTCAAATGTTACCGCTAAGGCAGAGGCTTTCTGCGTCACTTAAATGAAACCAGTGGCAGCATTATGTGTAGCGTTTGGAAGCAGAAGGATGGCATATGGTTCTAACAAGTGACCATAGTAAGTGATGTAGAGTTGATGAAACAGGTTTTTAACGTTGTAAAAAAGTCATGGTTTGGATTAGGAAACACAGTCAGAATCAGAAATGAGAATCAAAAACAGGTTTCATTGTCAATAGGTATTTTGCCCTGGTGGATATGGTGCATATAAACACAGTTAAAGAAGATAAATAGCAAGAAAAACCACAAAAAACTATTATAAAAATAAAATAAACCTATTAATCCATAAAAATATAGAGCAGTATTTACATGACAATAGATATACCAAAAAAAAATGGTATACTATGACACAATACGCTGTACTGTTAGGAAACAATGGTAAGCTGTGCAGATATGAAAAGAGGTAGCTTTTTATACAAATGTGCAACATATTTGGAGGGTTGTGAAGGACAGACAGCATTTAAATGAAATGTAAACAAGATATTGTTTGCATACCCCTAACAAACCACTTGCTTAGGCTTGGAAAACGATATTGTTTTGGTAAGAAACAAGCTAAGAACTTAACCTCATGTGACTAATTGAAGAGCGTGTCACATGACATAACATCACAAGCTGTACAGTTTTTAATCTTTGGGTTTAACATTGTGACCCAAACCCAAGTCCTCTGGATGAAAGTGCTGTGTTGGAGGATCAATTATTTGTCCATAGTTTTTATTTTATTTTGCACACAAGATGACATCTATAAATAAAACAATTGAAAACAAACGATTTAGCCTTATTATTAAAACATCTTACCAAACTGGCTCCAGATCAGCTCATCACATGAACACATACTGTACACACCAATACGCACACATATACACACACACAACCAGTATCCCACCTTAATCCCAGGAGAAACATGTCGCCCAATAAGGGGGGAAAAATACATTAACAACATTTAAAAAATTGGGGAAATTCAAATATAATCAAAGACAAAAACCTATGCAGAGAGAAATAGGGAAGTGAAACAAACTGTGTGCATTGGTCTACATGTGCACACAGGCAGCTATGATAATAATATGTATAATTATTACACAAGGCCATTTTAGGACCTTGGTGGAATAAGCTGTTTAGCAAAAACTGCTTTTAACCCTCTGGAGTCTAAGGGTATTTTCTCGATCTTTAGATGTTTTCTTAAATCACCTTTCAAATGTATTTCTTCTAACATGGCACCCCATGTGTTACATATCAAAATGTTCAGGACAATCTCTGGTCTTGCTATATATGCATATTACTCACCTTAGAGCACTGTTTGATGAGATAAGTAGCTCAAAAGCTTAACATTTGACATCCGATTTTTGGAAAATCTTCAAAACTCTTGTGAAAACACAAATTTACTCATGTGATCGAATTGTTTTGGTGTTTTAGATTTGGTTTCCAAAGTCCTAGGATCACAAAAGCAGTGAAATATTTGAATTACACTGTATATAAATGTGTTATTCATGTCTAAAATGAAAAAAATGTAATTCGAATTTTGAGTAAAGCAGGTGTTTATCACTCTACTTTCACCACAGCAGGGACTGAGATACATTAGGACTGAATAATGACTTCATATTACATACCAAGGTTCATGTGATGTGTACAAATACAAATTGAGCATTCAACCCTTTTTTTCAACCAACAATTTATTATAAATATGTTTTTTTCAACCAACTATTTATATAAATATAAGAAACTGGAAAATCTAACTATTTACAATATTGAACATCAGAACTTTCAACCAACTATTCATTATAAATGTCAAGACAGTGTCAAGGTCTTTGTCTGTCTTCCAAGACAGTGGGTCTGGCTGCTGTGAAGATGGGGGTGATGGTGCATGGGCTGCTGTGTAGGTGGGGGGTACAAGTGCTATACGAGACCTCAACGAGACCTCCTTGCTGGCTGGGTTGAAGGTGATGGCTGTGGTGGAGCCTTTGTGCTGAGGTGTATCTTGACCTGGTGGCAGCCGCAGATGGAGGTGGAGGCAGCTGTAGTGATGCTGGTCTGCTGGTCCTTGGTGGTGATGGCTCTGGTGAAGGCCCTTGAGCCACAGTAGATCTTGACCTGGGGGCAGGCACAGATGGATGTTCTGGCTGCTGGATAAACGCCGCCTGTGGGCCACTAGGCCCAGACAGCTGTGAAACATCTCTGTAAAACAAATTAAAATGTAGGACAATAATTACAACTAATTTCATTGACATAAAGTTCAAGTAAAATGTTGCTCAAGCACAAATAACAATGCACACATAAAAAGAAAGTTTGGGAGGTTGGAGAAGGAGTCTCTCTCTCTCACACACACACACACACACACAGGTATTTCCAGTTACTTTACATTCAGTATAAAATCACAGACACACATATACATAGGCTACATCTGATTACAAAGTCTCATCTGTACAGGACGGTAAAATAATAACAGGCACACATATAAATAAATCTATGACAAAGTCTCATCTGTACAGATAAAATAATCGATGGCAAAAACATGTCACTGTAAATGTCTCCATTGTCGGACGAATACATCAATGATTAATTTAATCATCTACACATGTAATCTCACTTTTACACACCAAAATAACGTTAACACAGAGTAAACGTTTGCTAATGGAGAGTCTATTTTGTCCCAATAAAAAGTTCATGACTATCGATAAAAAAATATACATCAATAAACCTATTGTTCATTTTCGCCGTATTCCCCACACATTGCCAGTACACTATTACTGTAATATTTACACTTACTCATGTCCAAATGGATCCTTGTTGTTGTCTTTGTGTTCTTCTTCTTCAGAAGAGTCGAAGACTTCAGGTTCTGAGGCTCTATCTTCACTGCTGCTAGCGGAAAAAATCTTGAGCGAAGTCGGCAACTGTAAAGTTTCTTTTAGCCATTTTCTCTGTCTCTCTCTCTCTCCTCACAGACGTAAACTGATGGGAGACACGTGGTTTATGTTTTGTTTACTTGGTGGGTAGGTCCTTAGTGATTTCTCGATGTCCATTGGTCATTTCAGGCCATGATGGTTGCCGGCCAAGATTTCCTTGACGGACACACGAATCCACCAATCCCACACAGTGTAAAGTCAAGCTGCTTTGAGCGGCCATATTGGCTGCTATGCCCTGGGGCCCTTCTCACTTCTCTTATTTTTCATTTCCTCGCTCCTCAGTCTCGGTCTCACCGGAAGTTGATTTGTCTGCGCCATCTTGAGTAGCGTCCCAATGGCCTTATTTTTGCCGGAGGACCGAGGAGCGAGGAGCGATAATGGAGGAGCGATAATGGAGGAGCGATAACCGAGGAACCACCAGACCATCCTCCTCAGACACTCGCCCAGCCCCTTACTGTGTATCGCTCACTGATTGGACGATGCAGCGCATGCACTGATCTGATGCTTCTTGACATGAGAGCAGAGTGAAGAAAATACATGAACCTCACGGGAGTCACTCCTCAGTTTATACCGTGTTTTGTTTCAATTCATGTATCATTTAGTTACAAATATGTGATATATCTGAACAACAAAGCGGTCAAAAATCATTTTATTCATTTTTTGGAAACATTTTCATGATCGCTTTTTTCGTTTTACATTTTCATTTATTGTCATTTCCATTCAATCAGTCATTAAGTGCTATTTAAAATGTGAATTTGCTACATATCTACACAAACAAACAAAGTGTGCAATCCAATGAATGTTAATCTAACTGGGTTTTGATAGATAACATATCTCTTTTTCTTCTCTAAATTATTTTTATTTCTATTGTGCACTCTAATCAATATTAATCAAACTATTGTTCGTTTATATATTTTAAGAATGGCGTTTATCTTTTTTGAGAATTAGTTCTTATTTTATTTTATTTATTTGGGTCTACAACAGATGATACAAATGTTTGTGTCAGTAGGCTACATGTGTAACAGAGGCGGGGGTGTTTGTGAAAATAACGGGAACAGAGCTGCTGTCAGACGATCAGCTGTGCGGCGTCATCACAAGCGGACGTCGCTTCACGTGACGCTCCGGAGGAAAGGACGTCCCATTGCTCTTAAAACTAATTTCCCTGCTTCTCGGGGTTTCCTTGCGTCCCTCCATGCTTCCCTGGTGGGAGGGACTAGACGCAGGGAAACGACGCAAGTGAGGGACGCAAGGAATCCATTTAACCGAAGTGAGAAGGACCCAGAGTTACAGTCTCACAGGAGTTCTCATTCATAACACTCCGTTCGATGTCTCACTATGGGATGCGCCTCATCGCGGAGCAAACAGAAGCATCAATCTCATTACGCCAATCCTGATTGGCTGGTGATCTTGACGTCAACGTCAGGGAATCACCCCCTATAAGTAGCTTGCGCCACGACGCATGCGTCATTCAAACACCTCTTCTCGCTTCAGAGCACATCTCTATAGTAGCCGGACAAGCTTAACGGTCCACAGACTGAACCCAAATATAACCATTTCGGACGACGGGCGCTCGCCGGCTACTCCTTCTGCTTCGCAAGAAGACGGTAATACTAACGCCAGTTAGTATTAAAATCGACCTCGCCGTTTCTTTCCCCGGAAAGTAAGGTAAGGTTTTGATTTTTCTCAAGCTAGCTACGCACCCGTTGCTAGCTAGCTTCCCCTTACTACCGACACCACGGTAGCGAGGACGCTTTTCTTTTTCTCTCTCACGGAGGAGAAAAGGATTAGAAGTATATTGACACACCAGTCAATATTCTTTGAGAACAAAGGACCCACACCGTCCCTTTTTCTCCCGATTAAGGACGGGTTGGTAAAACTTTTTCTCTCAACGACGTACCTGTTACGAGCGGGTCCTCTCCACGCCACGAGGCGAACAAGATGGACGCCTCTCCCCCTCACACCAGAGGAGTCAGGAACTCGGAGGCTCGGTCATGCGGCTGCGGGTTAAAGATAGCAGGCACAGACTCACACCAGGTCTGCTCGTCCTGCCTCGGGCTGGAACACGCCCAGGAGGCTATCGACAACCCCGGCTCGTGCGGGCATTGCGCCTGTTTCACCCGAAAGAGCCTCCACCGACGGCTAGCACACCAAGCTAGCTTGTTGGAACAGGACTCCCTCATGTCCACTGATTCGCCGTTTGGCAATCAAGACACGGGGGCGTCCGCCGCAGAGACTGAGCCCCTCACTGTGTCGGTCTGGGGCTCACTAACAGCGGCAGCTGCGGAACCGGGATCCCACGCCGTGTCAGGCCGGGACCCGGTGGCGGCAAGAGACGCGGGAACGGAGCCCCACCAGGCGGGAGCTCCCGGTGAGACCTCATCATGGTCTCGCCCGCGGAGGATGTCCTGGAATTAGACTACATGGAGGACGAAGAGGACACCTCTGAGTCCCTCCTGTCTGATTCGGATGAGCAAGAAGAAGATATCTTCATGTCATCGGCTCAAACGGCAAAGCCGGGAGCGATTGCTGCTCTCCCGGGCGATAGCACACCAGCTTCGCCCTGTCTGAGCAGGGACCTGCAGGCCGCGTGTCAGCGCGCTGCGTCCAGGCTAGACATCCCGTGGCCCGAAATGGCCAAGGAGACCGCCAGGTCCCGTTACGAGGGGAAACATTCTCCCCAAGCAACGAGGACAAGGAGGCAACTCCTCCCGGTCTTCCCGGAGATGTTGGATGAGGTGTTGGTCTCGTGGAGGGACCGACCCTTTACCAACAAGGCCCCAATCCAGGGTGCCTCCTCCCTAGACTGCGACGGTATGGAGAGGCTCGGCCTGCTCCGCATACCGCCGATGGAACTGCTGGTGGCAGCCCACCTCCTACCGAGGATGGGCCCGTCACCAAGCCGGCTCCGCTCTTGCCTCCATGCAGAGGAGATGCGAGTCGAAAAAGGAGGACGAGGCCCTCCACCTCTGCCTCCCTCGAAGGGCCCAGCCGCTGCGATCGCAGCGGCAGCCCTTCGTCCAAGCTGCCCCGAACCCTGCTCGGTTCAAAATACCGAAAACGCAGAGGTCACAGTCCGCTCCTAGTCCCCAGCCCAGGCAGGGGATGAGGGCGAGCTGGCCTAGAAAATCTCCGGTTCCGGCTGCAGCCCAGGCGCAGCCAACCCAGAATTTCGGCCAGCAGTCGAGGAAGAAGAAGCGAGCGGCGTGACAGCCCCTCCTTCTCCCCTCTGTGACAGAGCTGGAAGTCTACGGTTCCCCAGCTCTAAATGTGTTCCCGCCGCCTCGAGAGATGCCTCAACACCATCCTCAAGTCCGCATAAACACATGTCACACACTTATTGATTTTTTTGTCATAAATCATTTTCCGCTGACGCATCCAGGCTTCGAGCCAAGGGCGCAGCTCGAAAAAATGAAAAGAAAAACAATAAAAACAATAAACAGTCCGTCAACTGTTCCCCTTCTGAGAGCAGCTACGACCTCTCTCAAAGGGCGGACAATTGACGGGTCTGTGAAGGCACCACCGTCACGCGCATGCGCAGTGCCGGCTGGAGCTGTAAAGGCACCACCGTCACGTGCATGCGCAGTGCCGGCTGGGGTCGTGAAGGCACCACCGTCATGCGCATGCGCAGTGCCGGCTGGAGCCGTAAAGGCACCACCGTCACGCGCATGCGCAGTGCCGGCTGGGGTTATGAAGGCACCACCGCCACGCGCATGCGCAGTGCCGGCTGGAGCCGTAAGGGCACCACCGCCACACGCATGCGCTGTGTCGGTGGGGATTGTCGAAATGGGGCACCACAGTGCTCAGACACTGGAGGGCCCCATAACACAACAAATAGAGACTCAGAGGGGAAGAGACGTGACATCTCAGCTGGCTCTAAGGAGCATACAGCGGGAGATGCTCACGACATCTGCTTGGGTTTCTCAAGACAGTTACACGGAGCTACAGACTCCAAGTCACCGTCACCCCCCCTCGCTTCTCGGGCTATCTGTATTCACAAGCCCGGGGAGAGTCAACCCATATTCTGGAGAGAGAGATTCTCTCTCTCCTAGACAGGAGGGTTTTATCTATAATGCCCGCCGAGCAGAGTCAGATTACGCAGACAAATGTCCTCGTAAAGCACCTGCTCAACATGGGTCTCATAATAAAACTAAACCCCGCGCGCCACGGCGTGCGGAGAGTATTGGTTATTATGAAATGCGTAATGGCACTACGCCACTGGCCACACCTGACTTTTTTAGTACGGGGCGCGCCTACGGGTGCTGTCCTTTCACGGAAGGTGGCCACCACGGACGCATGTCTGACAGGCTGATATGGTATTTACGAAGGTCGCCCGGTGAGGGGTCTGGAGCAGAGACCTCCAGCGGGCGCACGTAAATCACCCGGAGCTTTTAGCAGTGTTCCCCACCCTAAAACGCTTTCTGCCTTCTCTCAGAGGACACCATGTCCTCGTGAGGACAGACAACACGACCACAGTATCGTGTATGAACCGCCAAGGGAGGTTGCGTTGTCTCCAGTCACACACACTGGCACACAAACTGATCCCTTGGAGCGGCAGACGTCTCCTCTCTCTGAGAGTGACGCATGCACCAGGAGTGATGTACCTCGGGACAGAACTACTGTCCAGAGGTGCACCACTCTATGCAGACTGGACTCCACATCCAAGGATCGTGAGTCCGCTGTGGGTGCGTTACGGCAGAGCCGCGTTAAATCTGTTCGTATAAAGAGAAAATGCTCAATGACAGCTGTTCTCTTTAATGCACGATTTAAATGCACCGTTAGGCGTGGACGCACTCGTACACGATTGACCTCCGGGTCTTCTGTACGCATTCCCACCCCTGGCTCTGATACCCCCAACTCTGGCCAGAGTGAAGGAGCAACGCCACACACTTATCCTGATGGCTCCGCCCTAGCCCGCAACGTACGGGCTGGCGGAGATATATCAGCTGTTGTGCGGGCAGCCATGGCAGCCCCCTCTACGCAGGGACAGATTGTCTCAGGCGGGGGGGGCGATCCTTCACCCACGCCCAGAGCGCGGGGCACTATGGGCCTGACCCGTGAGTGGTACAATCTGAATACAGTGGGACTCCCTCAGAAGGTGATAAACACTATTCAGAGTGCGAGAGCTTCCTCCACCAGGTCTCTTTATGACTGTAAGTGGAGGGTGTTTGAGGAGTGGTGCCTTCAAGAAGGACACATCTCCTTTCAATGTCCTGTCGGGGTGATTTTATCATTTCTACAGGACTTGATCGATAAACACAGAGCTTTCTCCACGATCAAGGTGTACCTGGCTGCTATTGCTGCATGCCATGTGGGCTTTGAGGGTAAGACGGCTAGCCAACATCCTTTGGTCTGCCGTTTTATGAAGGGAGCTCGCAGGCTCCTCCCTGTCTCCAGGTCACTGGTGCCCTTATGGGACTTGGCAGTGGTTTTAAATGGGCTCAGAATGACCCCATTTGAACCTCTGGAAGGAGCTGACATGAAACATCTGTCACTCAAGACAGTGCTGTTACTGGCCCTGGCATCCGCCAAGCGGGTCAGTGATATTCATGCGCTGTCTGTACATCCTTCATGCACTCAGTTCGCCCCAGGGCAAACGAGAGTGTTGTTGAAGCCCAACCCTGATTACACCAAAGGTGGTTGGTTCGTGTACCCCAATTGACATTGAGGCATTTCCTCCGCCGCTGGTTTCCTCCGGGTAACAGCAGCAGGATCTGTTGTTTCCAGTGCGTGCTTTACGCACATATATGGACAGATCAAAGGAGCTTCGTCTTAATGACCAACTCTTTGTGTCCTGGGCTAACCCTCACAAGGGCAAGCCTGTTACTAAGCAACGGCTCTCCCACTGGATTGTGGAGGCAATTGCTTTGGCCTATACGAGTCAGAGTTTGCAAGCACCTTCGGGTCTGCGGGCTCACTCGACTCGGGGCCTGGCTACATCCTGGGATTTGTTCAAGGGTGTTTCCATCCAAGACATCTGTGCAGCGGCGAGCTGGTCCTCGCCGCTCACTTTTGTCCGCTTTTACAGGCTAGACGTCTACGCTCCAAGCGTGGCCCGAGCAGTGCTGGGCACCTTGTTGAGTCGGGACTCTACCTGTTAAGTTCTGGTTGGTTGGTGATTTTCGAGATAAGCTCGTCTGGCAATACGGGAGCTACAATTTCCCATAGTGAGACATCGAACGGAGTGTTATGAATGAGAACTATAGGTTACTTACGTAACCCCAGTTCTCAGAGTAACATGAAGTGAGATGTCTCACCAGACGGCCCTCCTTGCTATGGTGAAGCGAGAAGAGGTGCTTATTTTGAATGACGCATGCGTCGTGGCGCAAGCTACTTATAGGGGGTGATTCCCTGACGTTGACGTCAAGATCACCAGCCAATCAGGATTGGCGTAATGAGATTGATGCTTCTGTTTGCTCCATGATGAGGCGCATCCCATAGTGAGACATCTCACTTCATGTTACTCTGAGAACTGGGGTTACGTAAGTAACCTATAGATACCGCTGGAAAGCTACTCTTCCAGCGATTCCGCGGATATCTGAATCATGTTTTTACTCCTTATAATCGAAAATATATGATTAATGCAGGTAAACTAAAACTGTCCGTGTTGCTTTGTAGATATTTAAATACATATACTGCTGTTGGAATTTATATATCATTTGGAAGGGGCATATTTTGGGTTAAGTACTGGGAAAGTTTGGTCACACAGACCTGGCAACCCTTTCTCCAGCCCTTAGGGGACTTTCTCGCTCTTTACAATAGGTCGGGTGCTCTGAGCATCCAGTAATGACGCAGATGGGATTATATTGTAGTTACTTGAAAGCCGTGCATGTCTAATGGCCTGGGAGAGAAACAAATGAAAGCTTTACTTTTTATCAATTTTTCTGAGACTTCTTTTTGATCTTCCTGCTGTAATAATTATGTAATACTGGCTTCAGAAATTAATCCTTAATTGTTAATGTTCAACTCATAACATTCATTCAGTCCTATATGTCTAGGTCCAGAATTATGAAGTCAGTGTAGAGTGAAGATACAGAGACCCCATTCACACCTGGTATTACCAGGTAACACATTTCTATGTATCTAATCTGCATAAAATATTTCATATTTAATGAATTGTGAAAATGCACACACATTACATTGCAAGAGCACATCTGAGGTGTGCTGGTTCACACCATATCTTAATCTTACCCATGTAAAAATGCAACATGTATACTGTGAACCCCTAAAGATCAAGGTCACTGGATTTATCAGTCGGAATTTCATGGTTCTTAACATGCAGAAGTATCTTAAACAGAGATTAAAAAAAAGGAAAGTTTTAGCAGACTTACGATTTTGAGAAAAAGGCCTTTAAAGTTTAAATTTGTATCCAAATTAGTAACCCTATCTGTACAAGCTTCAAAAATGTATTCATCGTCTGGATATGGCAATACAAGTTGTAGAGCGGGTCACATTTGGTGCTAAAGAATGTAGATTATATTTGTGTTGATGGAAAATACTGATGTCCCTGGAGAGGTACACCACCTCTCTGGACATGATATGTACCATGTGTTGTTGTGGTCTGTACCTTGTGCCCTACCCACCTAATTTACAGTATTGACAAAGACAAAAATGTTAACAGAGTCAAGATATCGATAATTCTTATTAAGAGTCCCAATTGTTCTTTTTTATGTTTTCCCTTTCCTGTAGTGTGTAATATAGGTTGTTGTGCATGTAAATGGTCTGCAAAAGCTGAAATTCCAATGTTCCCTTCAGAGGGAGTTTCTCTCCCACACACTCCATTGGACTCCTATTTTCTTCTGTAACATTGACATCACTAGCGCTTCTATTGGCTAGCCCTCCAACATATTTTACGATAAGGGCCAGGCCATTTCTGACATATCTCTTTGCGTGAAAAGAGGTGCTGCAGCACAGGCAGTATAAGAAAAAGAAAGTACTCTTTTAACACGTAAGCAAGGCACAACATATAAATATGAACCAGATCTTCAGGTACCACTGTTTACTCCTTCTGTATGAAACACAAGACACCAAGAATTTGCGTATCCACTCCAATAAACTCAGATAAGAGATTCATTTAAATGTTGTTCAAATGCATGAAGCATCAATATGTAAGAGAGAGTTTAGAAAAAAGTTAGCTCTTTGACTGTTAAGTGATTTTCTTTAGAGATTGTAGAGTATTTTATTTTTAATTATGAAACAGATTATTATCTAATCAGTGTTGATGGCTCTCCGCCTCAAACAACGTATATGTTTGGTGTCGTGTGGTTTGCGTAGCAGAATCACAGAGAACTCAGCAGCAGAGAGGGAGGGGTTTTGTTGATATGCTTATGCTGTCGTTCTTTAGCTTGTTGCAAACTGCAGCCACCAACACCAGAACACTTATCGACAGTCACGAGAGAAGAAATAATGATGGAAAGCCAAGATGGAAGAGGAGAGAAATGATTATGTAGGACAGAAAATTGGAAAGCATGAGGAGGGAGAAGGAACAAAAGGGAATGATTTTACGAGGACTGACTAAAACACAATTTGTTTTCAGTAAATAGGAAACTCAATCACATTGTTGGCATAGTTTGATCTGAGGCAAAGCAACTTTATTATTTTTCCATCATTAACCAGGGCCTATGATATTGGATTTCAGAAACCAGTGGCTCTTAACATCTACAATCAAAACATTGATCAGCCATTGGGAACCATGCTCGAACATGGTTAGTATTTTGTACTGATGTATGACCTTTCCTTGCACTCTGTTGAGTTATTGACTGCCTGTCTAAACTTATCAACCAATATTTGTTAATGTAAATAAGTAAAATGAGCAGGGAGCTGCAAACCTAGATTTATAAAAAGTGATTTATAAGTTGGTACCACTGTTCTCAGTTTGACCTCAACCAGACTTATGATGATTGTGTGGAAAATCTGGGGATAGTCCATGGTATCCATTAACCCTCCTGTTGTGTTTGTCCCCCCCCCCTTTGGTGTTCACGGTCAAATTTGACCGGTCCTGTTTTAACTGCTATTACACTGAACAAAAATATAAATGCAACACTTTTGTTTTTGCTCCCATTTTTCATGAGATGAACTCAAAGATCTAAAACATTTTCTATCAGTGACGTGCGGTGAGGTTCATGGCTGGTGAGGCTCTGACTCTTTCAGAATCAGATTTACAAATATTATATTTTGACCTTAATCGAAATATTCGGTTATTTTCAAAAGCTTTTTTAGTCTGATGCTTCGATTCATTTTAAACAGACTGTTCAACAAAAGGATACCCAAAATCTAAATATTGGATTGTTCTTTCTTAGTAAGATCCCATGTTCATTACAATTGTGGTCTTACCTTGACTTGAAGATGAAGTCCATGCTATCCTTCTGGACAACAATCTCCATTACATTTTTGTAAAAGTCCTCCTTATCTTCCTCTAGTTTCAAATGTCTAGCTTGTTGTTTGCGTCTGCGTAGAATAACAGTAGCAACAAGAACCTGTGGGCTCACGTGCGCCCCCTTCAGTGCGGCAGAGGTTATGGCTGCCTCTCCTGGTGCTTTTTTCAGTGCCGTTGTGATGAGACCAGCGAGCCTAAATATCATATACGTGAAATAAGTTATTTAGAGACTATGGATGGCGAGGATAAATGTAATAAAGGGATCTACAAACATTACATTGGTGACATACAGTGAGATGGTGCAGGCATGTGCTTAGGGCCCGCTTTCCAGCCAGTTTCTGTGGGGTGACGCATTCTGAGGTGAGGCAGAGCTCATCTGTGCCTCACCTCCCCACACAGTAACTGGCTTGAGCGCGCTCACAAAATAAGTGCCCGCGCTACATTAGTGCCCGCGCTCCAGCCAGTTACTGTGGGCTTACGTGAGGCAGAGCTCGTCCCTACCTCACTCCTCATCGCTCCCATGTAGTTGTAGCGGAGCTCGGCCAATTTGCTGATTTTGATTATAAAAAGAGATTGGAATCATACAGAAATCACACTTGCAACACAGATCAGTGGAGACATTTTATTATTATTACTATTTAGTTTTTCTTTAGTTGTTTTTCCGTTACATTGGAGTATGACAGGTGAGGCTCTGCCTCCCCTGCCTCCCCTGACTGCACGTCGCTGTTTTCTATATACACAAAATCACGGATGAATCCCGGTTTTCACTGTTCAGGGCAGATGGCAGACAGCGTGTGTGGCGTTGTGTGGGTGAGCGGTTTTCTGATGTCAATGTTGTGAATCGAGTGGCCCATGGTGGTGGTGGGGTTATGGTATGGGCAGGCATATGTTATGGACGACGAACACAGGTGCATTTTATTGATGGCATTGTGAATGCACAGAGATACCGTGACGAGATCCTGAGGCCCATTGTTGTGCCATTCATCCACGACCATCACCTCATGTAGCAGCATGATAATGCACGGCCCCATGTTGCAAGGATCTGTACACAATTCCTGGAGGCTGAAAACATCCCAGTTCTTGCATGGCCAGCATACTCACCGGACATGTCACCCATTGAGCATGTTTGGGATGCTCTGGATCGGCGTATACGACAGCGTGTTCCAGTTCCTGCCAATATCCAGCAACTTGGCACAGCCATTGAAGAGGAGTGGACCAACATTCCACAGGCCACAATCAACAACCTGATCAACTCTATGCGAAGGAGATGTGTTGCACTGCGTGAGGCAAATGGTGGTCACACCAGATACTAACTGTTTTTCGGACCCCCCCAGACCCCCCCAATAAAGCAAAACTGCACGTTTCAGAGTGGCCTTTTATTATGGCCAGCCTAAGGCACACCTGTGCAATAATCATGCTGTCTAATCAGCATCTTGATATGCCACACCTGTGAGGTGGGATGGATTATCTCGGCAAAGGAGAAGTGCTCACTATCACAGATTTTTTCAGATTTATGAACAATATTTGAGATAAATGGTTATTTTGTGTATATAGAAAATGTTTTAGATCTTTGAGTTCATCTCATGAAAAATGGGAGCAAAAACAAAAGTGTTGCATTTATATTTTTGTTCAGTGTACATTAACACAAAAACCATTAATCATCCCCAAATTTCATTTAACACCCTTTCAAACTAAATATTGTATCACACTACTAGTATACATGAACAACTGCAGTAAATATACAAAGAACAGACACTGAACATGTATTGCGTGTACCAGGTGTGATTCACATGGGGGGATGGGCACATACGGGGGAAAACACATCTTGTGTGTGTGTGTGTGTGTGTGTGTGTGTGTGTGTGTGTGTGTGTGTGTGTGTGTGTGTGTGTGTGTGTGTGTGTGTGTGTGTGTGTGTGTGTGTGTGTGTGTGTGTGTGTGTGTGTTTTATCTGATCCGGATGGTTACTAATTCCTTTTCTTTATGAGGTCATTTTTGACCGGGAACACCATGGGTGTTACAAAGTTGATTAAATCATCCAAAATGCAATGAAAGTGGTGATCAGCAATTGTATACTGTATGTTCAAATGTCTACTGTGAAGGATATCATAAAGCCTTAATGCAGTCGAATGTAAAACAACAAAGTTATGATTGATGAAAGTTGTAAATCGGTCAGATTTTACCCGAACACAACAGGAGGGTTAAAGCTCCAGATCAATGTTGGATACTGCAATAACTGCAATTGGCTTTAGCTGTAGCCACCACCCTTCTAGCATGCACAGCTTCATAGAGTGGTGCAGAAATGAGTCCCAAAACCAGGAAAATACCTAGGGTCTTACCAATTATGGTTCCCTCGTCTTGAAGTCAAGGATTTGTGGTTAGAAGTCTGATATAAGGTATGTGGTAAACACAAGCTTATGAAATTTTGCAGCAACAAATACTCCCCCAGAGATCAACTGGTCAAGCTGAGTTAATACCAAATAAAAATACACAGTTTGACACACATAATCACTTATGTGAGACACTAATGTAAAGGGAAATGAACAAGCTTTCCATTGGTATACGGCATCCTATGAACAGGTCACATATAACCGAGATATGATCGACCAAACCAAGTTGGGAAGTTCACAATGCAAGAGCTGTTGGTGTATCTACTCAGTAAAGTGAAACTAAAGTACACAAACATGTGTGACAGAGTGCTGCTGAAGCTGATACCAGTAAAGTCTAATAAGCTAACCCTGAGATGTCCTACCAAGGCCTCCACACATGGGAAGTTTCTCTCAAATATCCAAGTTGTTCAATGGACACTAGACATATGCCGTTATAATTTATTCATGTTTCTTTGTTTCTTGTCATCCTTCATTGTCACTTTTGATAAAAGTACTTTCTTGAATTGTTTTTTGTTTCGTCATTCATTCTGTTGTGGACATGCTGTGAGAGCATACAGCCCATCATTTACTGAAACAGAATTCCCTCCATCAAACTTCTCGTCTTTCTCCCTCCTCTCCTGTCCCCAGTCCTCCTCGAGGCCATTCGGCATTGAGACGAGATAGTTGATGGTTTATATGCTGTGAGTTGAGGTATTCTTTGATTTCTGATTTGGTTTTTTAGGAGCTCAGACAATTTTCAGCGAAGACTGACAGCCATTTGTGGATATGATGAGAGCCACAAAAATGCAGAGCAGACAGACACTTTTCTGTCATCTTCTCAGACACTGAAACTCCAGACATCCTTTTCATCTCCAGCAATCTTGCTTTGTTATTCTCTCCACTGATTCTTCCCTTTCTCTTCCCCCCACGCACTCTCTCTCTTTTCAAAAACATATACATTTAAACATGAGAACTTGTTTAAATGTTTGAGGTCTCACAGTGGGCCACATATCAGTGGGATAATGAAAACATGTCACTCACATTATATATGCTTCCGTTAGGCAATATTATAAGGAATCATTCTGTAAACTTTCATTGTTATGCGGATGATACTCAACTATATTTATCAATCAAGCCTGATGAAATTAATCATCTAAATAAAATTCAAGACTGCCTTAAGGACTTAAAAACGTGGATGACCTTAAACTTTTTGATGTTAAACACGACCAAAACTGAAGTTATTGTACTCGGCCCGAAGAATGTACGAAACAAATTATCTAAAGATATACTAACTATGGATGGCATTAATTTGGCCTCCAGTGAGACTGTAAGGAATCTTGGTGTTATATTTGATCAGGATTTATCCTTTAACGCCCACATAAAATCAATTTCAAGGACCGCCTAGTTCCATCTACGTAACATTGCAAAAATCAGGCATATCTTGCCTCAAAACGATGCAGAGAAACTAGTCCATGTATTTGTTACTTCAAGTCTGGATTATTGTAACTCTTTATTATCAGGGTGTACCAAGAAGTCAGTCAAGTCGCTTCAGCTGATTCAAAATGCTGCAGCTCGTGTACTAACCAGAGTTAGGAAAAGGGACCACATTACTCCTGTTCTGGCTGCCTTACACTGGCTCCCTATAGAACACAGGATAGAATTTAAAATTCTTCTTCTCGCCTACAAAGCCCTTAATGGGCAGGCACCATCTTACCTTAAAGAACTCATTATACCCTACTGTCCTACTAGGGCATTGCGTTCCAAGAATGCACGGTTGTTGGTTGTTCCTAGAGTCTCTCAAAGTACAATGGGAGCCAGAGCCTTTTCTTATCAAGCTCCACATTTGTGGAATCAGCTTCCAGTTTGTGTTCGGGCGGCAGACAGCCTATCCGTTTTTAAGAGTGTGCTTAAGACCTTCCTTTTTGATAAAGCTTATAGTTAGGGCAGATTAGATTCAGCCCCTAGTTTTGCTGATATAGGCTTACTTTGTCGGGGGACATCTTACTTCTTCCTTCTCTCTGTCTATACCTGTGTACTCTCATGTTCCGATTAACCCAGCTTCCCCAAATGTCTTTCTTTTTGGTGTCTATATACGCCGGGATCCGGAGTCATGGATGATCCTGCAGTCCTGTGTCCTCCATCGCGAGCCCTGGATCTTGAGTCGTGGCTGTGGTCCTGGATCATAGGTCCTGGATGGATATCCTCGTGGATTCATCTTACTATTATACACACATGCATTTCCAAACATTTGGACTACCTATGTTGCAAATGTATTATCTTTTCAATTTACACACGGCATCTATTGCACGTCTGTCCGTCCTGGGAGAGGGATCCCTCCTCTGTTGCTCTCCCTGAGGTTTCTCCCATTTTTCCCTTTAAACTGTGGGTTTTCTCCGGAAGTTTTTCCTTGTACGATGTGAGGGTGTAAGGACAGAGGGTGTCGTATTGTCATACTGATATTCTGTACAAACTGTGAAGACCACTGAGACAAATGTAACATTTGTGATATTTGGCTATATAAATAAACATTGATTGATTGATTGATTGACTCTGTAGCATTGTTGCTCTACGATTATAATTGAATCATAACAAAACTATCACTCTGTATGTTCTCTTTCTGTCCTCTGCCTTAGTCCCTTTATCTGCCTGTTATCAACTTGATCCCCATTCTTTATCCACTTCTGAAGTCAAGACTTGTTTTCAATACCCTAAGATAAAGCCTTGTGGTTGTATGCCTCAACCGAGGAAACTTTTTTCGGAGAGCAATTTAATAAAAAGGTATTATGGGTATTTTTTGTGAAATGGACATTATCACTATACAACAATCTATGATACCAGTGAGGAGCATGCTGTCTATACTTTGAATCTATTTTTAACAGAGAAGTAAAGAGGACTGATTATTGGGGGTTTAGGGTTAATGGGGGCGGAGTGTGTGGGAGAGAAACTCTCTTTGGAGGGAACTTTGGGATTTTAGCCTTTGCAGGACATTTACATGCACTCCAACCTATATAACATACTACAGGAAAGGGACAACCGCAAAAAGATTGAAAAGGGCCTCTTTAAGCTTTGACCCACAAACTCCCATCACCTGTTCATGAGTTACTCAGTGATGACTATTGGCCAGAAATGTGATTTTCAAAATAATGGGACTGATAGACAACCCCATAATTATTAAACATATCACCACACTTATCTGGTAGAGTGCATTGGCACTCATTACCACATTGGCCCGGATTGTGAATGCTGTATGTCAACCCCTCTCTTCCCCCAATATATATTATATATTATATTATATATTATATAATATTATAACCTCTATAAATTGACTGTCTTTATGTAACTCTTTTCTTCCACTCTTTAAAACCCCTCAGCACTTTTATATACAAGTCAGCATTCACCCATCCTCACACATACACATGGAGGCAGAGGCCGCCATACAAGGTGCCACCTGATCAGGGAGACTAACATTCATACACATTCAAACACACTATTCGTTATCCGAAGCAATTATTTATCTGGCCCAAGGATGCATCAACATTTTGCCTGCAGGGGCACTAGCCTTCTGATTGGAGAACGACCAACTACTTACTGAGCCACAGCCTCACCGTGTTTTTCTTTAAATAAAAGACGTTCGACCACTGCACTTACCTGAGCAGTTTCATCATAAAAGGTCAAGTGTGATATGCATTACAGTACCGCAAGCTAAAATAACAACGGTTGTATGTTTAATGACGAAGACAGCGAGAAAGACAAATAATGGAACTAAAAAAGAAGCAAGTGAATTACATAGTTTTGAGAGACAGTGCCAAGTGGAATTGGATAATGAGAAACAATCCATAAAAATGTCTTACAGTTTCAAGTAGCCAGTTTCATACCCAGATATATATATATATATCAGATTACAAAATGAATTGGCATTGCAGAAGCATGATATCACAGTCAGATATACAAGATAAAGTATCCCAATGCCAATTACCAAGGGAACCCAACTAGAAACAAGATATAAGCCAAGAACAGATGAAATACCAATAACTGGTGTGTAATGCGTAAAGATAATGAGCTAGTAGGTCATTGAACCATTATCTGCATATCACATGAGCGGCCAGATACGTTTACATGTATGTAATGTAAATTGCCCCATGAGGTGTCAATGATACGGATTTAATGGAAAACAGGGAGACCACAACCCTTTATTTATTACGTTGAACAGAGTAGGTCCATTATCAGGAATTGAGTTTTCACCAAGACTATGGAATAAGACTCTGTTAAGCACTTTGAATCTCTCCAGATAAACTTGATCTCAATACAAGTCTGACTGGATAAGATAAGACTTTGCTATCAGGTTCTATGTATCTCTTCCATCAAATCATCCAACTGTGTAGCGTCTCCATTTCTTGTAAGTCTCTACTATCTGTGATCAAAATCTGTAAAAATGTTGTGTACTGATAAACACACCCTCCCTACATTTAAAAACTAAACTGTGATAGATAAAACTTCTATGTTGTATTTATATTACTGTGATACCCAGCAATTTGTCCCACATTTAAAGAAAGTTATTAAAAGTACAAGTAGGAATTGTTCTTACTTGGGACTTTCCTACAGAATATAGCAAATAAGCCCTTATCCACCTTTACTGTGAATTTCATTTCTGGCATCTAACTTCTGAAGCTTTGATGTAATGATTGAGAAGGATTTTATGCATTCTGAAACCTTGTTTGAGTTAAAAAAATAAAAAACACCTTTCCACTAAGTTACTTGGATCAGGGCGGATTGAGTGCCATTCTTTCAAGAGTTTATGCTGCGTAACGATAACCTGCAGGCTTTGTATTGTTTTGTTTTTCATTTAAACCTTCTTTATAGACATTTCCGTATCATCAAAGATGCATTTGTTTATTATGGTAGAGGCTTTTTTTATCATTAAAGAAACATTCTTTTCGATATGAAGGCCCTCGTGAGATTTGTTTGGCCAAGTAAATATTTCTGTATCAAATCAAATCAAAGTTTATTTATAAAGCACATTTAAAAGCGATTTTTGGTCAGGCCAAAGTGCTGTACATGTAATAAATACTACAATCACATAAAAACACATTACTACAATCACAATAAAAGACAATCAATTACAACAGATATATAAAAAACACAGGGAAAAGTCAGGAGTCGTGCTCCGCTCTGACTAAAATGCCAGGGAGAAGAAGTGTGTTTTAAGAGTAGATTTAAAAACCCCCAGGGTCTGGGCCGACCTCACATGGAGGGGCAGAGTGTTCCAGAGCCTGGGGCCAGCTGCTGCGAAGGCTCGGTGCCCTCTGGTTTTGAGCCTGGTCTTGGGCACTATCAGCTCTATCAACACTGACACAATCTGCACTTTACAACGCTCTGTTTGTACATGTGCCTTGACCTGTTGCTATCTGTCTGCTTTGTGAATATGTATTTTAGTTTTGTTTTTATGTTTTTATATATGCTTTTATCATAATATAAGTATCTCTGTTGAATGTTGTTTTACTGATTGTATTTACCTGTTATTTGAAGTGAATTTTTGTTTTTAGGATGACTTTCAACATATGTCCAGGGACTACAGACGAAAAATAGCCTGTTGGCTAACTCTGGCGCATTTACAGAAATGTCAATCAATATGCACTGTCCCTGTCAAATAAATATATAAATAAATTAAAAAATAAAAATAAGCAGCAGCTGGTCAGCAGACCTTAAAGCTCTGGCTGGGTGTAGCGATGGAGGAGTTCAGCTATATAGGCCGGAGCCAGCCCATTTAGGGCTTTGAAAACAAATAAAAGGATTTAAAAATCAATTCGGAACCGAATTGGAAGCCAGTGTAGTGAGGCCAGAATTGGGGTGATGTGGTCACGCTTTTTGTGGCCAGTGAGTAGACGTGCAGCTGCGTTCTGCACTAGCTACAGGCGTTTAATTGACGCCTGGTCCATACCCACATACAGAGCGTTGCAGTAGTCCAACCTCGAGATAGCAAAGGCGTTAATAACCCTTTCCAGGTCTTTAAAAGATAAAAACGACTTGGTCTTGGCCAATAGTCATATTTAAAAAAAGCAGGTTTTGACTACGCTGCTGACCTGCTTATCAAATGTAAAAGCGCTATTGAAGGTCACTCCAAGGTTCGTGACAGAGGGGAGGATATTATTTTTGAGGCAGATAGATCTGTACATCGTCAGCGTAGCAGTGGAAGGGGATGTTGTGTTTTTTGAGAATTGAACCTAGGGGCAGTATGTACAGTAAAAAGAGGATGGGGCACAGAATCGAGCCTTGGGGAACCCCACAGGTAAGAGGGGCTTTGGCAGAGGAGAAGGCACCTAGCTGCACTGAGAAGCTACGGTCTGTCAGGTAGGACCTGAACCATGCAAGGGCAGAGCCTGTGATGCCAGCAGACTGTTCAAGCCGTGACAACAGGATGCTATGGTCCACAGTGTCGAAGGCAGCTGTCAGGTCTAACAGCACCAGGACAGCTGGTCTACCTGAGTCGGCGGCAAGGAGCAGATCATTAAAAGCTCTTAAAAGGGCTGTTTCAGTACTGTGCATAGGTTTGAAGCCAGACTGAAACTTTTCATGGATGCCATGTATGGTTAAAAAAGACTGCAGCTGGGCCTGGGACTACTCACTCCAGGGCTTTAGATAAAAAAGGTAGCGGTAGAGATGGGCCTAACATTTGTGAGAATGGAAGGGTCGAGATTTTTATTTTTAAGTAGCGGCTTGACCACGGCATGTTTGAAGGCAGCTGGGACACATCCTGAGCTAAGAGAGGTATTTATAAGTAATAAAATACTTGCTCCAACTGATTCGAAATCATCTCTGAGAAGGCGAGAAGGAATGCTGTCTGAGGTGCAGTTTGTCGGCCGCAGGGGCATGAATACATCCGAGAGAGAAGAGAGGGATACAGGCTCAAAGTGGTCAAGGACAGCAGGGCACAGAAAAGGAGCAGAATATGGGGTAGCACTAGTGTGGGCTAGTGCAGATACTTTTTCAATAAGAAATGTAAGAAACTTATCACAGAGAGTAGTCGATGGCACAATTGGAGAAACATCACAGGGATTAATGATCGAGTTGAGGACATTAAAAAGAACCTGAGGTTTATGGCTGTTTTTGGAGATTAACAGAGAAATGTGCTCCGTTTTGGCTGCTTTGACTGCCGTCTGGTAGTCGGAAAGGCAAGCACGAAGGATTTCTAAGGAGACATGGAGTTTATCCTTTTTCCATTTTCTCTCTGCACGCCTGCAAGCGCGTCTGAGAGCACGTCTGAGAGCACGTCTGAGAGCACGTCTGAGAGCACGAGTACAGTCATTGAGCCACGGCTCTGAGAGAACTTTGGTCTAAGCGTAAAAGGAGCAACAGAATCCAGTATTAGGGTACATGTCGAGTCAAACATGGAGATAAGCTCATCAGCACTAAAAACACAGTTCATCTCTAATTTACAGATCGGAGAAGCATTAAAAACATCAGAGAACTGTGAGGCAGTCAAGGGGTTAATTGAAGGCAGACGACGCGCAGGGGCACGTGATTCGACTCCTGTGGAAGGGATCGAAGTTGTAAACGGAACCGGTAAATGGTCTGAGATACCCGTTGCTGCACAGATTTCATCCACAGATACAGACAGTCCAAACGATAATACTAAGTCCAAAGTGTGTCCTTATTCGTGTGTTGGGCCAGCCACGGACTGAACGAGACCAAAATAATCAAGGAGATTTAAAAAGTCCCTAACCAGAGGTTTGGACTCGCATCACACATGGACATTGAAGTCTCCGGAGATCAAAACACGATCATATGATCCCGGACAGAAAGTCAGAAAAGTCATTTATGAAATCCTTATTGCACTTTGGCGGACGATACACGACTGCGCAGAGTATAGGCGAGGCCGGGTTCAGTTCAAAAAGCTGCAACTGAAAGCTAGCATAGCTAGTTACAGGGTGAAGCAATCGGCATTGGAGGCTAGCTCTAAACACTGATGCTATGCCCCCACCATGGCCGGTGGCACGGGGGGAGCTGAAGAATGTACAGTCAGGAGGAAGAAGTTCAGAGAACGGTGTATACTCGCCAGCGTGGACCCAGGTCTCCATCAGAAACATAAAATCCAGTTCACGAGAGGTGAAGAAGTCATTTAGCAGGAACGTTTTGTTTGCTATCGACCTAGCATTTAGCAAAGCCATGCAAAGTTTTCGCTCCGGGCTTGCCGAAGGTGTAGTGTGTCTCAGCTGACGAAGATGTGCGCGTTGAACGCCGCGCGGGCCGGGAGCAGTCAGTCGGGCAGGAGGAGCTGTCAGCGGGCCCAGATGAGGCTGCAGCTCCGGAAAAAAAGGGCGTGTCGGTGGTGATGGGGGCCCTGTGTGACGGGTGAGCCAACATGGTGGCTTCGCTCAGGGCGGCTTTGGTGACATCGAAAGCGGCCTCCCATTCGGCCATCCAGTCTATGGCCTGGCCGGGGGACTTGTCCTTGAGGGCCTCGTACAGCGGGCACATGGTGTGGGCCGCCCGGCGGATGAACCGGTGATAAAACGTCACCATCCCGAAGAACTCTCGGAGCGCCCGAGCTGTAGGCGGTCGTGGAAAGGCGGACACGGCCTCCACCTTCGACGGGAGTGGGGGCGGCTCCATCCTTGCTGATGAGATGCCCGAGGAAATGGATGGAGGACAACCCGAACGGACACTTCGCCGGGTTGAGAATCAGGCCGTGTTGAAAATCAGGCCGTGTTGGTTGAGGGTTGCGAAAAGGACACAGAGATGTGCCTGGTGCTCTTCAGAGGAGGAGCTGGCGACAAGGATGTCGTCTAAATAGACGAAGATGAATGGCATGTCTCTGAGCGCTGAATCCATCAGCCGCTGAAAGGACTGAGCTGCGTTCTTAAGTCCAAACGGCATACGCAGGAACTCAAAAAGCCCGAACGGCCTAATCACCGCAGTTTTGGGGACGTCCGAGGGGTGCACCGGAACCTGGTGGTAGCCCCGCACCAGATCCACCTTGTAGAAGACCAACTTGCCCGCCAGATGTGCAGAGAAGTCCTGGATGTGAGGGACCGGGTAGCGGTCTGGCGTAGTGGCGTCATTAAGGCGGCGGTAGTCACCACATGGTCGCCATCTGAGTCTGCTGTTGACTCGTGCATGAGGAGTCTGCCTGGATCTCTGGATCTGCTACGGTTACGGCTCTGAGTCCGCATGAGTCTGCAGGAAGTTTCACTGATCTGCGTCCACTCCCCTGAGCCAAACGATAACTTCTGGCAGCTATCCTACTACTTGCTAAAGGCTAGGCAGATGGACTGGGGTATGTTGTAATGTGATTTTACATGTTATAAGGAGAATAGCGAGTGACGCAATTTATAGTTTTAATTTGTACGTCACCAGGAGTAGGACTCAAAGGACTCGGGTTAATTGAGAGGGGAGACTCGTCACGACCAGCTCATTACTAGGATCCGGGTTAATGATCCGGATGAATCAGGACTCACCCATCTCTAGTATTAACGCTGTGTTTCACATTAATGGTGAAATGCATTAATCGGAGCTATTATACCAGGCCGGCTACAGCATCTCTGAACCCGCACAGTGCTTTGACAGCACTTTCTGCGGTTTATTCCACTCACGTGCGCTTGCCCACCTGCTGCTTCCTTTACTGGAGTTACAGCGAGGCGGCGAGTGTGGGACAGTGTTCTCTCCTCTGAGGATGAGCAAGAAGCAGCATACGGGCAAGCTGCGACTTCTCCTCATCCACGTGACCGAGGAAATCAATCCAAAGAGCCCTTCCGTAAGACACAGGGGCTCCCAGGAGATCGTCACGTTATTTTTATTTTGGGAAAGTGCCAGCGTGATCCCACTGTGGCCAGGGACATCACACGGCAAGCAGCAGCACCTTCATCCTTTACATGCTCCCCCATGGCAAAATCATTCATCGCCACAACCTTCAATTTCACTGCTACGGCCAGGGGCGGCGCCAGCAACTCCATTGTTTTGTTATGAAAATGTATCTATACATATTTATACACATTCTCGCGAGATCTATCAGGGGTCGTTGTAAGTTAAAGCGCAAACTGTTACTTGGCTAATGTTGTTATAATTCTCAGTATGTGAACACAGATCGAAAATGGAAAGATTTCTCACAAGTCAGCGTAAACGACTGCGATCTCCAACGGAGCCGGACAACCCTGTGTGTGTGTGTTTGCGGTGTGGTGATGAGGTTAAATGCCACAGCATGCCAGTTGAAACAGTGAACGATCGCTAATGTGTACTTGTACGCTTAGGGTGTAATGGTATTATACACAAATATTGTAGGAGCACAGAAACAGTGTTCAAATTCTGCTTTTACAAACTTATTTTGGTTGTGTTTACCTTGCAAAGTAATGTTATAAGTGTCAAAGGAATGTGTTAATTTAAATATTAATGATAATATTGTAGCGTGTCCAAGTTTATAGTTATTTCAGTTATCAGATGTGCACAGTTTAGTACCTTTGTAAAGTTATTTAGGCAATGTTGTTGGTGGGAGTTAGGGAGAGACCGCTGTTGAGAGCTTCATAGTATGTTGAATACTTAAAACGAAAGTTAGTTATAATCAATTATATTCTTGTATAACCCGCAATGAAAATGCTTCATATTTTATGTCATAGCCATAGAATATGTCTGGTCATGTTTTTTGTTTTTTTTACACAAACATGGGAAGGTGTGTCTTATGCCATAGCCAATAGAAGATGTTGGTTGGGAATAGAGGAGGTGTTTTTTTGGGGTTTTGATCCGGTTTTTTGAGCATAAAGAGACTGGTTTTTTGAGAGAGCGCGAGAGAGAGGGGGAAACCCCTGGTACACTCTCTCCCGGTAGGCTCTGGCCCTAAGAGCTGGGTAAATACCTCTCGGTAAGGTTGCCTGGAATGCGTAATTATTACGTACAGGATCTTATAACTAATAATTCTAGTTAGACCTTGCCTGGAATGCGTAATTATTACGTACAGGATCTTATAACTAATAATTCTAGTTAGACCTTGCCTGGAATGCGTAATTATTACGTACAGGATCTTATAACTATGATTCTAGTTAGACCTTGCCTGGAATGCGTAATTATTACGTACAGGATCTTATAACTAATAATTTTAGTTATGGAAAAAGTGTGGAAGCATTCACGTACCCCCTGAAGAAGCTCCTCAGGTTTGCGTGAATTACACAGCAGTTTAGGCCATGTGGGCCTATTTCGGATGAGAAAATATTGTCTCCACAATAAAATCCTCATACCGAAACTGCAATTGCACCTACAACACACATGGTCAACATGTCTTCAATGTGTAGAGGTGGATGGGTTCAAGACAGTTCATCCTGAGCATCTTAAAATAATAGAGGAAGAACCACTAATCATTTTTAGTGCTGACATAGCAGGTCCTTTTCTGACCCGCACTCCCAGTGGGAATAAGTATTTCCTTGTGATCTGTGATAACGGAGGGAGTCATAAACATGTCCATCCTCTGACCAGAGCAACTGGAACACAGTGTCCGCTAAAATGGCGGAACATATAAGTATTTTTTCCTAAAACTGAGAGAATACGAATGGATAATGCCACTCACTTTAAAAATGAGAAAGTTTTGTCACCCTTGCAGGATAAAGGGAATCACACCTATCTGGTCTTTACCATATAAGTATCAGGCATTAGAGCAGCCAAAGAGTGGAGTATAAAAACTGTAAAACAAATTGGGACATTCCAATCAATTTGACAAGGCTGAATATATTCCTATATGTATGGAAAAGCTACCTGGGGCAAAGGTCAGGTTATATCTAACTATCACACCTTTTCCGTTTAAGTTCAGAAATCGTGTATGGGTGACCAGAAAGGGGCAAAGTCCAGAGAAGGGTTAGCTTAAAACTAAATCAGAAGGTTTGGATACAGTGAAGTCAATCTCTGGCAACGTAGTTTCACTCCAGAAGAGAGAAGCTGTTCACCCAAGCCAACTGAGTTTAGAATCCAGATAGGAATATTACTGCGGCCTACCCAATCCACTATTGATGCTATCAGTCTCACATCTGATGACATGTTTTGCACACACACGTGGCAGTTAATGTGCTTTCTTCCACAGGAGAGGATGGTTTTTTGTGGGATCTTCCCGCAATAATTTAGAATTTGTCTTGGTAAATTCTGTACCAAGGGATATTTTATAGAGCAAAAGAGAGAATTTAAATCTGAGTAACAAGCAATAGCTCAAATGCAAAGGATTTAGCAGTAGAACTGTTAGAATCTTTAGTGAATTATGCAAAGAAAGATGGCAAGACGAAACTCTGTCTATTAGCATATGGATCATTAGAGCTTGAATGGAGAATAACTCAGTATCAAAGAGGAAATGGGAAATGACCTTTATATTATTTTTCTCATTGTTTTTTAATGTTACACTATTAGTTTTCTTTTCAGTTATTTGTAATTGTTATATGCCTACACCCTACAAATGTATTCATTTAAATTAGATTTTTTTTTGAGCACATCTTCCTCCCTCTTTTTTGCTGGTTTTCACACAGCATGGAGGTGTAGGGCTGTCAGGTCATTAAACTGATAAGAGTAAATTATGGCCCAGTGCTTTCTGCCGTTAGAGGCCAACTGAGTAAGAGGAGAATCAATCACCTTGCTGTCTATAGAAATTCCAGAGCAATATGGAATACATGACCCCCTTGAGAAAACCCTTGGGGAAGTTTTTAACTGAAACAACTTTTTATGAATCAGAGAAATTATTTAAACTTGATTTTCGCTATATTGTTGAGATTTATACCTCAGCAATCTACCAAGAGGATTTGAACCTGCCTAGCGGGACAACTTTAGTCACAGTGCCTCAAGTGAAGCCAACTCCTGGACCCAGGAAACCTGTGCAGCATGAATCAGCGGCTGAGTCACCTGTACCCCTCCTAGTGGAGGATGATGTTTCTTCCAGCTCTGTGGGACAGGCTGCATCTCTACCCGCTGAGCCACTCAGATCGCAGTGGATTTCCCAAAAGGACGACGACTACCTGATAACTGCATGGTCAGATATCAGACGCCAGGTAGCAGCAGCCCTACCTACTCCTGCCACTGGTCCACTTCACCATCTCCAACCCGGCGACTTCGTGGTGGTCAAGGACTTCCGGAGAAAGAGCTGGAAATCCAACCGTTGGCAAGGTCCCTACCAGGTGCTCCTCGTCACCCAGATAGCGGTCAAGGTCACACAGAGAGCCACGGGGGTCCACGCCAGCCACTGCAAGGTCGTAGTCACAGGCCAGGAGAGACGGTAGAAACAGACGACAACAAGTGACGTGCCAAGTCACCACCAGCACCACACTCACACCACATACACATAATCTCACACTGCACACACAGGATGTCATGAGCGAGTGCCAGCTAAGCTGTTTCATATGCCTCTGGTTTCTCGTTTGTGCTATCATTGTGTGGGGCCTCATTGACCTTGTCACAAAGTCATGAGCGATTATTGACGAGGTCTAAAAAAATCCATAACAACTGTCGACCGAGTTATCTGGCTTTCGTTTGGAGGTGTCATCCAGGGAGGAACCTCAACCCCTACATGGTCAGGGTCAAGGATTTACATCAGATAGCAACATGGATTTAGGAGTCTACACCGGAACAACAGATGGGCCCCGCTCCTGCAAGTGCCAGGCCGAGTGGGAGTGCGCACAAATCTATGATCATCATGACTCTTTTTACTCGGGTGCCTGACCTATGTGATAACGAGAACATTCCAGTGAGGTACTATGTTCATCAAAAGGTCGTCCTGATTACACATACTGAAGAACTTTTCATGATATTGATGCTTGAAGTTTTACGGATGTAATATGTATGTGTTTTTACGATTTTATCTGTTGCTGTTTGATAACTTTGCGTTTTAAAAAGAGGGTGTTGAGATCTCCATATGAAGTGAATACTTAAAACGAAAGTTAATTATAAATCATATATGATCAATCATATTCTTGTATGAACCCATAATGAGAATGCTTCTTGATGGTTTTTGAATATGTATGTACAGTATGCTTACAATTGTAGTTGTTACTGTTTGATAACTTTGCGTTTTAAAAAGAGGGTGTTGAGAGCTTTATAGTATGTTGAATACTTAAAACGAAAGTTAGTTATAATCAAATATAATCAATTATATTCTTGTATAACCCACAATGAAAATGCTTCATATTTTAGGTTTTTCTATATTTACAGCATAAACAAAACACAAGTGGTTTGTTAAGTTGAGTGTAAGACCTATAATGATTTATGACTTACTCTCTGATAAGAGAGTAGGCAGTTTTTTCCCTCTCCTCTGACAGCAGTTCACAGGGAGGGGGGCTCCTGACTTAAGGATAAACACATTGAGGCCTCAAAAAGCAGGTTATGTCATAGCCATAGAATATGTCTGGTCATGTTTTTGGTTTTTTTACACAAACATGGGAAGGTGTGTCTTATGCCATAGCCAATAGAAGATGTTGGTTGGGAATAGAGGAGGTGTTTTTTTGGGGTTTCGATCCGGTTTTTTGAGCATAAAGAGACTGGTTTTTTGAGAGAGCGCAAGAGAGAGGGGGAAACCCCTGGTACACTCTCTCCCGGTAAGCTCTGGCCCTAAGAGCTGGGTAAATAGCTCTCTGTAAGGTTGCCTGGAATGCGTAATTATTACGTACAGGATCTTATAACTAATAATTCTAGTTAGACCTTGCCTGGAATGCGTAATTATTACGTACAGGATCTTATAACTAATAATTCTAGTTAGACCTTGCCTGGAATGCGTAATTATTACGTACAGGATCTTATAACTAATAATTCTAGTTAGACATTGTCTGGAATGCGTAATTATTACGTACAGGATCTTATAACTAATAATTTTAGTTAGACCTTGCCTGGAAGACGTAATTATTACGTACAGGATCTTAGAACTAATAATTTTAGTTAGACCTGCCTGGAAAACATGAAAATGTATCAGGATTTTAGAACTAATTAGAAAACCTACACTATCACGAGGAAATTCCTTTTGAATTTCGTCGAAAGCCTTTAAATGGAAGAAATATGAATTAAGGTTTTAGATAAAAATATAACCCCAGCATGATATGTTTCGTATGATTATAATGTGTTAAAGAGAGAAGGTAAAAACCCTGTATTAGTTTGGACCTATTTTTCTTCAAATAAACTGATCTCACCTTTTGGACTGGGACAACTAAAAGAAAATCTGTGCTCTCCTCTCCTGCTTCAAAGGTAAGATTGCACCTTGCCACACTCACGTTTAGGTAGGACCACACCTCATTCACTGATACAAAAATCCTTAAGGATCCCTTAAACAGATTAAAAAGAGTTGTCTGAATAGAAACAGCAGTTAATTGAACCTGGTTCTTCGGGGAGTTAATAGAGGTGACATCTTGCTGACGTTGGTGGATCTGAGCCAAGCAGTAAACTTACATAGACTCAATAACTTCGGTCAGGTCAATTAGTAGGTCAGAATAATTTACCGGAATAAATTATCAGGACCTCACCGACTCTAAACACCGCCCCTTCCAGGTGTGTGTGTGTGCGTTTCCGGTGTGTGTGTGGAGGGAGTACGAGACGGTAGGAGTTGTGTTCGAGTGTGGGGAAAAGTCATAATGAGTGTTATACTATTGATTGGTTCTGTAAGGCGTGGCTGTGGCCGTCAATACCAGAAAATAAAGAGAACGTTTTCGACATTGAAGGCTCGTGATCTGTGATCTTGAATAGCGGTGAACGCTACAATATGAACAGGCTCGTGCTTGGCCCATTGGTATTGTTTGTTTATTTATTTTGAAAATGAACTAGCAACGCCGTGCTGTCATATAGCAACTGCTAAGCTACTGCAGCAAAAAAATCCTGGCGCCGCCCATAGCTACGGCGTGCTACACCGATGACAGCCAACTTTATATCAACAAAAACCATCACCCCCACAACACACTCCATTCTCACTATCTCTCAGAAATAAAAGCATGGATGCAAACAAACTATCTCCAACTGAACAGTGGCAAATCAGACATCATCATCATCAGCCCCCCATCCCGTATCAAAGACATCCAAGATGTCAACTTCACCTTTGACAGCAACTCTATCCCCCCTCACATCCACAACCTCGGAGACACCTTCGACAGCCAGCTCAAATTCAATCACACACATCAATCACATCAGCAGGACCGCCTTTTTCCACCTGAAAAACGTTGCCCGCCTCTGCCCATCACTCTCCTCCTCTGCTGCTGAAACCCTGATTCATGCATTCATCACTTCACAACTCGACTACTGCAATAGCATCCTCTACGGCAGGGGTTCTCAAAGTTTTGATGAGTGAGGGCCAATTTAGGTACCCAATATTGGATTGAGGGCCGCCCAAGAAAAAACGGAAAACAAAATAATTCCAAAACAAATCCTTTCTTTATTGTACTAACCAATTACCGCAACTCGCGAGATGCCTAGTTGCCATGCAACCAGTAGTCTAGCAAACTTTCCACAAGCTGTCATTCATAATTTAGGAATGACAACCCAGGGGGCTCAGTTTTACCCTTATTAACCCTCTGGAGTCTAAGGGTATTTTCTCGATTTTTAGATGTTATCTTAAATCACCTTTTGAATGTATTTCTTCTAACATGGCACCCCATGTGTTACATATCAAAATGTTCAGGACAATCTCTAGTCTTGCTATATATGCATATTGCTCACCTTAGAGCACTGTTTGATGAGATAAGTAGCTCAAAAGCTTAAAATGTGAAATCTGATTTTTGGAAAATCTTCAAAACTCTTGTGAAAACACAAATTTACTCATGTGATCAAACTGTTTTGGTATTTTAGATTTGGTTACCAAAGTCCTAGGATCACAAAAGCAGTGAAATATTTGAATTACACTGTATATAAATGTGTTATTCATGTCTAAAATGAAAAACATTAAATTCAAATTTTGAGTAAAATAGGTGTTTATCACTCTACTTTCACCACAGCAGGGACTGAGATACATCAGGACTGAATAATGACTTAATATTACATACCAAGGTTCATATGATGTGTACAAATACAAATTGAGCATTCAACCTTTTTTTTTCAACCAACAATTTATTATAAATATGTTTTTTTCAACCAAATATTTATATAAATATAAGAAACTGGAAAATCTCACTATTTACAATATTGAACATCAGAACTTTCAACCAACTATCCATTATAAATGTCAAGACAGTGTCAAGGTCTTTGTCTGTCTTCCAAGACAGTGGGTCTGGCTGCTGTGAAGATGGGGGTGATGGTGCATGGGCTGCTGTGTAGGTGGGGTGTACAAGTGCTATACGAGACCTCCATGAGACCTCCTTGCTGGCTGGGTTGAAGGTGATGGCTGTGGTGGAGCCTTTGTGCTGAGGTGTATCTTGACCTGGTGGCAGCCGCAGATGGAGGTGGAGGCAGCTGTAGTGATGCTGGTCTGCTGGTCCTTGGTGGTGATGGCTCTGGTGAAGGCCCTTGAGCCACAGTAGATCTTGACCTGGGGGCCGGCACAGATGGATGTTGTGGCTGCTGGATAAACGCCGCCTGTGTAGGACAATAATTACAACTAATTTCATTGAAATAAAGTTCAAGTAAAATGTTGCTCAAGCACAAATAACAATGCACACATAAAAATAAAGTTTGGGAGGTTGCAGAAGGAGTCTCTCTCGATCTCTCTCACACACACACACACACACACACACACACACACACACACACACACACACACACACACACACACACACACACACACACAGGTATTTCCAGTTACTTTACATTCAGTATAAAATCACAGAAACACATATACATAGGCTACATCTGATTACAAAGTCTCATCTGTACAGGACGGTAAAATAATAACAGGCACACATATAAATAAATCTATGACAAAGTCTCATCTGTACAGAACAGTATGATAAAATAATCGATGGCAAAAACATGTCACTGTAAATGTCTCCGTTGTGGGACGAATACATTATTAATTTAATCATCTACACATGTAATCTCACTTTTACACACCAAAATAACGTTAACACAGAGTAAACGTTTGCTAATTGAGAGTCTATTTTGTCCAATAAAAAGTTCATGACTATCGATAAAAAATATATATCAATAAACCTATTGTTCATTTTCGCGGTATTTCCCACACATTGCCAGTACACTATTACTGTAATATTTACACTTACCCATGTCCAAATGGATCCTTGTTGTTGTCTTTGTATTCTTCTTCTTCAGAAGAGTCGAAGAATTCAGGTTCTGAGGCTCTATCTTCACTGCTGCTAGCGAAAAAAATCTCTAGCGAAGCCGGCAACTGTAAAGTTTTTTTTAGCCATTTTATCTGTCTCTCTCTCTCCTCAAAGACGTAAACTGATGGGAGACACGTGGTTTATGTTTTGTTTACTTGGTGGGTAGGCCCTTAGTGATTTCTCGATGTCCATTGGTCATTTCAGACCATGATGGCTGCCGGCCGAGATTTCCTTGACGGACACACAAATCCACCAATTCCACACAGTGTAAAGTCAAGCTGCTTTGAGCGGCCATATTGGCTGATGTGCCCTGGTTACAGTCTCACAGGAGATACCGCTGGAAAGCTACTCATTCTAATTCTTACTAGATACAACCATGGAGGATTCAAATAACGCATGCATTTCAGCGTGTCACATTAACTATCGCGGGCCGCCAGAAACATTTCCGAGGGCCGCCATTGGCCCGCGTGCCGCACTTTGAGAACCCCTGCTCTACGGCATACCATCCAACTTCCTCAATAAACTACAAGATATCCAGAACTCTGCTGCCCGCCTCCTCACCCACACCCGCTCCCGAGACCACATCACTCCCGTCCTCCAGAACCTCCACTGGCTCCCCGTTCGTCAAAGAATCGACTTCAAAGTCCTCCTGATTACTCACAAAGCCCTCAACAATCAGGCCCCCCCCTACCTCACAGACCTGCTGCACCACCACACCCCTTCCCGCTGCCTCCGCTCATCAGAAGCCAACCTCCTATCCATCCCCACCCGCATCAAGCACCGAACCTGGGGGGACAGAGCCTTCTCTGTCGCTGCCCCCTCCCTCTGGAACTCACTCCCACAACCCATCAGAGACTGCACTGACCTCACCACCTTCAAAAAACGTACAAAAACTCACCTCTTCAATCTGGCTTTTAATGTGTGATGTTTTATTGCTCATAGTTTCACATTCTACATTTCAACCTAGCCTTGTTTTACATAGAACTAAGATAAGATAAAACTTTATTGTCTCCCTTAGGAGACATTTGTCTTGGGCATCGAGATAATACACATAAAACATTCAGGTCAATCAGTCATAGATACAGAACAGAGATCACATATCACATGGCTAAGAAACAAACAAGAAACATACAGGTTCAGCCCTATTGCACATACATAATCAAATTGCACTTTCCCTATTGCATTCATACATAATCAAATATTGTCGCTCTATACATGTTCTTAGACTTTCCAATATTTTATTTTTCCCTATAAACATACATAACTTTATGTCAGTTTGAGGTACAGCTTTCAGTAAAATGCTTATGCTCAACAGCCAGGAAAAAAGGTGCTGCTTTAAAATTGTAAAATCTTCAGTGTGACGATGTGTGATGTGGAATTGGGCTTTTTTTTGGGCTTCCAATATCTCAGTGCATGAAATTATACACAACAGATGCTACTTTGTTCACCAGAACAAAGAAAGCTGGAAAGGTTCAGAGTATGAAGTAATGACAGTAATCATGTTAAACGATGTCAGCAGGTTTACAGGCTTCACATGGTGTGTGTACATGTTAAAAGCCAGAAACCTCCATAGCATTATCCATGAGTAATTGTCTCCCTTTTTATCCTCATTATCACTGTGTGTTGTGGCAGATAAAGGGGATCTTTTAAACATTCTTTGATCTTCAAAGAGATACAATGGACATCACACACACACCTACTGCACAGCATCTCTTGAAATATGAGGCGTTTATTAAATGTGTACATATTTCACACACTGTGCCCTTATGGGAATTGCTAATTGCAGGATAGAAAGAATAAATAAATAAATAATTAAGATATATTTTAAAGCAGTGGTTCTCAACTGGTCAGGCCTCGGGACCCACTTGTTCCTTTCTCAATAAATCGCGACCCGAAATTTTGAACCACTCAAATCTATTCAACAAAAAATCGTGCTGTAATATATACGCTTTTCAGCATACAATATTAAGTGAAGTACAGGGCATATATCCCTTGTATCCCTTCACAGGACTAAAGTATGCTTTTAAAAAGGTTTAATGAGATGATGGAATCATATAATCATATAAACTACGTATTCTGGAACACTCTGAGAAAAAAATAAATACATGTATTACAACCCGACATATTAATAATATTGTATGCCATTGTTTGTTTTTCACTTTGTTCTGACAGCTGAACTTGCTGCTCCACACAGAGAGAAGAGTTTGTGTGAATTACTTTAAATTGTGGGTAAGGGTAGATAGCTCCCATTGTTCTGTGACCTGTCAGTCATCAAACCGGGGGTCATATTTCATTATGTGTTCATTTTTATCTGAAGTTCTACCCATGGATGTATAAAGAATAGATCTACCGCAAAGTTATTATCCGTGGGGACTTCCGGCAACAATCTTGATTATGATTAGCCAGAAGACTCGAAAAAACATCAAAACCGTTTATGGTCTCCGGTACTTCCAGTCCAACGCCTACTACTGCATGCACAGCGTTAGAAAATCGGGCCTTCAAAATAAAAGTTTGTTTTTTTCAATTTATTTTTTTCTTCACTCACACATCTCAACACATCAACATCAACATCAACATCAACACATCAACTCGGTCGCGACCCACCAGTTGAGAACCACTGTTTTAAAGAATATGTAGCGTATCGTTCTGCCTTAATTTAAAAGTACCAACTGTCACTTACTGAGTGTTTGATGGGAGTTTGCTACAACTATCTGAAGTAGGACTCATATTGCTCAAATTCATTAAACATTATGAAAATACTCAACTGCAGTAAAAGTCCTTTAAACTTAACCTCTGTCAGAGGATATAATAGTATGAGCAACATTTTCTTAACGGAAGAAGTACTCATTGTTGTGTAAAATGTCCAGTGTTTTTCTATAATATGACATTTTTGCATTCATATACTGTACCTGTGTATGCATGTGTACATGTATGCTGCATTTGACTGAAGTTGCATAAAATGGAAAAACTCCATTTACAAGTATCTCATATTAAAGTATACAAGAACATCATATTTGTACCTGAATGCTCATCCAACAGTTTTTTATTTACAGCTGTTGAGTAAATGTATTTAGTTACATTTCACCACTGACTACATACAGGCTTGTGGAGTCACGGATTACATGAAACGAGATTATGTTATCAGGATACAATATTTTTGTTAACTTTATTCCTTTACCGTTGCATAATAAAGTGTGAATCTATACACCTACTGCCTGAGTATACTTTATGGTTTTCACTTTCTTTGGTTAATTTGTTCTCTTTTTTATTCAGTAGGTGAACCTTTACGTTCATAAAATAGTGTGTGTGAACTTAACTGTGTGTATTAAACTAAAACGGAGTATTTTCCGGTTGTCTTACATAATACACTTAAGTTAAACACATCTCAATGATATGTATTTTCTCTTGTATTTATTTCCATTGCATTTGATATGTAGGTAATCCAAAGTAACACAAACTGATCATGTTACAATGTTTTCATAATTTGATTTTCAGATTGGGTTACTGATTACATTTTGTGTACAGGTAACTCGTAATTGAAACGGAATACATTTTTTAAATACCAACCCTGACCATGTGTAGCTCAATGCTCATCCAAAATGTTTTTATATCCATAAGAAGTAACACCACGGCATCTCTGCAGACCAAGGGAACTTACATTGTAAAAGCAACTATAAAAGTATTCCTCAAAAAAAGGGTCAACACCAGTGTTTTAAAATCAGTTACAATAATCCAGACTTGAAGTAACAAATGCATGGACTAGTTTCTCTGCATCGTTTTGAGGCAAGATATGCCTGATTTTTGCAATGTTACGTAGATGGAAGTAGGCGGTCCTTGAAATTGATTTTATGTGGGCGTTAAAGGATAAATCCTGATCAAATATAACACCTAGATTCCTTACAGTCTCACTGGAGGCCAAATTAATGCCATCCATAGTTAGTATATCTTTAGATAATTTGTTTCGTAGATTCTTCGGGCCGAGTACAATAACTTCAGTTTTGGTCGTGTTTAACATCAAAAAGTTTAAGCTCATCCACGTTTTTAAGTCCTTAAGGCAGTCTTGAATTCTATTTAGATGATTAATTTCATCAGGCTTGATTGATAAATATAGTTGAGTATCATCCGCATAACAATGAAAGTTTACAGAATGATTCCTTATAATATTGCCTAACGGAAGCATATATAATGTGAACAAAATAGGTACGAGCACTGAGCCCTGTGGCACTCCATGGCTAACTTTGGTTTGCGTGGAAGATTCATCATTGACACGTACAAACTGAGAGCGTTCAGATAGATAGGACCTAAACCAGCCTAAAGCAGTTCCCTGTATGCCAACTAAGTGCTCTAGTCTTTGCAATAGGATATCATGGTCGATAGTATCAAATGCAGCACTGAGATCGAGCAAAACAAGAATAGAGACACGTCCCTTGTCAGAGGCTATTAGAATGTCATTTGTGACTTTAACCAGACCTGTCTCTGTGCTATGATGTGTTCTAAAGCCAGACTGAAAATCTTCAAATAAATCATTGTTTTTTAAGTAATCACACAACTGTTTTGCGACTGCTTTCTCAAGAATTTTTGAGAGGAACGGAAGATTAGAAATAGGTCTATAATTGGCTAAAACCTCTGGATCGAGGTTGTGCTTTTTAAGAAGCGGTTTTATTACTGCTACTTTGAATGATTGTGGAACATAGCCTGATAATAAAGACATATTCATAATATTTAATAAAGAAGTGCTAATTAATGGAAAACTTCCTTCAACAGCTTAGTTGGAATTGGGTCTAACATACACGTTGATGGTTTAGAAGAGAGAATCATTGAATTTAATTGTTCAAGGTTTATGGCTGAAAAGCATTCTAGTTTACTATCTAGTGTAATATTAGAACTTACGTTTCCGGGAGCTGTTGATAACACTATACTGGTCAAAGGCAAGAGGTCATTAATTTTGTTTCTAAGAGTAACAATTTTATCGTTAAAAAAGCACATAAAATCATTACTACTGAGTGCTATGGGAATAGAAGGCTCAATCGAGCTATGGCTCTCTGTCAGCCTGGCTACAGTGCTGAAAAGAAATCTTGCATTATTCTTATTCTCATCTATTAATGAAGAGTAGTAGGCTGCTCTTGCTTTACGCAGTGCTTTCTTATATTCATTGAGAGTAATATGCCAAATTAAACGAGATTCTTCAAGTTTAGTGGAACGCCATATCCTTTCAAGTTGTCTCGACTTTTGCTTTATTTTGCGGGTTTCGGCATTATGCCATGGAGCTAATCTATGTTGTTTTATTTTCTTCTTTTTCAAAGGAGCAACAGAGTCTAATTTCATTCGCAGCGCATCTGTAGCATTATCAACAACATGATCAATTTGGGGTGGTGTACATTTTGTATAAGTTTCCTCCCTTACATGCAGACATGCTATCGAGTTAAGTATTGGTGGAATCTCTTCCTTAAATTTGGCTATAGCACTAACAGATAGGTTTCTGATGCAGGAGCTTTTAACTAATGCTTTGTAGTCTCGTAACAGTACTTCAAAAGTTACTAAGAAATGGTCGGATAAAGCAGGATTATGCGGTTCGACTAATAGTTGCTCAATTTCAATAACATAAGTCAGAACAAGGTCGAGAGTGTGATTATAGCAGTGGGTTGGTTTATTTACACTCTGACAGAAACCAACAGAATCTAATATAGAGTTAAATGCAACAGTAAGGCTATTTTTATCATCGTCAACATGAATATTAAAGTCACCTACGATAATTACTTTATCTGTTTTAAGTACCAAAGTTGATAAAAGGTCAGAGAATTCTGATAATAATTCTGAATACGGACCTGGTGCACGGTACACTGTAACAAATAAGATTGTTTTCCAGGTCGGAATGCGTAAGACTAAAAACGAGATTTTCAAAGGAGGTATAATTTAATTTTGGTTTAGTATTGATAAGTAGGGGGGTTCAACCAACAAAAGCAAACTGTTTGCCCGTGCAAAAAGTTTAGCACTGACTTTGTATGTAATTGGGCCGTCCCAATTACATACAAAGTCAGTGCTAAGAAAACATTGATGAAAACCACACTGGTCTGCTGGATTCACGAAAATGTCACTCAGCATTTAACTCTCACCATCGATTAGCCCAACTCACATTTGTGCAGGATTTACAATTTTTAAAGACATCTGTGCTTATATGAGTATTGAAAATGTCACCTGGGAAAAAAGGTCTGATATCACAGGTTCTACTGTCCTAACTGGAGGACATTTTTTACACCTTAAGTCACACGTTTCTTCCTTTGCTGTAAACTGAAAAACAAAACAAAACACATACAAAAACGACTCACAGATATCTGTCTATAAGGTCTGGTGATGACATATTTTTGTAATCCGAACCAGGAGTTAGCATCGCAAGGGCTGCCTTTGAAAGAAAGCACTGGGATTTTTCTATTGGATTTCAGAATATTGCAGAAAACAAGATATTTGCCAAAAAACACATTTATGATAAATGCACGTTTTGTTCAGTAAAATAATCTCCACATATTAATTGCACTTTGGGATTTTTGTAAGCGTAAATGCAATATTTAGCAGTAAAAAGCTAACGTCAGGCCATAAACAAACTACATCATGGTCGAATTACTTCACGTCAACAACGCTAAGCTAAAGGCTCTAATGTTGAGTAGTCTCATTTAATCACTTGTTATCAACCACTATTTTTATGATCATGGAATAGAGAGTGGTAAATGCTAACTCAATTCTGGATTTAAGGAGTGATTCACATACCACTCAGACCATTGTAAGAGAACAGTCATCTTAACCAATCATAGAAAAACAACACTAACCAAATAAAACGTGTCAGTTGTTAGTCTTTCCACTGTTCCAGGGATCACCAACTCTGGTTAGAGAGTTTGAAAGAGACACTAAATTAGTTGCAGAAATGAAAATATACATTAATAAGAAAAAAAAATTCTGCGCTCTCCCTTTTGCTCTCTCTTTTCCTCAGGTGTTTTTGATCTGCTCCTGGCTCCGCCTCTGCTCAGGTGTTCCTGATCTCCAAAACCACTCATATAAAAAGAAAAGCTGAAGAAGAAGGCAGTAATGCAAAATTAAGAATGTAAGCTGGCGTTAAAAACAAAAACAAGAAGAAGAAGGAGCTCTCTCAAGTATCTTATTTGTCATTTCCTAGCTCCTCGGTCCTCTGTCTCACCGGAAGTTGTTTTTTGTGCGCCATCTTAAGGAGCGCTCCATGGCGCTTATTTGTGCCGGAGGAGCGAGGATCAAGGAACGATAACTGAGGAACGACCAGCCCATCCTTCGGTGAATTCCTCAGCCACTCGCCCCGCCCCCTTACTGTGTATCGCTTACTGATTGGATGCTGCAGCGCATACCTAATCTGATGCTTCTTAAAATGAGAACACATAACACATGTCCTTGCTTCCTCTCTCTTCTCGTGGTTTCCTTGCATCTTAGTCCCTCCCACCAGGGATGCATTGAGGGATGTGAAATGTGTTATGTGTTCTCATTTTAAGAAGCATCAGATTAGGCATGCGCTGCAGCGTCCAATCAGCAAGTGTGGTGGTGTTTTAATCCTTGTCTTCATGTTAATAGCCACCTCTATCGGGGTTGTGGTTTTTAACGCGCCTCTCTTTGTTTCCAAGCATTTTAAGCGGAGATCGTGGTTGAATTAGATGAGCTTTATTGATTGGTCCAGACGGCATATAAACAGGAGGACACATTTCTTCGCTTCATACTTAATAAAAGTTTCAGACTCCAAAAGAACAAAAAGAACACGGTCAAAAGACTTTTACAATTCCCCGTCTCATCACCCCCAGCTGTGTCCTATCAACCTACCATATATAGGCATATAGCCATGCACGTGATACTGACGCACATATAACAAATAATAAGTGAGCCTTAAATGAATACATTTGAAACCATAATGTGACTCACAAAAATACCCGATAATTTAGAGTTTAATCTAATTTATATTATTACTTTATGTAATAATAATAATAATAATAATAGATTTAATTTGTTAGCGCTTTTACAGGTGCTCAAAGACGCTTTACATATATAGTGAAGATAAAATAAAATAAAATAAAGGAACAACAAATAAATATATAGTTAAAGTTAAAGTCAAATAATACAAAAACAATCACACATTAAAAGCCAGATTGAAGAGGTGAGTTTTTGTACGTTTTTTGAAGGTGGTGAGGTCAGTGCAGTCTCTTATGTACTGCTTTGTCTGTGTGTTGCTTCTTTATAATAAGTGTCCTAGCCTCAGTCTTTTCAGTATGTCACTCAGTGTGCCAAACTAGAACTGCTACTACTGAGACACACAATTTAAACCTTTAATTAGAGCACCAACATGAGAAGGACAGCGAGGCAGAGACACAATCCCACTCTATTCTTGAGAATTTGCACGCACGCACGCACGCACGCACGCACGCACGCACGCACGCACGCACGCACGCACGCACGCACACACGCACGCACGCACGCACGCACACACACACACCACACACATACCATGCATACATCCCTTCAGGGGACATTACATTGACTTACATGCATTTCCTGGAGTCTTATCCTAACCTTAACCATAACCAACACATGCCTGACCCTAACCCTTACCCTTACCCTTACCCTTACCCTAACCCTAATCCTAATCCTAACCAAGTCTTCACCCTAAAATTAATGATTCCCCTTATGGGGACCTCCAAGTTGTCCCCATAAGGGAGGCCAGTCCCCACACGTGACTGTGTAAACAGATGTAGGTCCCCACAAGTATAGTAATGCTAGACCACACACACACACACACAAACAAAGACAGTAGGCTACATCAGGCTTATAGTCTCAAGCTGCTGTGACTTTGAATTAATTAATTGTGGCCCACTTATTTTTAATTAAAGTTTCTTAGTGTGGTTCCGTGCTGGTAACATGGGACAAGGTGTTAAGTAGAAGACGTCTGTCCTCGCTCTGTGGTTTATAAAGACAGGCTGACAAGATGTGGTTCAGTTAACCAATAGATTACTGACATTCAGCAGATGAAGCCTTGCATTGTTAACTGTAGATACATCTCCAGGAGCAGATACAAATAAAGATAATGAAATATCTGATAATGAATCTGAATATCAGAATCAGTTTTTCTGGATTTAGCACTATTTACGGCTTGAAAATAGGAATCCTATTGGCTTTTTAACTCCTCTTTTTTGTATTTTAATGGTCTTTACTTTAAACATGTACTGATCTAATGCTACATCTCACTGTAAGCACATGTATAATGCTTGTCAGACTGTATCCTGACATATCTGCATTGAAACGGCCTATACACAGTAATTAGTGTATCATCACTGCTCCATCTGCCTCAGACTGACCTCCCATGTGCAAGGTAGGAAAGATCTTGAGCACCCCCTACCAGCACAGAACACATCTCATTTCTCTTCACCCTCTCCTCAATTCCACCTTTGTGAGTGCTCTACAACTCTGTCATGGGCAATGACCTGGAAAAAAGGCAAACAAATGGAAGTGGAGACCGCACACTCAGCCTTTACTTACTGAGAGTGTAATGTATAAGGTGTGAGCAGACTGAGATACTTTCTCTTTTCTCCAGACCCTGATGAATCTCCATTTAGTAGGTTCCTTCAAGGGTCTAATTGAAAAGGGTTTTCCAGAATTTTGCGATTATGTAACTTTTGTCCTCTCAGTTTGGCTGCTTATAAGCATATAGTATCATAACTTCAACCTGTTTCTTATTGAAAGCCGACTTAATTCTGATATATTACCACAAGTTTGACTTGTTTGTTGGAATTTATGGTCAACTATAACACATTTTAAAGCTAATATTAGGCACACATTTTGTATGGTTTTACAAAATTGACACAGGATGCTATACATTTGAGTAAAACATCCCTAATTCAAAGTACTGATCATTATTTTTTCTAGCAAAACTGGACGAAACCATACATGTTTTAGTTTTTATCTTCTATCACCCCTTATTCCAATGTCAAATTATTTAGAAACTCTTCAAATTTGACCTGAAGACAACAAAGAGGTCATGTGTCTTTTTTTACACTATTTAAGTTATCAAGAAACAAACTATTGCAATAGTATAGTTGTAGTAAAGCACTTTTATCAGCAGTGCTGCTAACCTTTTCATCCTGTAAACAATTCACAGAATTGAATAATGAATTTAAGTTGTGACCAGTCCAACTAGAGTCATGTTCACTTATTGCATCGTTAGTATTGACTGACCTGGAGATGAATAAAAAACACAAAACAGTTTTAGCTAGTCAGAAAAGCTTTGGAGAGCAGAAATATTTCCCCCCCATCTTCTATCGTGTTCATCATCTTGTGGCCCCTGAGTCCCAGATTTAAGTCTGCTCTGAATTTTTGACTTGCAAACTAAAAGTTAATAAGACAACCAATTGTAGTTGCCATGTTTTAATGTTTTGTTAATTTACCAAAGATGTTGGAATAAAAAATGCCGTATAGAGTCAATGTTCCTCAAAGTTTGTAGGCTACCCTGTGAGCAGCTCACATTTTTTTGTGGGAAATATATATATAAATATATAAAGGACAGTGGTGTGCTATCAACACGTGGAAACAAACTTTTACAGTAAATAATGCTGATTTTCAAATGTTTTGATTCCTTAAGGAATCTACACATTAAAAAAAACAACGTTTGACGTTATGAAATAGAACTAAGAAATCACTACAGTTACAAAACGTTTTTTTTATATATATAAAATGTCCTTTATCAAACACTATACAATGTAAATCAATAAAACAATGTTGATGTAAGTATTAATGTAATGGACAACAGATCTAATTGTGCAGACAGGTGTGATCTTCTGTCACGATCTGTCAGTGATTCCTGTTTTATTGTGAAATGTGGTCACCCCCTGTGTTTTACTGTCCTCTCCAGGTGTGTGTTGTCCTTGTGATTAGCTCTGCATGTATTTAAGTTCTGGTTTTCAGTCACCGTTTGTCAGATCCTTGTTTGTCGAACAATGGAGCCTTCTGTTCCGCTTGTATGCCTTGCTCTGTTCAGTTTTGCCGGATTAGGCCCATCTGGTATTAACGGTATTCTCTTCAAGTGATTTTGTTTCCTGCTCCTGGGTCCACCCTGCTCTACGTGACCGCTCCAGTGCTCACAGTTGTGTATATTTCATTCTAAAAATGTTAGAATTGCCTCAACTGGTGTCTGTTCCCTTGAAGATCAAGATATCATCCATTAAATGTATTCTTGCTCAATCAGTTAGTAATTACATAAAGCCATGTATGCCTTTTGTAAATACAGATTATTCAGATCAATTACTGGGAGTTATGTTGAGCCCTATCTTCATTTAGCTTTATATTAAGAACACTGTGTAAACAAGCTTTTCATATCAATAATATCTAGTCTAAGTTAATATTGTTGCTTATGAAAATACAGCTTCCTGGTTTATGTGCTCACATTTTGTCATAAAGAGTCTTTATTGTGAAAGAATCAGGCTGTTATAATGACTTTGGTACATTAATTACAGTTAGCTAACCCCTAGTTTTCTTAAGAAGACCCATCATTCATTTAAAAATCTTGACTTTTGTTTCATTCTTGATTAAAAAGAATCGCTTCACACAGCAATGCACAGTTTAAGTACAACTTTTATTAATACTGGAATCATCACAGTGCGTTTTGTTACATTAGCAGTGACTAAAGTTAACAAAAAAAGGTCAATTTTACAGTGGAAGACAGAAAAAGAAAACCTTATCATCAGCGACAGAGGCGAAACGACCTTGGAAATCAATTCACAATAAATTAAAGAAGAAGAGGGGACAGAAAGAAGAGAGAAAGACAAAGACCACGGTGCCTGCAGGTCTACGAGGGGGGGTGAAGAGAGGAGCAAAAGATTGGTTTGTACAGAAACATAAAGCAGATGTTGACTGGGCCAAATTGGTATCCTTGGAACAAAATAGCCTCATAGAAAGTGATATCAATGTCTTAATGGTGAGTTGTGGAGAGATTTCATTTGGAGGCTATAGAGGAAGAAGGGACAGAGAGAGAGAGAGCAAGCGAGAGACACTACTGAGAACTGACAGAGACATTCAGTTCAGTCACTGTGGCACCGGGGGCCACTGTGGCCCCTCTGTTCTGCATGGCTATATGACAGGAAGTTACAACGTGTTTCATCATGATCCCTCAGAAGACCATAATGGAGCTTCCAAGAATCTACCTTAGTCACGTTTGCTTCAGACAACTGTGTGTGTGCTTGTTGGTGTGTGTGTGTGTGTGTTGGGTTTCTTCAGTTATAGACAGCAAAGACGATTGGCAGATTGTGCGTGGGAGGTGGGAGGGAACAGTAGGGGTCTTAACCAAGTGTCCTAGTGCAACACACATTCATGCACACTCACATACATATTCAGTATAACCTGGGCAGATGGCTTTGGGAGCGTGTTGTAATGCAGCATTTGAGCCTAAGGACCTTTTAAATACCCCATATGTTGGTACCTTCTAAAGACTTTTAAATGTCTTTGGTAAGGTATAATTTAAATTAAGACTGATATTAGTATTTAAATACCTACTTAGAGTAAGAACATTTTATATATTTTGTCTTTTGCCTAACCCTAACCCTAGCTCAGTTCCATACACTAGGGATTTGCCTATGTGCAATACTTCTCATTATAAATGCAGCTCAATCTGTGCTTTTAATGGTCACCACAAGGTCATTCTTATTATTATTGTATATGTATGTATAAATGTAAATGTATGTAGGAATAACTTGCATAATGATTTCCAGGACAATCATTGATCAAGTAAGGGGTGGGAATTAATAAGCATTTGCTTCCTCCTACTCCCTTTCAGACACATATGATTTATTATTATTATTAATATGAAGACTTTTTTTTGTTGAATATACAAATATTACCATGAATGTGGATAAATACTGTATTATAACAATACGGTATTCTGTTTTTCACATTTGTTATTTTTTAATCTGTTCGAAATAAAGACTGAAAGAAAGAGAAAGAATTAGCCATAAGGAGCCTTAAAATATGTTTTTTTGTTTTTAAGAATGTTTGACAGACAGTATGTTTCCTGTGTTTTCTTGAAGGAAATCAAAGTTGCATTTCACACCGCAAAATAAGTCTGTTCTCAGCTAAATGTCCACATAGATTTGCATGTGCTGCAAGCAAATGTCCACAATGGAAATCTGCCAATTTCCTAGTAAGTAACCAGGGTAACTAAATTGTGGATGGACAACAAGTTGAAAAACCAATGCTTTTTAAAAACCCTCTTATTTTTTAACATTTACTTTGAGTGATTTGGTGATGTTTGGTTTTGAATTAAGACTTTAGAATCCTCCCTTTCATGTGCTACTGTTCCGTGACATTTTAACATTATGCTGTAATTGTCACTTGTGTCCATTTTGGCAGTTTTTCAAAAAGCAAAGTTGCCTTTTGATTTTCAGCCCTATTTAACACAAATACTGATATACTTGTGCTGCAAACACCATAAGATTTATTTTGGCGATGTGGGTAAACATTCCTACTGCATGTTATTATACTGCTCCCCCTTGCGTCTTGTAGGTTTTAGAGACAGAAGCTCACCAAGAAACCATCAAAGTAATATAAGCTAACTGTGATATGGTCCTTAAAAGGCTAAATTAATTAAAATGTAATCTAGTGCTATGATTGAGTGTCAGCTGAGTTCCTTGAAGCTAGTCCTGTACAGCGGGGTAGTTTACCCTAGCTAATGCTTCTGGCTCTTAACACAACACACGCAGAAACCACCAGTTAGCCACCTACATCCACATTTGAACTGTAGCACACATACTTACCAACCTACAAACACACAGACATGGAGAAAGAGGAAGGACCAGAGTGAATGGGATATAACAGAGAGAGAAACTGAGCCCATGTTGGCTGTGGTGTGAGTAAAGACTTCATCAGAATGATGTTTCATTAGCTTTGATGGGCTGCGAGGGACAAAGAGTACAGCCGCTGGGACTCAACAAATGTCGTTTTCTAACCTATCAGTCAGACGGCGTCCCTGGGATTACTGTGCCAGTGGATGGAGGTAAGACAAGAGGAAGATAAGAGAGAGGAAAAGAGAAAGAGGGATACATGGGTGGGAAAACGGTCTCCGTACATAACGTGAGTGTTCAAACTAATTTGATAGTAATTAGTAGATTCTGTACACCGCCAGGCTTTCAGACAATGGTGCTGCTGAGTTTTTAACGCTACTGTGTTCCTACAATGGCAATATACTAATCATGAAGAGTAATAAACACCAAAAATGACAACTTGTATACAAATTACAAACCATGTTTTAACTTGAGTTCTTAAAGAAAACTTCTCACATGTCACCATGTAAAAGGAAAATCAAAAAACGAATTTAAGTAAATGGGGGCAGCTTTTAACAAAAGCAAAAATATATCACTATAAAAACTCTTGCAGTATTATCCAAGCCTTTTAGTTTAAGAACGTAAAGGCAGGCATTTTTCTCAAAACTCAATAGTAGCATTGGGTGATTCATTGATATACAAATTGTCATTTTGTTTTAGAAGTATTCCTTTGGAGTAACTGGTTTTCAACTGGGTATTTTTTGGCACTTGGCCAAAAAATGAGTTGAATATAAAAAATATTTTCGTGTGGATTTAACAAACAAAACATAGCATGTTAATTAGTTCACTTTAGATCCTGGTTGATGTATTATTATTAATCATTGGGCTAGCCAGGCTAACTGTGCTTACTTATTGATCGTAGGCTAAGCTAACCATGCCGTTGTAGGTAGCTCAAACTATTCCTTTATCAGTTTGACAGTTGTAGTCGTAGGTACTTGCATAATAACTCAACAGCACTACAGTCTGTACAGAAACACAGTATTTTCTGAAGTCATTTTATTCAAGTGTGCACATGGCATGTAACTATCATGTTTCATGTGTGTACTTATCTAGATGTTGTCAAGATAAGAACTTACAATGCTGCAATATCACTGAATGTCGAGATGGGATATTTTCAACTGATTTAAAAATTATGAAATGTAAATAAATGTATTTTTACAGTGCTAGTTCCTTTTGAACATGATGTATAGCAGTTAGGCCTGTGTAACTTGTGTATACACAGGCCTAGTTTGTGTATATCCTATGATGTGTTTGTTCGTGTTGTACGAACGCATGCCTGCACGCATGTACATCTGCCGATATGTTTTTATGTATGTCTGTTTCATTGTAGCCAGTAGACCTATTTCTACACACAAACACATAATCGTAAAAATGGGCATAATGATATATGTGTAGCAGAGTATTAGTTTCAGCTTGATCAGACAGTTAGTTCAGTACACAGTTAATTCAGCATGTTAAAAAAAGACATTATTGTTTTAGTTTAGATAACTTTTTGTGCTGTTAATTTGGCATTTTAAAGGAAAATAGCAGTGTTGTACACTCATCTCACACTCATCAAAGGCCAGTGTGTTCAATATGATCTGACTTTTTCTCATCCGACTTAATGTGAAATCCTGCTCTTATCCTGAGTTGTAATCCATCATTTGGAATTAAGCAGCATGTCTGGTTTGCAGGGAATTATAAACGCTTTAATGAAGCAATAACTAATATAGATAACTGGCAGTGAATTCAATGTGCACTAGAATTAATAAACATACAGCACATACGCATTCAGACTCTTAGAATTGGCTCTAACAGTGTCCTTGGAAATATAATGAAGGGTAACTCTATATCATCCCATTCAGAGATGGCAATGTGATATAGCTTTAAGATGGTGAACCAAAACAAAACGGAGCTATTTTCCTTTAACATACCCACACTTGAATGTACGCACATGCACACTACCTCTGTATTGCTTTCCTACTGTTTAAACTTCATTCAGTTGTACAAGAACAAAGTCATGACATTGCAATCGTTCAAGCAAGTCAAACACAAACAGTTAAATGTCCCCCCTACACATTGCAGTACATTCAGCATCCATACCTATATTCATGTACACTTTGACTTCCATTGGTGGTCTTACAGATGAACAATTCTCTTTTTCTTGAGGAAGGTCCTCTCCCCTTCTACCCTCTCACCCAGCTGATACAACACACAGCATCCACATGTGACAACACACACACACATTGTGTTTACAAATTTCACTCACTCTTTAAATTGAATCATCATTATATTATTTTTAAGGGCCACAACTATATTTAAAACAGTACAGAAATAAGTTTAAAATAGGGCATTTACTGTAAGAGTGCTGATCCCTTCTGTTAGAAGAGCGTACAGATGTAAAGAGTTCGACCAAACAAGGACACACTCACACTCGGCCCACCCATCCTACATCCACATATGACACAGCTTAATAGTTTGTGTTACATGTGGAGGGATTTCTTATTCTTTTACATAAAATAAAATTAAGATAAAATATTCAAACAATACTGCGGAATGAAAAAATAATAATACTGAAACTGAAAATTCAATGTACATTTGTGTTTAAAAACCATTAATGCCAAATATGCGCGCCTGATTCTCCTTTACAAGTACAACACATTGTATGAACAGGCAGTGAAATGCTCATTGCTCTCGTCCTCTCTCCGCCAGTTTTTAAAGTCTAATTTAACACTCCTGCTTATTTGTCAGCAGAGAGCGTATCAAACAGGCTTCACCTTTTTCTTCACCACATTGTCCATAAATAATCCTTTCATGCAGTCGTGTCCTGAGCTGAACTGGGTTATTAGCACTAAGCTAAGCTAAACTGGGATTGAAACACTTGTGCTGTGTCTCAATTTGTGGTCTTCCATATTTTGAACGTATGGCAGAAGTGCACTATGAATGCCTGGTTGTTGTACTTATAACAGTCAGAAAGTGACGTGTGGAACACTGGATAATTCTTACCCTCAATAATAGAATAGAATTGGAGGGATAAAACCCTCTTGGTCACACACGCAGAGCACACACAGTGAAATGTGTTCTCTGCATTTAACCCATCCAAGTACCAGGAGTCTGGTAGCTATTTTGGCTATCTAGTCAAAGGGCAGTTACCACCAGATTTGCCAATATGGTGGCTAGATATATTTCCTGTTGCAATATACGATTAAAATAAAAATAAATAAAAAGGGATGTTCAAATGTGAGTCAATTTAGGTTACTTCAGCACAACAGCTGTTAGCTTTGAAGCAACACTGTTGAAATTCAAGCACTACACAATTACATGGCACTAATGGAAGTATCAAAATTGAGACACAGGTTCAGTTAAAGGACATGATTAGTGGAACTGTATGTACTGTTTGTGACTGAAAACATGCTAATCTAAATGTTAACGTTTAGCTTAGCATTACATACACAAACAGTGTTGGGCAAGTTTTATTTTTGTTCAACTACACATTACCACCGATCATCAAAAGCACTGAGTTTTAAATTCTGTTTACCTAAAGATAAATCCTATCTTCAACTAAAGGCCTGGCCAAAGCCAGAGCTGCTAGCTTTCAGCTAACCACTGCCCAACACTGTGCAACTAACTGTGCGTGCTCTCCCTCAAAGTCATTTTTTGTCTCCTATGGTAGCATTATTGCAAATATAATAACGATATATTACCTTTGTTGTATGGTGTCCTTATAAATAAAACTTGAGGAGCCAATCTTGGGCAAAAGGCTGCTGCTCAGCTTTTTCATAATGCAAAGATATACAGTATTTACAGGTAAGAATACATTTGCGGATAAGCCAATGTACTGATATCTATTTGCACATGAACTTGAGTGAATGCTATTTTGTAATTGACCTTACTTTGGACATGAGAAATTAGAAATGTCCATAATCAATGTTATGGGCTGACTGTTTTTGTCATTCGGGTCGAGTGACCTTCTAAAGCCTATATCCCAAAGTACTCTCAACTATCTGTGCTGTGTATATTTTGCAATATATGTTGAGTGCAACCACTTAATTCACCATCCACAGAAGCACAATGGCTTGTAGAACCCTGAAGAGCTCTGACGTTCAATCAACATTTTAGATAAATATTTGTGCCCAACTTTCTCATCCCTGCCCTTCTTCCACCAATTACTTCAATTCCACCGGTCTTTATCACTTCCTCTTTGTCCCTCCCTGTCTTCTATAACACATTAAATAATATCCCTCCCTATTATTGGCAACCATCTCTTTCACTTTCTCTCTCCCTTGCATAAGGTATGACTACAGCAACATCTAGCAGCTATTGTACATACTCTCAAAGTGCTTTACAGTTTGAGCGTTTTTCAACATTTTTGAAATCCATTTCCTCCACCAGAAAGAAAAAGCGACAGAGAGAGAGACACACCAAAGTGGTGAGGCATGAATTCACAGTCAACATGTAATTTAGCATTCCTGATGATTGCCTGAATGTGATAAAGGAGAACCCACAGTCCTCCATTTATCCTCTTCTTAGAAACAAGAAAATAAAACACATTTATTGCTCCATTTCTGATTTAACATTTTCTCTCTGGTTCTAGAAAATATATATGAATATCTATACGCCTGGATTACTTCTCGTACAGTAGTAACAAGGTAAATGACATCACGATATAAACAAGAAAATACAGATACAACACACAGGAGAAAAGCCCTGCCCTCATTGGGTAACCAGCTGTCCTGCAGCAGAGCTCTACCCACCCCCCTCGCGCACACACAAACAATCAATCACGTGCACACACACTCGCCTTTGCCCACATGCATACACATGAATGCACCACACACACAAGAGAGGGGAAGGGGGAACTAGCACGGTTCAATGCCAACAGTATTTTTTAAACACTCTTTTACATTAGGATGAACCAGAGGGGACCTCTGGCCTGTTAGCTCCCCGTGCTAATACCAAAGCTAAAGTTCAGTGGGCTCATAAGTACAGTATGTCGCTGCTGAGATAGCCTGGGTTCTAATCCAGCTGGTCACATGGCACTCTCACCCCCCACAGGGACCTCCATCAGTCATTAGTCTTTCATCTAGGAGTAGACAGTCGGGTTAGTTGGAGAAGAGGATGGGGAAAGGTGTAATTGACAAACAGAACCCAGTCTTTCTCTCTTTCTTTGCCCTTTTTTCACGTATCTGTTTTTCGTCCCTGGGTGAAGGTGTAAAGAAGACAAACATGCGTCCGACATACACTAGTTATAGTGGCCTGCTAGGAGCCTGTCAATATTCATTATTTCACTTTTATTTGTCACCATGAGTTAACATCATTAATGTTATTATTATTATCATTATATTATATATCATTTACTCTAATGGTGTCATTAAACTTTTTTTGTGTATGTTTTTATTCATCATCTGTTATATTATAGCTTTCCCTACATAGTTAAGTGTTTGTGTATGTACTAGGCTGTTGGGTTGCACCACACCAACACCTGACTCCCTATTGGCTGACAAGTATCATCTTATTCCTGCTTCTCCTCGAATCACAAGATACGTGGTGCTGAGCGGTCATTGGATACGGTCTTGCGGAGACGGACCCCTCTCCTGATGGTGGTCAACATGTCGCCGGACCCTTCTGCCATCTCTATCTCATTATCGGTGGGGCCAGTTGGCTGCAGGGCCGGGTCATCAGGGAGGGCGGGGAAAGGAAACTGCCCTTCTCCAAGGGCGTGTGCACTGGCAACTAACTCGCCGATCTTTTCCACTAGGCTGTGCCGATTGGCCGCGATCATCTGATCCTCCTCTAACCCGGCCCCTGAGCCTGTTCCCATGGCAAGGCCTCCATGCTGCTGGCTGTAGATCTCTAATGCCGCCCCTGATCCCCAGGCGGTATTAGGCAGGCTGAGGCGCTTCGGTGATGCCTTCACATAATCAAGCGCTCCCTGTGCATCCTCAACTCCAGTAAAGAAGACACACTCTTCACTACCCACACGTACAGGCACCCCACCTGAGTGGGCTCCACCTGCGTACCCACCACTTGCCCCAGGTGAATGTGAGTCTCCTGGAACAGTAGGTGTCTTGACAGGCACAATGGGTGGTCGGATTGGAATAGGCCCCGCGCTGGACAGTGTACGCCTCACGCCCGGTTTCGTAGACGGGGTTCGGCGGATGGTGGCAGTGCCTGGAGTACCTGAACCACCTCCCCCGGATATAAGATGACCCCCAGGACCTAGAACCCCACTGGGTAGTCCGGCTGTGCTCGCTGGTCTCTTGGTCTGGATCATGCGCCGGTAGTTCTGAGCGATGTTAGTGTGGCGAGGAATTGTGGAGGACTTGTCAAACTCTGTCTGGCCATCTGCACCTTCAGCATCACCATTCACTGAGTAGCAGTCATAATCAGAACCTAATGTGGGGGGGTAAGGGAGAAGGGAGACAAGTGATTGAAGATCACAAAGTGATTGAGGATCACAAAGAAAAGACAAGAAAGACAATTTATTGTGGTTACATTATTGGATAAGCACAGAAATTATTATTAAAGCAACATTATAATGGTATGCTATTTTGATAAAAGATGCCTGAAACTGACAGCCAGTCTTGAAATGCACAAATATTTAATAATATTCAATTTAGTCCTGACATAAATTGTCATCTCCCAGCTACTGTCAAGGAAAGAACTGTCATACTGTGCCAGCTGCTTGAATAATTAAATGGATGATTCACTCTGTTTGATTTTGGTAGCTAAAGACGGTAGCAGTGACCCAGCGGGCTTATGCCTACACTAACGGTAACGTGAACCAAGACATTTAAGATAGACCTAGTAAATTAAAGTTAAAAACTGTATCCTGCTGATTTTTATGCAGCACAAAATATGTTGGCAACAATTTCCATAAAGAGGTTGGGAACATGATGCCTCAACAAATGATTTCCTCTACATTGATTTAACACTAGAAGCATTTAACACCGGATGGATATGCTAGCAATGCAATTGCCATGTTTCTGCAAGGAATGCGAGAAGTTCTCATGACCCTTGTGAAATGTGTTTACCAACCTATTATACGTGATCTGAGAAGGCAGTTTTGTAAATCACAGAGCATGGCTAGCAAAATAATCTGATATTGGATTGATGAACTCTAGGAAGGTTGGGCCATGACTTGAGACTTTAGCAAAACATATTGCTGTTTGAAAGAAATTGGTAATGCCCTCTTTCACAGGTAAGAGCAAACATGGACAGGAATCTGAGGAGCGGGTTCCATGTAACAGACCAATTGCAGGTGCAAGAATGAATCTAGTGGTTTGATTTCCTTGCATTTCTGAGAAAGCTGGTCAGTGAGTGTGGGCTGGGATGGCGCAGGACATTTTATGTTTAAAATCAAATAAGAATAAATGACCACATTAGGACTTGCAAAGAGCCAAGGTTCTTGGACACAACTGTGCAATTGAAAGTAGTATTCAGTCCCTCTTGGTGGCAATATCTAACTTCTTTCTTTTACCATAAAAAAGGGTATGTGTACTCACTAAGAAATTGTTGCTACATGTACTTGAACCTTTTTTGCAGCTAGATGTTAGTGATTTCCCTACAATTGTACCATGAATAGGATGCACTTTGCCAATCCTAGTTGTGCTGCTTTTCCTTCACCAACTTCAAAATATGCCTGGTAGAATATCTTTCATAACTCAAAGCTGTCAAAGTTGCTGTACTTATGAGAGTAAAGCATGGTAGCACTTTCCTAAAAGTGTAATCTCGTGGACAAAAAGAGGTTTTGAAAGACCGACAGATGACGTGGTTTGTTTTCACAGCCGACAGTTCATGTTGTATAGTTGTTCTGTATTGTGCTGATTGAACTGACCACTGCATTATGTAATTTGCAGGTTGGTGTATTGTTCTTTTTTGTGAATAAAGTTATATTTCATCAGGCTCCGACTGCCTCCAGCTATTTATCCTGAACCTGTTAAGAGGTTTTGGTTCTGATTTTTCCATTTTTTTCTAACACATTTTGAGACATCCATACTGTGTATCCATCTCCAATTGTTGGCCATTTGCACTACGACTCGGCTTTTACAGCAATAGTTGCAGGCAATATCAGGATCAATCATGGGTAAACTTGCACTGTCAGGCAAAAGGTGTATACTAGATTAGAGTTTCACCTTGGGAGGGGATTGTGTCCTCAGAGCAGGATGGGGTTGTAGTCTCTGTGCTGTAGCCACTGGAGTACTGCAGAGAGTCCCTGTTGCTCTTTTGCTGCTCCATACTCAGTCCTCTGGTCAGAACCATGGCCAGGTCACTGGCTGCTGGAGAAACCTCATCTCCATGCTGAGGACAGAAAGAGGAAACATTAGAATGGTGTTTAAACACAAACTTTGTCCCGATCACATGTCAGATAAGCAAGTCAGTTTGGCTTAAGCCAGTGGTCACCAACCAGTCGATCGCAATCTGCTTGGATTGCGATCGACCGGCAATTAATGTGATATAGTTCACAGTTCCAGATAATACTCAAACACAAAAAATAAAATGACAAATGTAATTCATGTCGGCAAAACCTCTTCTAATGCTTAGTTATACCTTTTTCCCAAACCTACATTTATAATGAAATTGAAAGTTTGAACAAATGTTGGCATATTGTTAAAACTTCAATATGTTTTGTATTTAAGACAATAATATATTTAGTCATCCTCATTAATTGATGAAGTTTAGTATAACGCTTGTCAGCTAGACTAGAGGTAACAAACATTATGTCCCCAAATTATATAACGGAAAAACTACTCTCCCGACTTTGGTGAAAGTTGAAAAACAGTATAATTCCCTAAAACAACTGTATCTCTCTACTAAATCACACAAATGTATTCAATGTGATCCTCTTTTATTCACTCCCATCCATCCAACATCCCCTACAGCTCTTTGAAACGGAAGCCCAATGTGCTCTGATTGGTTAGCTGGCCGGCTCTGTTGTGATTGTTCAACCGCTTAGGAATGTGTAGGAAATGTTCCGACTCTTAGCATTATCAAAGCAATGATATTGCAATGTAAATTATAATCTCCCCCTAAAAAAGACCCATTATTTATAGTGAAAACCACCCTTGAATGATGGAATAGTAGCCCAAAACCTTTAGGGATCCAAACCACAATATATCATAAGTACCCTGTGTCAAGATTGATGCTAATTTAGTGAAACTTGAATTTCTTTAGAAAAGGCAGGACTCACCTTTGGGTACATTTGGTTATCATCAGCGCCATTTATTTCATTGAAATATCACTATAGGTATTCATTCCATCCAATTACAACTGTATTTTGACCTTTTTGGAAAGTTCAGCCTGACCTCTATGCCCTTTTTGGCCACATGCGTAATGCTGCGCAGGCTGCCAGTCAGACCTATGCATTACACATTACATTGCATTTAGCAGGCACTTTTATCCAAAGTGACTTAAAATAAGTGCATTCGACCAACAAGATACAAACTTGAAGAAAACAGAATCATATAAGTACATCAGGTTTCATAGAGCTAAAACATTTCAAGTGCTACTCAACTGGCTTTAGATAAGCCAGTCCTTTATTAGTATATAAGTGCTTTGTTAGCAATTCTTTGTTAGTAATTCTATCGCTCGAAGTGGAGTCGAAAGAGATGAGTTTTCAGTCTGCGCCGGAAGGTGTGTAAGCTATCTGCTGTCCTGATTTCAATGGGGAGCTCATTCCACCATTTTGGAGCCAGGATAGCAAACCGACGTGTTTTTGCTGATGGGAACTTGGGTCCCCCTCGCAGCGATGGTGCAGCGAGCCGTTTGGCTGATGCAGAGCGGAGTGCACGTGCTGGGGTGTACGGTTTAACCATGTCCTGGATTTAGGAAGGGCCAGATCCATTCGCAGCATGGTACGCAAGTACCATAGTCTTGAAGTGGATTCTAGCAGATACTGGAAGCCAGTGAAGGGAGCGGAGGAGCGGAGTGGTGTGGGAACATTTAGGAAGGTTGAAGACCAGACGAGCCGCTGCATTCTGGATGAGCTGCAGAGGTCGGATGGCACATGCAGGTAGACCAGCCAGGAGGGAGTTGCAGTAGTCTAGGCGTGAGACACATACGATAAGATAAGATGAACCTTTATTAATCCCAGAGGGAAAATTCAGTTGTACAAAGCAGCAACAGGGTAAGCGTGAAAAAAACAGTACAGCAAAGATTCACACAGATCAATAAAATCTAAAATAAATAATAAATCAAATCAAATCAAGGAAAAAATAATAATAATAAAATACTATGAAAATAGGAGATGAATAAAAATAAGAGTAAAATAACTGTCAGCATATATACATATTTGGTCATCATCTAAGTTATAAAGTGCGGAATAAATTAAAGTGACAAGTGAAAAGTTAACATGGGTTGTGGAAACAGTGTATATTTATGTCCAGTGATTTCATTGTATTTCTTTTTCATATTCAACCCCTTATTGTGCAGCCTGATGGCTACAGGCACAAAGGTCTGTCCGAGGCGCTTGGTGCGTTGTTGTGGAGGGATGAGTCTGTGGCTGAATGTGCTCCTCATCTTCACTAGCTCTGCGTGGAGTGGGTGGGAGGGGTTCTCTAGGATGCTGTTGAGCTTCCGCCTCCCCTCTGCCACCTCCTCCAGATTGTCCAGTTGTACTCCCACTACAGAGCTAGCCTTCCTCACGAGCTTGTTCAGCCTGCCAGTGTCCCTAGTGTTTGTGTTTCCACCCCAGCACACCACGGCAAAGAAGAGCACACTGGCCACCACAGACTGGTAGAACATCTTCAGCAGCCTCGTGCACACGTTGAATGACCTGAGCCTCCTCAGGAAGAACAGCTTACTCTGTCCCTTCCTGAAGAGAGCATCAGTGTTGTCTGACCAGTCCAGTTTATTGTTTAATTGCACTCCCAGGAACTTGTAGCTGTTCACCACCTCCATATCCTCCCCCCTGATGGTGATGGGGGTCAGAGGCGTCTTGCTGCTCCGCCTGAAGTCCACCACCAGCTCCTTAGTCTTGCTGATGTTGAGCTGGAGGTGATTATTGTCACACCAGCCTACGAAGTTCTTAACCAGGGCCCTGTACTCCTCCTCATCGTCATCTGTGATGCAGCTGAAAATAGAGGAGTCGTCAGAGAACTTCTGTAGGTGGCATGAGCCGGAGTTGAAGCGGAAGTCAGAGGTGTAGAGAGTGAACAGGAAAGGTGACAGCACAGTTCCTTGGGGGGCTCCGGTGTTGCTCAGCAGCACATCAGACACGCTGCCCTGCAGTCTGACATACTGAGGTCTGCTGGTGAGGTAGTCTGTGATCCAGGCCACTATGCTGTGATCCACCTGCATCACTGACAGCTTCTCAGCTAGCAGGTGTGGCTGGATCGTGTTGAAGGCGCTGGAGAAGTCGAAGAACAGAATTCTCAGTGAGCATGTACGGCTTCTCCAGCTGTGCATTGCATTACGTATGGCCGTATCTCTGGAACCCATTGGTCAAATTGGGTGATTGACACCTCTTTGTAACCATTAGAGCCAATAGAATCGAGGGGCGGTTCATAAATCCATGTAAAAATTACCATTGGTCAGTTAGAATGATGCACACACATGCCCTAAAGTTGACGCTCCGGACTGCTAACCATGCTAAGCCGTTTTTTGCCATAAATGTAATGATGGATTATCACTAGGGCTGTCAGTCGATTAAAATATTTAATCGCGATTAATCGCAAATTAATCGCACATTTTTGATCTGTTTTAAATGTACCTTAGAGGAATATTTTTCAAGTTTATAATACTCTTATCAACATATAAGTGGACAAATATGCTTTATGCTAATGTTTATTATCATTTGAACAATGACAAATATTCTCATGAATATTAAACACAACAACTTCTGAACATTACAAATATTTGCCTCAATTCAACCTGGAACCTAATACAATAAAAATGGTGTGTGTGTGTGTGTGTGTGTGTGTGTGTGTGTGTGTGTGTGTGTGTGTGTGTGTGTGTGTGTGTGTGTGTGTGTGTGTGTGTGTGTGTGTGTGTGTGTGTGTGTGTGTGTGTGTGTGTGTGTGTGTGTGTGTGTGTGTGATGGATCGTTGGAGCTATGTGCAATTCAAGGCATATGCTCGAACGGGAGCTGCCTGGACGCTGCAATCAATTTGCACTATCCGTGCTGAGTGTGCTGACTTTTCGTACAATGTCCCACTGTCTGGCTGCCTGCATAAAGTCAAGTGCTCGGCACAGTTGTGGCGAAATGTCGCTCCTCTGTTTTCATTTAAGCAGCTCCTTATATCCGTTAGCGCAGCTAGCTAGCACCAGATGCTAACAACAACAATGCACGTAAGGTCTCTCTCTCGCTCGCTCGAGCCACAAATACACACACCCTCCCGGTCCTCCCAATAGCCAGTCGGTGCCTGCCGGTGAGCGTGGAAGTGTGGTCTGCCACAAGCGGGCGGCTGGAGCGGGGCTGTCAGCATCAGCTTGTAGATGGTATTTTAAACCCGATGTGCTCTGAAACTATGGGCCGGCCGAGGAAAAAAAATACACAAGCGTTAATCGCGTTAAAATAATTAGTGGCGTTAATTTGTTTTTGCGTTAACGCGTTATTAACGCGTTAACTTGACAGCCCTAATCATCAGTAATCATTTCAAAGTGACACAGAGACATTGGATTAACCTTCAACAGTGTTTTTATGCCCTTGAACACAACTTTTGATCACAAAACAGTAAAGGTAAGGCAAGGCAAGGCAAGTTTATTTATATAGCACCTTTCAACACAAGGCAATTCAAAGTGCTTTACAAACATGAAAGAAATTAAGAGCATTACGAAACATATTATAAAATGATATCTAGAAACACTCATTTAAAAGCAATGATATAAAATGACATTTAAAACCACTCTTTTAAAAAGCAAAGATAATAAAAATAACAGTTTAAGATATGAATATATCAATTAAAAGCAGCGGAAAAGTCTTCAGCCCGGATTTAAAAGTAGTAAGAGTTTAATCCTAGATATGTTCTTTAGGTGATAGTAGGCTGATTTAGTAACAGTTTTAATGTGACTGTTGAAACTCAGGTCAGAGTCCATGACTACACCTAGATTTCTGGCTTTATCTGTTGTTTTGAACATTGCACACTGAAGCTCAGCGCTAACTTTTATACGTTCTGCCTTGGCTCCAAAAAACATTACCTCAGTTTTATCTTTGTTTAATTGGAGAAAGTTCTGACACATCCAGTCATTGATTTGTTCAATGCACTTACTCAGTGTTTGAATTGGAGCATAGTCTCCTGGTGAAATTGTTACGTACATTTGTGTGTCATCCGCATAGCTATGGTAACTTATTTTGTAGTTTTTCATTATCTGAGCCAGTGGTAGCATGTAGATGTTAAAGAGAAGAGGCCCCAAGATGGAGCCTTGAGGAACCCCACATGTCATATTTGTCAACTCAGATTTGTATTTACCTATAGAAACAACGTTTCTTCTGTCATTTAAGTAGGATTCAAACCAATTTAGAACTGTTGCCGAAAGTCCCACCCAGTTTTCCAGTCGGTCTAGTAATATGTTGTGGTCAACAGTGTCAAACGCAGCACTGAGATCTAATAATACTAACACTGAAGTTCTGCCACTGTCTGTGTTTAAGTGGATGTCATTGAATACCTTTACAAGAGCAGTCTCAGTGCTGTGGTTTGGTCGAAAGCCTGACTGGAAAACATCGAAACAGTTATTTAAATGCAAGAAATTACTCAACTGTTGAAAAACTACTTTTTCAATGATTTTACCTAGAAATGGGAGGTTTGATATTGGCCTGTAATTGTTAATTACTGAAGCATCTAGATTATTCTTTTTTAAGAGCGGTTTAATGACTGCCGTTTTTTGGGGCCTGTGGAAAAACACCTGAGTGAAGAGACTTGTTTACTATATGAAGTAGATCTGAGGCCATGCAAGGCAAAACATCTTTGAAAAATCCTGTTGGAATAATATCAAGGCAGCAGGAGGAGGATTTCAGAAGTTGAATAATGTCCTCTAGGTTTTTATCATTAATCTGATGGAATTGTGTCATGATGTCTGAATTGATTTTAAATGGACACAGAGACAAAACATTTGCTATACCTGATGCAGAGGCACTGACTGCTTGTCTAATTTTCTGAATTTTGTCAGTGAAAAAGGAGGCAAATTCATTGCACGCCCTGGTGGATAGAAATTCAGAGGCTACTGACACTGGGGGGTTTGTTAGTCTGTCAACGGTAGCAAACAAGGCACGTGTGTTGTTTTTGTTTTTGGCAATGATGTCAGAGAAGAAAGAGTGTCATGCAATTTTAAATTCCAAATGATACATTTATAGATTTCAAAATTAACCTGGAGATTTGTTTTTCGCCACCTGCGTTCAGCTTTTCGACACTCTTTTTTCAGTTTTCACAGTCATAGCCTTTCTCCATGGAGATATTTTATTGCCAGTCACTTCCTTTATCTTAGTTGGAGCAATGGCATCTATGACATTTTTTATTTTTGAATTAAAATGATGGATCAATTTATTTGTGAAGTTACCTAAAGTGAAAGAGGAGACAGCGTCTGGCAGACAATGTCACTTGCACACTTTTGGCTGTCTGTGGAGACCGAGTTCCCCCACCTCGCCAAAAAGGCTGTAAAAGTGCTCATTCCCTTCACCTCTGCCTACCTGTGTGAGTGCGGGTTTTCCGCATTGTCTTTGATCAAAAGCAAGTACCGGTCAAGCAGGGGCGGATCTACCGGGGTTGCATGGGGTGGAAACTGCCACCCTAAAAATAGCCTTGCCACCCCAGTTGGCAGCTTTGTTTTGAAATAAAAGTGGTGGCTCATCGGACATTTATGAGAGAAAATCCCTAATGTCCGAGTGCAAGTGAATGCAGCACAAGACGCAAGCCTTGTAACCCCTCCCCCGGCGCAATCGAGGAAATGTGATTGGCGGCGATTTTATTTGAACGGGACGGCGCATTCAGACCCAAGTAGACGGAAGGAATGAGGTATTTGCGGTCTACAATGACAGAGAAGAGACTGTCAAGTTTGGCTGTACTCAGCATTGAATCAAAAAGCACTAAAGCTTTAGATCTTAATCAGTTTGTGAGGCGTTTTGCTGAACAAGATGGTAATCGCTGCATTCAGCTGTTATAGGCATGCCAACTTGATGCTCTGCTCACGGATGACTCGATGAGCATAAACAACTGTTAAGATGATGACCTTATGTGTGTAAATATATTTTTTTCTTTGTGGGGGTCTGCCCCCAAAAAACAGTTTTAAGTCCTGAGAAAGTCAAATAAGACCATGTGTAAAACTTCACTGCCCAGCCAAAAAAAGTAACCACTTTGATTTAACTAGGCCAGTAGGTAAGGGCATTCCACTGGATAATAATACCCCTGCATAACAACAACGACAATAATAATAATAATAATAATAATAATAATAGCAATAATAATTGGGAGTTTCTTCCTGTTAAGTGGGTATGCATCAATAATAGGTCGTTAAATGTTAAGAAGCCCTGAGACGCTGTTTCTTGCAAGATGTTGCGTCTACCGGGGGCCAACAGGTCTTGGCTTTGCTACACTATACTCTTGACAATATTGCATATAAATATAGTGTATGAATACATTTAATACACTTATATCCTTGCTTTTCTGCGTTACCTTGGCAGCCATGCTGGCCGGTGTCATCCTGTGTCTCTGCGCGTCCTCGGGCTGTGTAGGTGTGGCGTATCCCTGGGAGACCGGCGACATCTCGTTCTCCCTCAGTCTATCAAGTGGTTCCTTTCTTCTCTGAACTACCGCTGCCGCCCCTGCATGCTCGTACTGACCTGCTTTGGACCAATCCTGAAGAGGTGAGTCAAATTAAGAAACAGGAAGTAGCAGGTAGGGTTAGCACGAGAGACTTGTCCACTATCCAGCAGTTTGAAGCCCTTCATCTGAGTGCAGAGAGAGGGGGCCTTTACGGGTGGATTGTGTGGGAGTACTTGGAAGAGTGTGTGTGCGTGGGTGCATGTGGGCTGGGGGCTTTTTGAGTATTTCCGTGTTTTTATCTTGATGAGTTGGAATGGCCAGCTTTCAACACCCTGTTTAGTTTTGGAAAATCTCCAGACCCCAGATTGCAAAACCATTGACAGGGGAGGCCAAAAAAAAAGTACACACAATAAGTTGGGATGAACACAGGAAGCAAAGCAATGTGGTTACGAATGAGTTAAAAAGGTAATGAAAGTGAAAATAAAAGGCATTAACTGAAACGTATGAAACAGAAACAGAAAAAATAGAGCAACTGAAAAAATGGAAGCGAATGGAGAACAAACCTTCCACATCGGAACCTTTGATGTGGGAGAGGAGGAGCTGGATCCGGGGGGGCAGTTATAGGGTGGGGACGAGGCAGGAAGAATGACAGAGAGTGGCCTGGGGGAGCCAGAGTGAGAGAGAGCAGGGCGGAAGGTAGCGAAGGACGTGCCAAACTGCGGGATGAGAGACATAGTCACATCATCAGAGAGAAACAGAGACAGAGTTGGCCAGCTGTGGTGGACGATCGCTGAGCCAATCACAGGAGAATAAAAGCATCATACACTCATCTACTCTACAGTAGCCTCACACACCAAGTAAGAAACATCAGATCAGGGACGCCTCTATCTTTTTTTCAACCCAGTTTAGATTCGACCAAGCCCACTTCCGACTTAGCTCTTTCTCATGTTTAGTTTATAGTCCATGTGTAGAATTAGGTTTTTAAGTTTAGTCATGTGTCATTGTTCAATATTTAAATTAGATTCACTTATGTCTAGTCTTGTTTTTCTCTGTGTCATTGCGCTTCCTGTTTTATTTTGTACTTACCTTTCCTTCTCGTTTTTTGACTTTCTGCCATTGTGTGATTTCCCACCATTGAGATTGTCAACCCCACACATGATTGTTGCCACCTGAGTCCCATTACCTTTTGTATATAAAGTCCTCGTCTCCCTTTGTCCTGTGCCAGTTTTTCTTCTTTCAATGTGTAGTCAAGAGAGCCAGCGTTTGAAGCCAAGAACCTTTGTTGTTATTTCACATAGTCAAGTTTATTTAGTCCTATGTTTTGGCAGTTTGCTTTTGCTACGTTTTGCCTCTAAAATAGTTGTTTTTTGTTGTACTACACTTTAGATTTGTTCCCTTTGTCTTGAATCATGCATTTGAGTATTTGTGTCACATTCCTAACATGTCCCTATCTGAACAACTTATATCACTTTGACCCCAGATTGGGAAAAATGCAACTGGCATTGCAGTCACTCCAAGCGCAAGCCATGCTGCAAAACGCTTACAAATATGCTGTTTGAAGTAACTGTAGCTGCCAAATTCATATTTTGGTGGATGGAAACGTAAATGGTGACGCTGCTTCCATGTTTTTGCCATACAGAAGTGGCCGTGTTCAAATATAAACTGGGTTGGAAATCAAGACGCAGTTATTATATTTAGAATAGAAAATACAATTAGTGTCAAAAGTGCGTCAAAACGACTAGAGAAAGTGATTTCTAAAAAGCCTACATTTTCGCATCTACTGTATACATTTGTTAGAATGACAATGGGATGTGTTAGAGTGAACAGAAGTGTATTTGATTGTTTTTGCAACATCTGCAAGGTGGTTGTGCAAGGTTACCAGTGTATGTGGTGAGTGCAATCAATCTAGATTCTAGACAATGCATGTCACTCAAATTGGAGATGTATCACACACTGACTGCCATCAGATGGTAGTAAAAGGTGTTAATCAACTGAAAGGGAACACAGACATATATGCAGGCTGTTGTTGATGCAGATGCTGCTTAAAATCCGACATGAAAATGTACTTTGCCTCGCGAGCATCATTAGAATTGTATTTATGTTGCGAACAGATGTGCATGCTGGTCAAATAATGTATAATGAAAGGGACAAGCTCTCAAGCATAAATAAAATAAATCTGTTATATTCAAGATGTTTATGTGGGTGTGATTGCACTAACTAAAGTGGTGAATACAAGACAAAATACAATCCATGCATACTTTGCTGTTGATCTGAACCAAATCAGTTAGCAAGGGATAATGCTAGATGCTGCAAATCATTAACCAGAATTGTAGTAAAGTCATGAAGGTGTCCATTAACCAGAAATAAGTTGGCATTTTACCACTTCCAATTCCCTTGTCTTGAATCTACGGTTGCTAACAAGCAGCTGAATGAGACTATTAAATATCATCACGCCGACATCAGCCACCATTAGCTGCCATTAGCCGCCATTAGCTTAGCATTGTTTATGGTCTAACGTTAGCTTTTTACTTCTAGCGAATGAATTTCCGCTTCAAAAATAATAAAAGTTGTGTTTTTATGTGGAGATTGTCCTGCTGAACAAAACTTCTTGGTCGAACAAATGTTTGTTTGTCACTGATCACATATTCTGCCATTTTGTCTGGGACTTTTTTTGGAATGCTAACTTCTTGCTGCATCACTGCATCTCTACTGCCAACCCAGTCTCACGGCATTTCGTGTTCACCAACACGATTTTTAATCTATTGATTCGTGTTCACCAACACGATTTGCCCCTTTTTTTCGTGTTGCACAGCACGATTTTAAAAGCAATGTATTTCTACTGCCTGCAGCACGTATTTTTCTCCGGTCGGGTCGAGGAAGACCGGAAACTGTGTGGTTCATAAAAACATGTTCTTACTCAATATCAAGCCACAGTTATTGCTTTTATTTGAAATCGTATAATTTCGGACTTTTGTTGGCGTCTGTGAGAAAAATAAATGGGGCTCAGAGCCTCAGGATACGGAAATCTGTATTTTTAAATATTTGTTTCCTTCTAATTCGATATTCTTTTCAAAATAACACACTGTTATTTACTCACCAATAACACACAATTATCCTTGCTTTTATTTATTGGTTTAATTCCATAATCTCGGGCTTTTTTGGCGTCCGTCAGGAACTGAATTTCAAAATAAAAATAACCGGAAACAGACGTAGGCCTATAAGGGACATTTCGAGCATCATTGCGATTGTCAACATTTCTGAGTTTAGGATGGCCGAAGACACTACACTACCCATAATCCCCAGCTATCGTTTAGGACTACAGTCCCCGCAAGGTTACGCAGAGCGTCAAACAGCTGTGTGAAATGGAACGAAACCACGCCAGACTATCCAAAACTGGAATCGAACGCCCCCCCCAGAACTACACATGCTGGCTATTGTGTTTCGCAAAATGTTCTATGGGACGTCTCTACTGAACGTTTTCGTTTTTACCACAATTAGAAGTTGCCAGTATTAAACACATTGGTGTTATCAAATGTAAAACATATAATTAATAAATGGGTGAAAATCGCTTGTGTCCATAATGCGCAGCATTAATACCCACATGACAGCTCATTGTTACTTTGTAATTCTACTACAATTCAGAGGTTAACCTGGTATTTTTACTCCACTGCATTTATTTGAGTTACTTTGCAGATTCTGATTAATGATGTGAAATATAAACAACCCTTAAATCAGACTTTAGTTACACCTGAGTAAAATTCAGGTGAGGTGATTTTCAAGTGCCAACAATCAGGAGAGATATTTGATAGTTGGTGCTTGAGAAGACTAAACATGTATCTGCAATTGACATGAATGGAAACGAGTAATAAAGTATATTCATTACTCGTTATTCTCTACTAATAGTTCATTAAAGACTATTAAAGGCTATTTTGCACATCCCTTTCAAGATTTTCAAAGGTTTATTGACATATCATATACACAATGAATGAAACACTTGGGTCACAGGTTCCTCAACAGTGCATTACAAGACATCTATCAATGTGTGTGTACCTCCACCATTAAACTGTCATATTCTGCAAATTTCTTATTCTATCTACATACATAAGAGTATAATTCATATGTATAATATCAGTTAAAATAAGTGCTTCAACATAGTTAACATTGCAGGAAAGCAATATATTAGACGTTAAGTACTTTGTCAGGCTTAATATTTATCTGTAGATAGATACCCCCAAAGTTTTTTTCTTATTTAAAAGAAGACCTTAATCTGTTATTTAATGTTTAAATAAAGGTTAATTCGTTTTTCTGTTTTGCACCTCCTCCTATTAATATCTTTGTACATTCTGCACTAAACTGTTTTATTGTAGAGATCACTTATAGTATCTTCTTGATTTTTTATATTCTATATTTATACTTTCCCCCTATGAAAGTATGTACTCTTAATATTTTTTTAATCAAATAAAACACAATAATTCAATAACGTGCTTTAACCACTAGGCGGTGCACACAAGGTACACACAGCCATAATAACTTTGTATTATTAGTGTAGGACACTTTTGTTTTCGTACAACATCTGAAGATGTGTAGTTTTATGCATGCTTTCACATAATTTTACAGCATATTGCTATACTATTTCAGACTCAGTATTTACATTCTTACATTCAAAGAAAATCAGTAATATCTTTAAAAACTACAGTCCTTTTATATCAGCTGTGCACCGTTATGGTGTAAATATAACCTATCTGTGAATTAGATCAAATGTAAAAGTCAGCCGAATTAGTGTTGATACTGCAAGGAGACGCATTGTGTGAAGATAAATTGAAGATGTTGTTTAATTGTAGAATATATTTATGATCCACGTCAAGTATTCAGTTTCGGCGGCATTTTCTCAGTTTTTCCAAAGGTTTTCTCATCAGGGCTCTATATAAATAAAGAACTACGGCAGATCTGTAATATACAATGCAGCCGAACCGTGTATTACAATGCCGTTATGTGATGACTTTCAAAGAGAAAAGCAAGAGCGCTCGGAATTAAGTATTATTTTATTCTTTTAAAATGTTTTCCGGATTTCATATCATATAAACACCAAATCCCAGCATGCATTGCGGCTAAAACATCCAATAAGCGAGCTTAAAACCATAGCTGAGGATCTTGGGTAATCGCTCGAAATGCCTACGTCTGTTTCCGGTTATTTTTATTTTGAAATTCAGTTCCTGACGGACGCCAAAAAAGCCCGAGATTATGGAATTAAACCAATAAATAAAAGCAAGGATAATTGTGTGTTATTGGTGAGTAAATAACAGTGTGTTATTTTGAAAAGAATAACAAATTAGAAGGAAAAAAAGATTTAAAAAATACAGATTTCAGTATCCTGAGGCTCTGAGCCCCATTTATTTTCCTCACAGACGGCAACAAAAGTCCGAAATTATACGATTTCAAATAAAAGCAATAATTGTGGCTTGATATTGAGTAAGAACATGTTTTTATGAACCAAACAGCTTCCGGTCTTCCTCGACCCGACCGGAGAAAAAGACGTGCTGCAGGCAGTAGAAATACATTGCTTTTAAAATCGTGCTGTGCAACACGAAAAAAAGGGGCAAATCGTGTTGGTGAACACGAATCAATAGATTAAAAATCGTGTTGGTGAACACGAAATGCCGTGAGACTGGGTTGCTACTGCACTAAATCAGCCAGTAACATAATAATACATTTTATTTTGAGGCGCCTATCAAAGCACACAAGGACACCTTATAATTCATAAAATATCCTTGAAAGGAAACATCTTCTTCCAATGCAGCAAGCCAGCAACATATGTGCTAATAGTAATCATTTGTGCTTAGGAAGATATGAAAATATATTCCTAAAAAAATCCAGTTCAACCTAATTTCTGCAAGAAAGCCTTTATTCAACAAAAACCTCACATGTGAGATTGAATTTTACTCGTCCTCTCGTAGGTATATGGTGTTTGATTCAGTGTTGTTTGATATTGTACCACCAAAATGCCTTCTCTGCTGGAGAGTCCATTTAGCCACTGCAGGTTTGCCTGATCATCCAGATGTCAAAGTCTCCCACTGTTTTAAAAAATCCATTAAACTCTTAAATAAAACTCCCGCTACCGTGGTGAATGCAACTCATAATTTCAAACAGCATGTGTTGTATAATTCTGTTCTGAAATGGCTTTATGCCACCACCACAATTATCAGTTGTTAACGGTCCTATTATACTAGATTTTTTTATTTTGTTTTTATGTTCATCACTGCCACCGTAAAAAAAAGTTGTTGAAGAAAGTTACAACTTCAAGCTGTTAGACTTATGATACCACTAAGAGACATATTTGCAAACTTTTTTGCTGAACAGATGGCAGTGTCCTCTGACATGCATCCATCACAGCTTTGACACGCTGTGGATGGAGGGTGTAACAGATTAAATAGTCTAATCACAACTAATTCATCTAACTGTGATGCCAAAAAATGTAGGAATAAAACCGTGTATTGGAGGCAGTTCACAGATAGATGAACACACCAATAACTCTTTTAATGTTCAAACAATGTAATTAAACATAAGGGGTAAAATAATTTAAGGGATGTTTTAGTTTTTGTTATGAAAAACACAAATGTAAAGCTCTGATTACAAGGATACATTGATGACAAAATTACCGGTTTTATTCTATTTCTGCCATACTTAAATCACTTTCATTTGGATTGAGTGTTACGCTGATGACTGCCTATTATACAGTTTGAATGGGAGTACTCACAGTGGTGGGGGAGCTGCATTCACTGACTGATTGGCACGTTTCTGAGGCCTCTGACGATGCTGAGCTGGACGACTTCTACAGCAAAACAACAAAAAAGCAGAAAACATATTAATGATTTGCCAAGACTCAATGAGTCAGTGTGAGCATTGCATCTGTGAAACCTGAATATATATGTTTTTCCCAAATGCCAGTTAGGTGAGATAATTCTGCTAGATTTCCAAAATAAGACCATTATAGAAAGTTAAAACCTGATGTTTTATGCTATTCCAATTCATGACTGAACCCCAACATTTTAAGAGGAACTCCCCCAGTAGGGAACTTTGGGATTTTAGCCTTAGCAGACCATTTACATGCACAACAACCTATACAGTATAACACACTACAGGGAAGGGAAAACCCCAAAAAGCAAAACAGAGCCTCTTTAATCATTTGTTTCTAATGTCTGCAACCTGATACCCTGCTTTGTCTTTGTATGATTGTGTGGAAGTATATTGAACACAAGGCATTTTAAGATAGCACACGTTTTGGAGTATATTATGTGTGTATTTTGGCTTACCTGGCTAGTGATGTCCGAGGGCATGGGTGAGGGGGGCTTGGAGTAGATGTTTGCATCCTGGGACACGAATCCCGAGTCGTGGGAGGAGACGCTGCTGAGGCGGTGTGCTGCTATGCCCCCCGGTGGTGGGGGTTGATGCGGCAGGTTGCTGCGGTAGCGATAGGAGGAGGAGGAGGAGGATGAGGTGGGTGAGTGGGGCTGGGAGCCTCCACCGCCTCCACCAAAACCACCACCACCGCCTCCCCCTGATGAACGGGAGGCACTACTGTGGGCGCTGTTGACGCTGCTGCAGTGGGAGTTGGGAGGGTAAGGTGCAGAGGAGGGTGGATTGAGGGAAGGGTGAGGAGTGTGAGGGGAGGATGTGAGGAAGGTGATGGGTGCCATTGTGCAGTAAGGACAGTATTTAGTGGAGAGCATGATTAAAGTGATGGTTTAGGAAGGGTTTGGTTATTGGGAAAGATGATAAATTGGTGATAGGAGGATTTTGTGGAGGTGGTTGATAGGTGAAGTTGAGGAGTAGTCGTTGATTTAGAATGTTAGCGATGAGATGGCAAATTCAAGTCAGTCAAAAGCAGAGACCCCAGAAAAGAAAGGAAACCAGGGATCCAAGAGAAAGAGGGCAGATCACACGAGTGCGCACAGACAAATGACACAAATAGAAAAAAGGGAGACAAGTACAGTCAGAAAGTGATGGTTATAGTGAGGGAAAAGGGGGGAGAGAAAGGGCGAGAGGGGTGGGAGAGAGAGTGTGTAAGCTCATGAGGATCCAGGGAAAACACACACACACTAAACACTGCAGGCAAAAGGCTGTGAACTTGCATGCTTCTGAGCTTTGCCTGCGACTACATGCATAAACTGACAGAGAGACGTATACAGTGATGTTTTTCAGACAAAGAACTACAGAAACACATTGCTTAGTTTACAGTATTCTTCTTGTATTATTTATTTTGAATTGTGAATTTGCACACATTTTAACCCCTATGAAAAGCAGATATGCGCGTATGCTGATGATCTCTGCTATTTGTGGCAAATTCAATATCATTTGTCCACTTTTTAGAAGATTGTTTCTGTGTCTGAAGGTGGTTTGTGGTTTATGTAGAATTCCATTAAGAGTGATGATAACTGGACACACAGTAATGATGTACTGACACATAAACAATAGCACAGTAAAACACAAACAGGGAGGCTCCTCTTTCTTTACAAAAAAGTATTGTCGAGCAACCATAATATGTTGGTAGTGTTTGTGTGAGTACCTGCACATGCTGCTCTTGCGGGAGCAGGAGCTGCTGGGGGATGAGGGGGGGGTCTGATAGGACCAGCTGTAATCCGACCCCTTAAGGTCCTTTATCACCTGTGAGAGAGAGAGAGGTTGTAATCTCATTAGTTTCTTTCCTTTCAGCACGCACGTGTGTTTGTTTGTGTGTCTGTGTGTGTGGTACCTGTTCACTAGCTGGCGGCAGTTTGTGAGGATCAGTTGTCAGCACAGTGAGGTCATCAATGATGGCCTGGAGGTGTGTGATCTCTCCCAGCATGGCAATCTCTCCATTCTATAAAACATGATTGAAACATGCACTGCGCTTGTAAAGTAAAAACACACTCATGAGTTCAAGGAAGAATACAAAGGAGAATTCAAAAGGAATTCGGTAGAAACCACAGTGCAACTTTGATGCATCATCATTTCATTGACTGTGATGTTTTTGGCCACAATCCTTGTGAAAAGTGTGGAAATGTGTAACTGTCACATCCACTGTTACCATGGGAGACTAACACACACCTGTGTGAGATAAATTGCAGTATGTTGCCTCCCAGTGGAATATGAGTGAAGTGTAACTTTTAGTAGCCTAATTCTGGATCACACAAGCCTCATTTACTTTGAGCAAGGCACTCAACCCCAATCTCTCTCTGCTGCTCAGCAACTATTAAGGTCCTTACACACCGAGACGATTTTCGGCGTCGATAGATGTCTGGCCGTCGATGAGCGTCCGGTCGCCCTACTCAGATTGGTGTGTACTGCACCGTCATGTATTTTCGGCTGTGCCGACACCTTCCGCCGATTCGACATGTTGAATCGCTAGGCTGTCGGCCAAAGAAATCACTCTGATTGGCTGTTCAGGTTAGCGAATCAGTGCATGAGAAGCGAAACGGAAGTGAGGGACCCAAACAAACTATTAAGAAGGCAAATCTGAGATTTCATTTACCTCCAGCTCTCGACTCAGGTTCGGGAAAGCCCCATGAAAATGGAACGCACACGCTATTTGTTGTTTGTTTATATCACGCATTGCTACTCACGCATGCGCAGTTCGTACGTGCAACTTGGCCGTCGGCTGAAGTCTTTGCGGTGTGTTCCAGTGCGAAACATGGCAAGGCGCAGGAGACGTGAGACGTTCCGTCGGGACGTGTTCTTTGGTGTCAGTTTGGTGTGTAAGGAGCTTTAGACTATACCCCCCCCCACTCACCACAACAGGCTGCAGGAAGCCGATGAATGTGCAGAAGCGCCCCCTCTCCTCCACCAGGGCGCGGCGCACTGCCTGTTTCTCCATCTCCTCCATCAGCAGACACATGTCAGTCACATCCTGCATGGCACTGTCCAGCTGGGGCTGCAGGTCCACTCGCCCTGCAGGGGGGGAAACACATATGATATAGAAGAGCTTGAAACCAGCAGCTCAGTGGGAAGATGAGGGTAGACGACGGGAGAAGAGAGGTTTTCAGATGTGGGTGATGTGGTAGGAAAGAAGATGACGTTGCAAACAATACAAGTGGAAGGTGTGTGTAGGAAATGTCACCATAGCATACCGAACACAGGGAAACAAGGTAAGCAGCAACATCTTGTTTGATATTGTAATCCAATGCTTATAAAAGTTACATGGAATCCATACCGCTGTCTATCAGCTTTGTTTTGGTTTCCACCAACTGCTAAATAACACATGTAGCTGGCCGCTAACTTTGTGGGTCCCCTGTTTGGTGCTGGCATAATAACATATGGTGGGTTATGAGAGCCCTTTCACTTCAATAATTAGAGCTTTGGATAACCTTGGTAAAACATGATTTATAGGCCTACAAGTCTACAACGGCCTGTGTTTTTTGTTGTAACTAAGACTAGAGTCTAAATGTATCCATAACACGCTATGTGCACACATAATGTGCGAGAGTGTGCACATCTCCCGTAATAACAACACAGAGCCAAAACACATACTATGTGTTTCTTCCTAAAAATGTCACTTGCTGTGATTGCACAGAAATGCATCGATGACAGAAAAGGACACATAAGTGGATAAGTATGGTGTAAAACATCTCAATCCTACCTACTGTTAACACAAACTAGTGCAATCCATTGAAAGTCAGCCATGAAATATATATTTGTAGTGTCACAACATGCAGTGAAAGAGAGGACAAGAGACGAGTGGCAGCATGAGAGCAAAATGAAAGCCTGCGGTGTGACTACAAAGATAATAGCAGAAGTCATGCAGAAGTCAGAGAAGAAGATTGCATAACTCAAACAACTGTAGAAGCTGAACTCTGTCTGTCACCAGAATAAAAAAAACCCTTTCAAACTCATGTGTTGCAACTAGTTTGCTAAAAAAGACATGGTAGCTGCTTTCACATATGTTTTCAAGAAGATAACATTTAACTTTTAATTTGAATGTGCATTACATGGAGCTCAGGGGCCATAAAGAGTGCTTTGTTGTTATAATATTCCTTATTTGTGTATTGTTCTACTCATAGGCTACGGTAACTGCACAATGGAATGCACTTACCAAACATGGGTTGGTCTGCAAATCCCTGTCTGTAGTCATTAAATCATAGCTGTGTGCTCCGTAGCTGTCCACAGTTTCGCAGCATACTTTATGTCCTTTCAGATATTTCTGCCGTACTCATGCAATTTATACTTCTGAAAAATATCTAACTGATCCGGCCTGAAAGGATATATTCATGATCAGTTGTTTCAGGCTGTTAACATATGGTGGTTCTCTAAAAGGTAATGCATTTCATGAAATGATTGGTCTGCTGCAATAATACCTTTGTATCCTCATCACAGAATAATGATGGACTTCTTTATGTCCCAAAATGCCCATAGAGAAAAAAGTGCATTTGTGTATTCTGAGTATAGAATGTGTTGCAGGAAGATATTATTTCATTGATCTTGCTATGTGTTACATCCAAAATACAAAACATTGTAAAAGGCTGATTTATTTTAGTCAATGTTTTTTTTAATTCAACTTGTAACAAAACTGCTTCTTTAACATATGCGTGATAATTGGTTCCTTTTCATTTCTGTTTCCCTTTCTGTGCATTTGTTTCTGTAACGTTGTGTTCTTTTCATTTGTGCTGCTGCACGTCTCAGCCAGGTGTCCCTTGATTTCTTTCTTATAACCTTGATGAAACATTCCTGGTTTAATGAAGGTTAAATCATAAAGGAATTAAAATAAAGACCCAACTTTGAAGAGAAACATATTGGTGAAAGTGAATGTGTTTCAGGAGTTTTAATTAAATTAACCAGGTTGTTTTATGGGTTCCTTTTAATCAAGTTTAATTTTCGCAACCCTTTTCTTCAACTTGTAAATACATGGAGGTGGACATCTGTTTCAAAGTTATCATAACAAATAAGACACATAGAAAGAAAATAAGCACCTTAGTAATATGAGTAAAGAGTAATATGTTGCAGGGTTGGATGGGAGAGCGGGTTTGGATTGGTCTTGTTTCCGGATTTTGAGGCCGAGTGATAAAATAAAGATTCAAGGCTTTTGTTATTTTGGTTTATATTTAAATGTGTCCAATTTTTATTGTATTTTATTTTGTTACGTATTCTTCTTTCAGTGTCTTTGTATGCACCACATATACCAAAGCAAATTCCTCATATGTGTAAACCTACTTGGTAATAAAACTGATTCTGTGTTATTAAATCATGCTTATTCATGTAACCATAGACTCATTTATGTTGACTCAGTTAATCCAGCACTGGTCCATTGCTCTCTTTGTCACCTGAAGTCAACTTCTATGGCTTTTCCATGTTGTAAACAATTCCCTAATATACAAAGAACCTTTTTGATTACCCCTTGTATCTCTAAAGTAGTGATAACCACAAACTGTTACACGACACACATGCTTGTAAGGTAATCTGCAGGAACAGTCTGAATGTGGGTTAAACAGGAGATGATGCAGCAGATCTGTAGCGAGCGATACTTACCCTGGATCTCTATTACAGGGGGACAAACACCACAGGGAGGGAGAGACAGCAAGACGGTAGCAGTGGGGGCGGGAGGCAAAAAGGAAGCAAAATAAGGAAAGAGAAAGAGGGGGGAGAGAGAGCAGACAGAGCAGAACTCATTGTTAGGGTTAGTATAAAAGGAAGCCATCACAAGACAGCCACAGAGCCACAGGTTAGAGCAAAATAACACAACCCAAAACATCCAGAAATAATACATGAACCAAGCATCAGCAAACATACAGACATAACTGAGCTATTATCCTGTCAGTTTCAGCAAATGTTGCATTTAAGGTTTCTATTTCTGTCATGTATGTGTTACTTTCGCCTTTAATTAAAGGTGGGGTAGGTAAGTTTGAGAAACCGGCTCGAGATACACTTGTTGTTATATTCCATGGAATGCTCTTAACATCCTGATAGCAATGAATATCTTAAGTGCTTTGACAAAAAATCCATACAAAAATTCGTCTGTGGAAGCCGTGGCGCTGTAAAAAGCACGACCAATCATCTGAGCCGGCCCGGCTAAAGTAACTGGATGGCCTACCTGCCTGTCAGCCTTCCATCTGTGCACACACTTATCTCGTGCCCTCATTGGTCATGTGCGCGTTCGTGTGTGTTGGAGGAGGGTCTCTGTAAGGAAGTGGCAGATTTTTTCCGGCTATTTTCAAATTCTAGCGCACTCCAGCTGGTTTCTCCAAAATTACCTACCCCACCTTTAATTAATAAAAAATATAGAAAATAATATAGAAATACATTATTATTACTACTACTAATAATAATAATAATAATAATAATAATACTAATAATAATTCCACCAAGATACATATGTATCACATTTCAATCATTACATTTAAAAAGTCCTAGAGATGAACCGAAAGACTAATGTATTAAACAGAAAGACATTATGAAATGTACATTACAGACATAATGCATTTGTGTATTGATCTGCCTGGCAACTAAATGAAAGCTGGTCCATGCAAACACACTTATCATTGGTTGTTTCATCATTAAGTGAAATGTTTCAGGACAAATAAGAGAATAACTACAATACCACTGATCACCACTAGATGTCAATGTAAACCTACAGCTTTTGTTATGTGCTGCAGAAAGGCTACGGTTCTTGACCTCGGTGAATGACTCATTCTCTGTGTGTGTACTGTGTGTGTGTGTGTGTGTGTGTGTGTGTGTGTGTGTGTGTGTGTGTGTGTGTGTGTGTGTGTGTGTGTGTGTGTGTGTGTGTGTGTGTGTGTGTGTGTGTGTGTGTGTGTGTGTGTGTGTGTGTTGGCACTGAATGCAACTTTGTCTGTTTTTATGTTAATGTATCATGCATCCATATCAGATACAAACCATAAATCATCATTTTGGATTTTTGGCCAAGGGAAAATTGTTGTTGGTGTGGATTTACCATTCATTAGCAACAGTGACACCATCAAAGAGATAACAGGTGTATAAATGAACTCAGTGTCTACAAACAAAGTATAGGAGCAACACATAAACACCATTGACAGAAGATAATTGATGTGGTCTTTGTAAGCTTGCAATAAAACAGATTGAGCTCTACAATGTGACTTCCTGTTGAATGTGAGAGGAGCCGGAGCTCTCCTGCTGACCGTTACCTTTACGGGCCTTCTTCTGCAGCTTCATGGTGTCAGATGACTTCTTCTTGATCTCGTGGCGTGATCTCTTGTACTCTGGAGACGGGACGAACAGAGATGCTTTAGTAGCAGGAATGTAAAGCCCTCTGTGTGAACTCATATTATCTTGCTTACAGAAGCCAAGAGCTAACTGATAAAGACTTTGCATTGGTTAGAGCAAAACATACTGATCCTTAGAGATTACAGTCAAATCATAGCCTTGGACTTTGTAAAACTTGAATGGACCAAACGATTAAACATTATAATAAACAACCTTGGCTAATAATGCTCAAAACCAGGTATTTATTTATCAGTTATTTAGGATTTTTTCTTTTACAACAAAGGTATTAGTAAAGTGCGACTTAACCCTAACCCTTCCACTCCATGTGACTTTAGAGTTTTGACCAAGACTCATGTATCTTGACCAGGACTCTTGTAAAATACATGTTTAATCTTAATGAGACTCTTAGTTGAATAAAGTGATTGTTCTGGATAATTGATGAATAAGGAATCTACTGTCTGAATACAGTATACTTCACTTCCAACCAACCTTCAAACATTTCAACTAGAAGGGCAATCTCTGCTCTTGAATCAGGTTATAAGTATTTTTGTATTTCTGCTGATAAACGGTCAAATAACCCTAACCCTAAAAATACTAGTACGCCACAGAGCAGCACCTTACAAGACATTACACACTTTTATACAATAAAGCAACTTCAGTTGGGTGGATGCTATTTGTGCAATGATGTCATGAATTAGCATCATAACCTGTGAGCAGTGTGTACCTTTGGCGTGATCTTTATCCAGCTGGGTGGCTGTCTTCTTCCAATCCTCAATCTTATCCTGGAGAGGATTGATCAGACTCTCCATCAAAGCACTGTGAAAGACATTGAAGAGATTGAGAGACAGTTCAAACACAACATTAATAACTGCTGCTTTGTTTCAATCAAAACAGTCCAAGGACAAGTACTTGTATTGGGTGGTGTCTTGACAAGAGTCTGACTTCAGTTATACTTTCTATGTGGTGAGTTACGAAAGTTTGCTATGGTCTGCATCACGTATATCTCAATGCTATATGCTTTACTATCAACTAGTATAAGGACAAGCTTTGGTGTAAACAGTAGCAACATCGTATTCTGACGACCAAGCACCAAGTTTCTGGAATGAGATCCATACACATATTTCTGTCAACGTGCAAAATGTACACAATGGTGGCACATTAGTGCATTGGAAAATAGAGACCCCAGTCATTACCATGGTTATAGATCAACATCGTCATTATCATCAGCATCAATATAATAGTTTGTGCTGTGGAAAAGTCATAACAGAGGATGGAGAATGGAGGAAGAATCAAATGATGGTTTGTAATTAGTACAGACAGAGCAATGATCCTAATGGAAGTCATACATCTGACAAAGAACCTCCCCAAGCTTTGGCCCAATCATAACACAACAATAAAAGGTCAGCATTAGATGAGTTATCTTAGACTTCTGAAAAACCTTGATGGACTACAGTGTAAGGTCTTCAAAGAAAGGAAAGGAAGCAAAGTTAGGAGGTAAACAAGGAGATAAAAAGTGAGAAGGAAAGTATGTATCTTACTTGGTGAACTGGCGAAGTTTGGCCTCAATGCTGCGATGCCTCATGCACATCCTGGTTAGAGCTGAACCAATGTCTCTGGTCGCCCCTAGAAACACAAAAAAGCCATGTTCATATGATGATGCACATACACACAAAAGACGCTACCTACGAGTTTCATTGCACATTTACAACCTAATTTTGTTCCACAGAAAAAACACAAAGCCACATTCAATATTTACATTGCAGCTATTTGTGTGCTTTGTAAAGTAAATGCTGGTGAAAAACAATGTATTCTTCAAACAGATGAGCACCTTTTACATTCAGCCAGTATTTACACTAGACCCTGATCTGCTTCGTAGATACTACACACACTGCCTGCCTCATCCAAATAAAGTGGTGTCTCGTGAGTGTGTTTGTGCGAGAGCCCAAGCGCCCAGGGACCCAGATGTGTGAGCAGCTAACCTGCAACTGTAAACACAAGTCTATTTTAAGAGGGAGCAGGTCCGTGTGGAAAAAGATGACCCTGAAGTTTAAGTCAGTTTAAATGATGGCAGAGACTGTTAACTTCCAAACAAGGTGCTCCAAACTGACACTGCTGCTGTGCAGGTGGAGAACCCACAAGAGAAATGGGATGAGAGCTTCACTCTGATGATGTGCACATAAAGGCTTTCCACCAGAGGTAAGGCTTATACAGTATATCATCACTGCTGAAATGTACACACTGGAACATTCAGATTAAACAGCAGCCAAATGGGATTTCCTCGAGAGACACTGTTTATCAGGAGAGCTTAGACAGGCTTACATATTCCAATGCAGGGATTGCAGAGTGAAGAAAGTTGTTATTCCAAAATGTTATGCACCAGATTAGTATTTTCTTCCAAAACTGAAAAGAAATATGTGTTTGAAAAAAAGGAGTTGATCCATTCAACAAATCCCGTATAAATATAACAGCTACAGCACTCATAGTGACCACAACAAATGAAACTGTCAACGTTCTTTATATACTCTTACAGAATAAATGAGAAGAACTGTGTGACATCATCAGACCAAATACTGTGGATTATGTCCAAGTACTTCCTAAATATGAACATAAGTTCTTAGCTATAGCCAAATTTGTATTTACTACAAAATATGACATGGCTTGGTTGAATACTCAATGCTGATTGGTCAATAGAGTCCACTTCAATGATCAAGACGTTTAGAATGACAGTTAAAATGCTGTCATTCTAAACGACCTGAAAATGGATATCTTTTGCCTGATCTCTTACAGTAGATTTTGAAAAATAAATACTGATCATTCATATGAAATGTTATTTCCCTACAAGTCAGTGCATACCCATACACTGACAAATGTAAAACCACACACACACACACACACACACACACACACACACACACACACACACACACACACACACACACACACACACACACACACACACACACACACACACACACACACACACTCTCTGTGTGTTGTTCACATCCACAGAGAAGTGCTCCATTCATAATTAACAAATTCCTCCCTCACACCTCCTGTTCTACCCGGCAACCATTCATTAAAGCAGAGCCACCCTCCCCCAAACACACACACACACACACACACACACACACACACACACACACACACACACACACACACACACACACACACACACTTTTATGCCGTGCATGCCGATCAGTTGCAGTATTGTGTACTGTGTGTTGACGGTGGAATCTAATCCTAAATCAATAAGCACATTTTGAAGTTGATGTAGAGAAAGAATGAAGCAACGTAATACAGCTGATAAGAACATTGTGTGATATTTTGTATCCTAGGAAAAGGAACATTAAATGAATTAAATGAGAGGAAGAGATGACAACATGAAGACGAGAGGGGTCGCCTCACACATTTTAATGAGCTCACTGCTGGCGAGAGGAACATGGGACTGCAGTTACAGCCAAGTGTGTGTGTGTGATGTGCGTCTGTGTGTGTTTGATCTTGTCGTTTATGATGGTTCTCTTCCTGTTTGTCTGTTATTACCATGCCTCTCAGACTCCACGGGAGATCAACAGCTTAGATGAGGGGCGGCACAGAACACACGCTCCTCACATCTGGAATACAGCTACTGTGCTTGTTTTATGTGTGTACGTCAGTGTTCATTTGCATCAAATTGATTGCAACGCAAAAGGACAGGAACATCCCCCAAAAAGGAAAAGTAGAACAGAGTGAGCACCGGATAGGAGACTACCACAGAGCTGAGAGGCTTGTGAAATTCCTCTGTGCTTTAACACTATTTACTGTGTTATTATCACATAAAAAAGGGTTGTATTCAAAAGTGTGTGCAGTTTATTGTACTCTCGAAGAAAAAAAAACTGCCCATTTATAAATTGTTACAGCACTTAACATCAAGAATAATAGGCAACAGTTGTGAAACTTTGTTATATTCAAAGCTCTGTTTTGATTCATTTTTGTAGAAATCGTTGATCTACTTTCAGCTGATAGGATTTAAAAGTAACGACTTATTCTCATTTAACAGGGGAGAATCTGGAGAATTATTGCATTGTTCTTGCACACCGGGAGGCGTGTGGTGCAGTGGGTTGAGCGTTGGTGTTGGGACCAGGGGGTCACAGGTTCAAACCCCACTGCAGTCAGCATGTCGCTGTGTCCCTGGGCGAGACTCTTCACCCCAAATTGCTCCTGTATCCACAGTATTGAGTATGTAAGTCGCTTTGGATAAAAGCGTCTAACAAGTAACATGTAATGTTCCTGCAACTTCTATCGTTTTATCATGACTCTCATCTGTGTAGTTTCCAGAGGCAGAAGGCAAGTGTTTTCAGGCTTTAAACCGTCGTTGTACTCCAAACAGACAGACACAGTTGTACATTTGTTTCCAGCAGGAGATTGATGTGAATATCAGTTCACAGTTACTTTATACAGTGTACAAGTATTCTGAGCTCAACCCCCATACACCATTTCTGTCTGTCTCTCTGACCACCCTTTAAAGAGAAGGAGGGATTCTCTCTTTCCTGCTGTTGATGTGCTTCCTGTCTGCAGAGCTCCCAGTGTTTATGTATGTGTTTGTAAGAGGGACCCACCCGATCTGAACAATACACTAGTGCTGTAGTTTCACAGATGTAGTATAAGGTATAATGTTGTATCGCATATACATGGTACTCATCCATTGCAAAACATCAATTGTACTAACAAGTAAGCTACTTTTGTCATATAAGTAAGTTTAGCGTTGACTCTGTTCAACCAAGTGGTGTGCTATTTAGAATATCAATAGAGAAAGGGAAATGTTGCATTCTGGGGCGGCGCTGCCATCTTTGAAGAAAAGCGTCCATAGCAACGGCAGGATCCACACATATCTATCAGCTCTCACCAGTCATATGTGAACTGTTTGACATCGGAAATAAATAAAGTATGTAACAAATAAATATCCTTGTCGACATGAGCATAACATGGGTAATTGTTCATGAAATTCTTGTTCAAAGAATCGTAACTTTTCTGCGCCTCTCTGTTATATGGAGTTGGTGCCTATACACCTGTCAGCAATTGAAAAATGGTACATCTTTGAAGCTCATGTCTAAATTGCTGAAGAGTGGGTATTAAGGGCCTTTGAATCTATTGCTCAATGACAACAAAACAAATATCTGGACAAAGGTAGCACAAGAATGCTAACAAAGCAATGGCTTATTATGCATAATTAATTGACTTGTGTATTTATATACTACCTTATTCCATGTTTGAATTGTCATTCCTTTATTAATGGTCTGTTTAACTGTACAGTAGTTCAGCGATTCATTTTGACATTAAGCAGTCATAAAATGGCTGCCACCCAACGCATGCAGCGTCTCTTGCTAATGTTGGCTACCTGGTCATTTGGTAAACTTTCCATGCTGGAAACGAATGAAACGTAAACCCATGGTCCTTTATGTACCAATGCAACAGTGCCTAATGACCTTGTTTGAAAGTTTAAATTAAAATGGTTACTGCTACTTCTTCTGCCGCAATTGTTAGTCAACGAGTCATCAAAGATGGCCGACTTGCTGTTTGTGACGTCACATTTCCATTTTGTATAATACTGGTGCAGATAAGGAAGCAGGCTACCTGTAATAATCAATCAATCAATGTTTATTTATATAGCCCAATATCACAAATGTTACATTTGTCTCAGTGGACAAATTGTGTAATAACACACATGATGTTTATAAAATGACTGGATTGAATGTTGTGGAAGTCTGCCCAGAGAATGGCAAAGTCATAATTCTCCCACGTCACCTAGCAACCATCTTCAGTGACAGGTTTGTAACGGTTTCCATGACAGCGCACATCTTGGCCTGTTGCTAAGGAGGGAATCCAAATGTTTGTTGCTAATGTCAAATTGTCTGCAGCTACGGAAATGAATGTCTGAACTTCACTCTAAGAGAGAGAATGAAGTACTCAAACACACACACACACACACACACACACACACACACACACACACACACACACACACACACACACACACACACACACACACACACACATCATTTTGATTATGAATTCATTCATACTAATCATGTATAAGTGCAATGTTATATTATAGTTCATATAGGGCATTCAGCTGTTGATCAAAACATAGAATATAGAAATGCAAGAAAATGTCTAACAGCTGTTCTTTAAATCTCAACAATTATAAGACATTTTAGAATGTCACATTCACAATAATCATCTAAAACCATTTCCCTTCAGCACAGGTGCAGGGCTGCCCAGGGACCACCATATTCCAGAGTGATTTCAAATACCCTCTAATTGAAAATTGCAAACACATATACTGCATATGCTTTGGTATACTGTTGCTTTCCCAGGGAATCTCAATGAGCCTCTTTCAAACAGTCTGCTCTCTAATGATAACATGCTCCCTCTCTCTCTTTGCCTGGGGCATCTGTGGCCTTCCCACCAGTGCATCTCCATGGCAACTATTATCTATGATCTTGCAGAGGGATTCGTCAGCTTCTCTATCCTCATTGGCTGTGAAATGCAAGCAAACTTGCAACTACAAAAGTGAACTGCAGTGATGACCACACTCCCAAATATATACAGCATGGGCATGCATGCTTATGTGTGAGTGTGGTTATGAGTTTAGTCTTCATTCACATGTTTGGAGAAAAGATCAAAAGTTTTATTTAGGTTAGATATTCTGAGACTATTTACGATTAGATGGACCTTTCAGATTATTAAATGACCAGATTTTTCACATAAAAAAAAATACATTTCCCTAATTGTTTTTTGTTTTTAATCGCTAGTTTTAAGTGGGACCCGATGAACAAAAGTGTCTTCCAATTTCCTTTTTTTTGTGATTTTCTACCTATTTAGGGTTAAAAAACATCTTGCAATTTAGACTTTTTTTATTTTATTTTAAAATGTTACAGTATGTCCACTGTAGAGGACGTCGGGACCATATTAGTTTGAAAAGACAGCCAAAATGAACAGATAGACTACAGTATGTAACGTATTATAGTTATAGAGTGATATTAATACAATAATACATTTCTATGTAATGTCTTGTCTTTTATCTGGACCCTGAGTCTGTAATAAAGTTTTCATTCATTCACCTTTATTTAAAACATGAATAAGTAATTGATCTGAACATTGCTGTTTATTTGGTCATTAAAAAACTAGTTTTTTGGTGAATCTTTCCAGATCTTCAAAGACTTTGTAGTCAATGTACTGGAAAAGTACCTCATTGGACTCCAGTCAGCACGGGCTGTAGGGTCATCTGGACTAGTTTTATGGATGTGATCTCCATTTGACCATGCTCATAGAAACTAAGCTTGCATTCCTGAGGCAACTCTCATTTTTCATGGCTCCACTTAAAATAAAAATAACAATAAGACATCTCTCTGTCTGTATCTGTGCACTCATGGAGCCTCCTGCATCTTTCCCCCCCCTTCTTCTTGACCCTCTTCTATCCCAGGTGTGAAATCCTCATCTCTCTCATCATCGGAGAGCTCAACATCTGTATCTCCCTGAACTTTCTGGTACAGAAAATGTCTGCTTCAGTTCCGTCTCCTGCAACAATATTGAGTCATAAAGTCCATGAAGATGGTCCTGACGTCCACTAGAATGGACATTTATAAAAGGGCTGTTATTTGAAAACTTGAATTATTTAATTGCTTTCAGAACAAATTATATAGTTCCTCACATGTTAATAAACAAGAACATATATGATTTCCATGGTACAAATATAATAATTCTATAAAGTTTTGTTTTTGGTATGCCAGCCATTTTGGATGAAAAGAAAGAGGAACTTCCCAGCATGCAATTGTAACCAATGACATATCACTGGAAAGCCCCGGATGTCCTCTGTACAGCACATCAGGGATTGATGGAGTAGCTCAAAAGAGTCAAAGGAGATGCATGTTAACAAAATGTCCACCACAGTGGACATTTTCAATGGGCTGGGTCCCGGGAGGATATGTTGAGATGTTTGTTTCGTAAATTACATTTAGTGTGATTCACTGTGTGTTTTCAGTTCATGAATGTTAATTGTAAACATGTAGTCCCCTTACAGGGTCTTGTTTAGTGTTCTGGGATAATTAGCTCTACCTCATTTGAAAAAACCCATGATGGCCAAAGACCAAAAACTCAAGGCTATAGTCCACAAACCAATGGGTGATGTCAGTGTGAGTACGTCCACTCCTTATACAGTTTATAATTAACATCAATCATCCAATAAAAAGTTGTCGCAGTGTCGTACGATATTACAGAACCAGACTACAAACCTCAGAATTGCTCATATACACAACTTTGATTGCTTCAAACCATAAACATTAGACACATTGTAACCATGACAATCACATCTGTTTTCTGGGATGTGGGAGCAATTCTGTTGAAGGGAATGCTAACATGCCTCTCAGGCGTGATCCAAGTGTGAAGAAGGCCAATGACTGCAAAGACATAGCGAAAGCTTTGAAGCAACCTTTCATCATATAAGAAAACAAGTCAGTTAGTTGAAATGAAGGATGAATCTATATAATTAAATCATACCAGAGAGACATTTTATGTTTCCTGGGAGGCTCGAATCATTACTAATGAAAAAAGGGGCTCAGTCAATATGCACCTGGCTTAGGGATCAAAATACAGCCAGTTTAGGTGTGGGACATTGATGAATTGCGGATCCAAATATTGTGGAAATACACAAAATATGCTTCACTTTTAAAGAGGGTAATTCTTCAAATGTTCAGGTACATATTTGTATTTAGTGTCTCTTGTGACATGTCTCCTTGCTTTAATGTTCAAAAAGCTCTTTCTTGTTCTCATACTGCCTGTGCTGCAGCACCTCTTTTCACCCTCTGTCTGAAACCAGAGTCCAGTCTGCTCTGATTGGTTAGCTGGCCGGATCTGTTGTGATTGGTCAACCTCTTAGAGATGTCCCGCCTCTTAGCCTATCACCTACAATGTGTTGGAGTGCTAGTCAATAGAAGCGTGAGTGTGACATAGTGATGTCACTATGTTATGCAAGTAAAAAGGAGTCTAATTGATTAATACATCTAAATTAAACGTCTTTGTAGCACACATGTTATTTCTATATCACCACCATTTGAGGCGGCAGTGGCTCAGTCTGTTGGGACTTGGTCTTGGAACCGAAGAGTCGCTGGTTCAAGTCCCGATCTGACCACAAAACATAATATGGAGTGAGCTGGTAGCTGGAGTTCACCTCCAAAGCCACTGCCGAGGTGCCCTTGAGAAAGGCACATAACCTCAAAACTGCTCCCTTGGCGCCGGGTACCTGGCAGCCTCTCTGCTCTGCCACCTCTCCTACATGCATGTGGTTGTGTGTGTGCATGTAGATCCTTTGTGTTTCTGCGTATATCCTCCCCTATGTGTGGAAACACAACAGAGTGGGGAAAGGCATTTCCCTGTAAGGGATGAATAAAGTATATCTTCTTCTTCTTCTTCATCCAAGGAGTTTTTCATTCCAATATCTTAATGATTGAATATTTCTTAGATATCTCATGTAACACAACGTGCTAAAAGTGCAGGAAATACTTCACTGGCTCTCATTGACCAATAACACGACCATCGAAGACGGATAACAAGGAATCAAAGGAGAAAGACAGTATGAGAAAAGATACCAAATAAGATATAAGGAAGAAGAGGAAAATGGAGTCTTGGATGACGGTGCTTTTGTGTCTCTTGTGGCATAACAAGGATTGGGGATTAATGCTTAAGCAGGTGAGGTTGCTGTTGCCAAGGTTACAGACGTCTGCAGGAAAACGCCCCTCTGTTCCCCTGACACCAGCATCTCGGAGGTGACACAGCAACAATAAGAAGACGGCAGAGTTAGAGACAAAAGATAGACGCACAGGGCGAGACAAAGGAGGAGGAGACGAGGAGACAGATTAAAGAGAGGATGACAGGAAGATGCAGCAGAGAGACTGCAGCGGTAGATAAAGCAGAATAATTCATGAGGCCTAGATTCTCCTCTCACTTTGATACCGAGTCAGGGATCGTGCCTTCCCAGACAACGAAGCAGACCGTCACCAAAACAAGCCACCAGTCTCTGATACAACGGCATCTACACACACTGAAGTGTGTTCCAGGGTGAATGGTGTGCAGCCAACCTCAAACACCGCATGCTGGAGGAATGTATTACAGCATGAAACATTATACTTAAAGAACAAGCTGCAAGAGGCCGTGGTTTGGAAGGATTTTGATTAAGAAGAAGGCTCATAAGTTTATCATCGATAATGGAAATGAACAGACTCAAATATTATTATGAGTGAAGATATTTGGTAATGACGTGATTAAAAGAAGGTACTATAGCAGCTAGAACATCTTATAATGTCCAGTATACAGGGAATCTGAACCCTGTTGCAATGTATCACAGATCCCAAGGATAAAGCTGTTGACTTGTGTGTTGTTACAGCCTGTACATCAATTTTAAATGAGCTGACGGTGAGTGTGTTTACCTGTCTGCCTTCTGCTTAGATCAGAGGCAAGGGGAGGAAAGGTTTCTCCATAAGTAAAGACCTCAGTGTTTCCCATACATTGATTTATTTGTGGCGGGCCACCACAATTAAATATCGTCCGCCACAAATGGATCTGATAAAAAAAAAATATATTTTTTTTATTTTGGTGGTCTAATGGATAGTGAGGTGGGCTGTTGATCGGAAGGTTGCGAGTTCAAATCCCGCCTGGAACACCACTACTAGTGTGCCCTTGAGTAAGGCACTTAGCCCTCAGTTACTCCAGGGAGAATGTCCCTGTAACTGGTCATTGTAAGTCGCTCTGGAATAAGGCGTCTGCTAAATGCCTGAATTGTAAATGTTATTGTTGGGAGAATAAACCCCACAGATCCTCAACTCCGGAGTGTCTCACTCATTAACAACGCAACACAGAGCAACAAGAACGTTGTCTACAGTAGCCATGAACTCGCATGTATTTTCTTATTTGAGGGGGGGTGGATGAGTGGGCCACCCGAATAGGTTAAGCGGCCTTTGGCTTTTCTTGCCGGGGGTCAGTGCGGTGCCCCCACAAATAGAATCAAATTCTGTGGGAAACACTGCACCTTGTGCTCAAACGAATGTAAAAGATGAATGTGAGGTGTTCTCCCTGCTGAGCGCTATCTGCAACTAGAACAAGGGAACCGATCTTGATAACAGGATTAATAAATGGTCAAACAATGTCTGAGTAACACTATCAGAATTATAACCACTTTCCTCGACTACATCATCCTTCATTACCAAATGGTTTGCCTTCATTAGGATAATGTCTGTGTCTCTGGTTGTGTAGCATTATTACTTGTATATTCACTGCTACCTGATAAATGGACTATCTTCTCTTTGAAATAGTTGTTTTCCCATTTGTATGAAAAAAGACATTTATCCTGGTTATAACGTAACTGTAAATAGTTTTGTCCAAACTCTAACCGAAAACCAGCTTAAATATTGCAAGCTAAAAGAGGACAGGAACAAGAGTGAGCCTGTAGGGAAATATGCAGAATGAAAGTTTTGAATTACATAAATAACTGTGAATAAAAAGAAAACAATGCAGTATGAAAGTAACTAAGAACGAAAGTAACGCAGCTTAAACGTTTGAGTAAAATTAAATCAGAGGTTTTCTTCAAGCCTAGGCAAATATGCCTATATACAGAAACACATACTATACATCAGTTTAAACTGTTTCCTACTGCAATATTTTCCAATTTTCTTTATGTAATATTCAATTTGTAACTGTTCTACTGGTCAAGATCTGTCAGTGTTTCCTGTTTTGTTTTGAAAAGTGCTCAAGCCCTGTGTTACGTCTGTTTTCCCTCCTGTTTGATTACATGATTCTGTTCACCTGGTGCACTTGTGTTTTTCCTGCCCAGCTGTGTGTTGTCCTTGTGATTAGTCCTGCATCTATTTCAATTCTGCTTTTCTGTTGGTCTTTGTCAGATCCTTGTTTTTTGTTAATCAGAGCGTTCTGTTCCATGTTGCTCTCCTTGCCCTGCTCTGTTTTACCTACAAATAGTGTTTTTTGGTTTTTTAAATGATCGTGTCCTGCACTCGGGTTCACGCTGCTCTGCTCTCCTGTGTGACACTAAGTCATACTGTTTTTGTAGAACATTTTATAAAATGTAAATGTGAATTTAATATTATATTAACATACTGTGTTTGCCATCAACATTGGACATTTTCAGATTCCTTTTTTTAACATACCATGTGCATCATCGATTCAAAGCCAGATGAAACCAGAGGCGTTCAACAATTGTACAACATACTTATTGGTATTGATAGAACACACATGTGAGATGTTGATTAAGTTGATTTTAGCTTATCCTTGTTAAATTATCTTTTTAAATTACATGTATCTAAAAGGAGTTACATGTGTACCGGTGTTCCCCTACTCCTACTGCCTTTCAATAGACAGTAGAAATCGACATTCACACACACACACACACACGCACACGCACACGCACACGCACACACACACACAACATTCCAACTTTGACCTTCGAGGTCAAGGCTGGGTCACTTCCTGTCAGAACACATCTCTCCAACGCAACTGCTATTGCCATGGTGACAGGAGGATACATTTGCCAATGTAACTGACATACGCTCTCAAGGCTAAGATTGATAACCCATAGTAGCATGTAGAAAATCTGAGACAAAAGTAGCATTTACTGGTCATATTTTTGCATTTAAATGTTTTGCCCTTAAGCCAGGATGTTTAATGTTTAACATAAACTGCAACCCATCATCCTGGAGATTGTGACCTAGAAGAGCGTCCGCTGTGATGAAGCTGTACAGCCACAGCCAGTCAGTTTCCACCCGTGTCGCCTCAAACAGTGCACAACAAGTGGTGCAGCCATGAAACATAATCTCTACCTTTTTCCTATCTATTTTTATTCAAATATTAAGTACACTCTTGGTTCAATGTAACTTATGAAGAAGAAAAGACTATGTGAGTTGGACATACACATTTCTCTCTTGGTAATGTCATCTGATGTCTGGACTGAGAGTGAACACAAAACCACAACTAGAAATCCATGTGTTCTACTTTACAGATAATCCACTTCTTTTTTGTGGAGAAATCCAATCAATTGCTTGCTGTCTCTTTGATTACAAATAATTATCGAATAGCAAAAGAACCTGCCAAGGTTTCTAAATACTTTCTGGCCTTATAAGAGCTGAGCCTAATTGCCTGCAGTCTATATTATTATTATTCATCCCTGATTCTCTGCTATTAATGTCTCAGAGATCTATTAGCCTTAACAGGAACTAGCACATCATGAGTTTAGGTTCTTCTTACGTTGTACTTTCATTCATTTTGTTTTTGAGATGAAAGTTAAAAATGTATTTTCTATGTATGTTTGATGTTTGCTTACTATTTTAAACATGTCTATTAAATGTATGTCATCCTGGTAGCTGAAGCTAAATATCTGTTATGTTAAAAAAAAAATCCCACGACAGTAGGTGCTCTTATTTGGCCCTAATTAGTTTCTTGATTAATTAAACAGGAAACGTACTATATCAACATATTGATTATGCAATAGGGTAGAATAGAACATATACACATACTGTCTGAGAATAGGATCTACATCACAACTCCTATTGGAAGAAGAAAATAGAGAAGTAAGGTGAGCAACAGTGTTAAGATAAAAGAAACCTTGACCGATAGTTTTCCATCTTTGTGCTTCTCTTTACTTTCTTCCCTGTATCTTTGTAATGCTCACAGACTGCTGTTGCAGGAGAGAAGTGTGCTTCCTGTCAGAAGGGAATAACCCAACCATTTCACAGTTCAAAGCACTGACTTGAAAGTGAACAGAAGGCATCAAACAGCAGGGGGTGTTTTAGGGGGGGTTCAGGAGTTCTCAATCTGCACAGTAATTCTCTTCTTGCTTATACAGAGCTCAACTTATTTCCTCTTCCTGTGTGATGCTCTCAACTTTCTGTTTCAACATCACACATATCACTGGTCACCAACTAATTAAAGACATCTGCAGTATGTTGTTCTCTTACCTGTCATTAAATCTAACAAGATGGTGGATGCAATATACAGTATATTGTTCTTTCTGTTTACCTTAGGCCTGGCCCTTTTCAAATTCCAGTTTAAAGCTTATTTATCTATCTATCCATATATCTATCTGTAAATCAAGCTGGCTAACATTAGCTATCTAGTAACCTAGCTTAGCTTAGCTACCCATCTAACAGCAGGGTTGCCAACTTTGGGTACCTGGCTGGAGTGAGATTTTGATATCATGGGTTTAATTACACATATGCGCACTACATGACTGCTATCGTGTCAGCAGCGAGACCTTAGCATATATATAGGATATATATACAATATATACAAATACACAATATTGGACACAGACTATAAAGGACACACAGTTTCATTCACTAATGAAAGTCAAACACATGTTTGTTTCCACTGTTTTATTGTGTGCCTGTCGCGATAAGCAATTCATTGACTTATCGTACGATAAATAAAATGAACTCGATAAATTGCCATTTACATGAGGATGTGACTAGCAGTTTGAAAGGATGTACTTGAATTATTATTATTATATATTATCATTATGTCAGTGGTCTAAATGGTCATACAACGGTGCCGACAATATTATCGTTTATCGCAATAATTTCCGGGAAAATGTATCCAACAAAATTAATTATCGTGAGAGGCCTATACATGGAACACAAACTAATCTATAGACTTACTCCAAACTGCCAAATATATTAATTAACGCACTCTCACTCTCATATAGTCTTTGACTCTATTTTGGCCTAGTAGAGCAATAAGCAGCAGACTCTTACTTTTTTATCATTTCAACTGGATCTTAGATCATCTGCGCATGCGCAATACGGGTCGGGATTGACCAACCGGCTCCCACTGCTCTGCTGTCTGTTAACGTTGTTAAGAGTGGTGGGGGCGGGGAGGGAGCGGATCCACAGCTTGAGCAGCTGTCAACTCAACATTGGAAATAACCAACCAAAAACGATCACCGGTTCATCTTGTTTTTGGCGTGAGAATAGTTTGGGCAGCGTGAGAGCGTGAGATTGAGAGTGAAAGCGTGTGTCACATGCCAGATGCGTGAGAGTTGGCAACCCTGATCTAATAAGCTAGCTATTGAATGTTTGCTATCCAGCTAGCCATCGCCAAATGGGCGGGTCTTAGATTGTAATTATTATTTAACAGTCTATGGTTAGACTTGCAGTCAGGGGCGGCGGGTACTGTAGGCTAGGGAAGGCTAAGCCTTCCCAAATATTTTTGTCGCATCCTGGTAAAATAAAAATATAATGTTTGTGTCTTTGACATTAGCGCTGCTATGCAGCCACCTGTGCCCTGTACCACGAAGCCAGTTCAACAGACCCTGGATATGTTTGAGTTATCTTAACTACCCCAAACAAACGAGATCTCGCTAAGCGGTCCTACGGCGCTGGTTATCAACTCGCTAAATCAAGCCAGGGTTTCTCTCTCCAGCTGAGAGCGCGTTCACGTGAAAGGGGCGGGGTTAGCTACATTTGACCAATCACAAACAGGGACAAGTGTACTGACCATGGATGTATGTACTGACAGCGCAGCGTCATACTTCATTAATGAAAAACTAATATTAGACAAATATGAACTTTAAACATCCATGACTTATACATATAATCCAGGATACAAGCCACATAGTTGCACCTGCAAGGTGAATACAGAACAACTGGTTAAAAAATAAATAAACTACCAAGTGTTTGAAAGCGTCACTGTCACTTATATCACTGCCCCGTCTTAAGACACGAGTGGATCTGACTTTAATTACATCTGAGTTGAGTGTTTAGTCAGCCTAATGTGTTGCTTAAAATAATACTTCTGCATACAGTATGTGACACTGTAAGTGTTGCACGGCCAGATACGGCTCGAGAAGCTACGGAGCCCCCTAGGGGACATGGAGAAGAAAAAAAAAATGTTTTGCGAGATATCGCAATACTTTTCATTTAGCTCAATGTACTTCCTGGTCTGTTCGGCTGCTACGGCAACACAGAATCCACAACAATGGAGCGGTTCATCGATTTTACTTTGAGCTTGGCCTTAAATATAAAGATATAACATCAGTGCTTGGCAATAGGCACGGGTTTTACATAAGTGAAAGACACCTCCAGAGAACACTCAGAGCGAGGGGACATGCACGTCCCTCTGAGCTGAGTTATTGACAGATTCGAATTTCGCAGATCAATAACTCATGAACATAACGTTGTTAAAATACAAACATGACTTTACAATCATAGCAAGGAAGACAACGAGCTACAGAGTCGTTTTTATCAGAACAGTTCGATACGCGCCGTCATCCGAGCTAAACATCAAGAATTGGTCACAATCTGCAGCTGGAGGAGGGAGAGGAGTGCTTAGGGACCGTCTACAAACTGCAACGGGGTTTTGCGAGATCTCGCAAAACTTTTTTATTAATTTTTTGTTAAAATAATTTTTTTTTTCTTCTCCATGTCCCCTAGGGGACTCCGTAAGAAGCTGACTCAGATAAGGAAATATATGATATTATATGATCGATGATGTGATTGATGATGTGATATGAATGATAAGTGCGACACGTCGGCGTCTTCTCTGCATACGGCAGTTTAAACTATTTCCTTTATCCTGTAATATGACTTGATAGATTTAAACTCTGCATACTGAGCTCTGATTGGTCAGCAGGCGGAGCTTTCACTGAGTTGATCTCTTTTCTATAGACGCCGGAGGCGGGCAAACAAAGTAGGCTTGTTTGAGACGCGTTGCGGCTCGCCTCGAAAGTAGACGAGAGTAGCCGATCGCAGCCGGGGGAGGTCTCAAAAAGCTCGCCTGAAGTCGGACAGCTCGGAGTCGGCTTCGTCTTCTTCTTCTTCTTCTCTCGGTTTTTTGGCGGATTGCAAACAACTAGAAGGTGCATACCGCCACCTCCGGAGTCGGCTTGACTCGGTTTGCATTTATAAAGAATGCACACGTGTTTAATCGTTAATGTCAGATATGTACTAAGTAAATACATTTGTTCCTGCTCAAGATTAGATTCAACTTTATTGTTATTGCACATATTACAGGTACTGAGACAACAAAATGCAGTTTAGCTTCTAACCAGGTGCAACAAGCAGTAAAGTGAAAAGTAATGTACACAATCTACAGAATAACATATAGAATGAATTGAATGATGAATAAACAGTGAGGGGTATGAATACACTAGATATCAGCCTGTGAGCAGTATGAACAGTGTGTATGAATATGCTAAGATATATAAAGTATGAAAACGGTAAGCAGTGCAAGTATAGTATAAAATATATGGATATTAATTTCATGATGATAAATATTGTGGAAAAATGATGAAAAATGGGAATGGATGTGGCGACGTAAAACTGACACAAAACAACAACAAACTTTTGCCGAGCCAATTGGAGAGTTTCATCAGCAGCACGTGGTAAAAACCACCAATGAGCGCTCAGCTCGAGATACCAGCGAGTCGTTTCCCATCAAGCATTTCGCTTCCGCAGCCTGTGGAGAGGAACTGCGCCGCCGCGCCTCGCTCTCAAGTCTGCGGGCGTCTTTGTCCCGCGAGATTTCAACGTCTCATGTAGGCGAGCCTCCAGAGCAAGTCGGACAAAATGACTAACCATCATGCAACGCACGAGCAAGACGTTGATCGAAATTGCGCAGGTCTGCGCAGGTCTCGCTTGTCTCAAACAAGCCTAGTGATTTAGCCTTCCCAAACCTGAGCCTCACGCGCCGCCTATGCTTGCAGTGCAGACCTGTGTCTTCCGTTATGGCAGTGAGAGTGAGTCATACAGCCAGCAGCTCCTCACAGCTACAAACATTGCTGTACATTCTCAAATATACGTTTTTTGGATAATGTAATCACATATTGGTAATCAAAATACTTACTTTCTTGCCTGCAAAACTGTTTATTTGGCAAGTAAAGGTTGATAAAACTGGCAATGACATGCAAAAATAATGCTTTAACGGGAAGTTCTTACACACAATAAGGCAATTTGGAAGTGCCCTATTGAAGGCAAAGTATAAGGTGAATACCCTTCGTAATTTTTCATCACTTTTTAAAATAAAGGTCCAACATCAAACCCAAAGATAATGAAAGTGTGACGTAACCAGCAATAGCTGCAAGAAAAAATAAATATTACAGAGAACCATTAGCATCAAACCACCATAGACTAAGCCGACTGCCTGTAACTTCCTTACTCGCACACATGAACACACAAGTAGCCAGCACATTGGACGCATTAAGACGCAGGATACTGAACAGTGAGTGTGCTGGTGTAATGGTTTAGAGTGGAGTCAGCTGGGCCTGGGAAAGCATGCACATTCTCTGGCTTTGATTATAGAGGCTTTAAATCTCTCTTACACACTAACACACACGAATATACAAACTGGAATTCAGATACACACTCTATCCCCAGAGACCGAGGCAAACTGAACTGTAGGCCTCAAGACAGCTAGGACATAATTTTACTCAAAACTTGGGGGGTTGTTGGCAAGGGACAGTTTCTGCTGCTAAAAATAGCTACTCAGAAAGTGAAACCAGAAAGGCCGGATCGCCCTGACATTACACTGAAATTGTGGGAAAAAATACAAAGCAAGGAAGCAAGTAGAGTTCAGAGGGACTTAAAAGGATTTGTTCTGGATCTGTCTCCCTGTCTCTGTTTGCCATCAACAATGTGTAAGCGAAAGGCAAGTTGATGGAAAAAAAGAGTGCTATATAAACAATTCTGGCCTGATCTTAGCTAGCTGAGAGGTTTCACAATTGTGTCTCTCAGAATGATATCCAGCCTGTCTTCAATGGAGGTGCTATGCAGCCAGAACGGTTTCTCACAAATTCAGCGGAATGGAGGGCTTTACGAAAGATATTGTGACGTGACAAAACACAAAACATTTTCACCAGATGATGACCTTTCAGTGCCATCTTTTCCGTCGCTAAAATGTGTCTATACAGCTGACGTGTTCCTTTTGCAACCAACTCTTACTTTTCTGTTATTTTTTCAGAGCCTTGTTAATTTCCGGCAGGCTTTGGTTCTATTATTAATTGATCAAGAAGGATCCTGAGTACTAGTTTGCTGTTTTTGTGCAGAGCCTCAATGTTACTCATTAGCAACACATTCTTAGTATCCAACAACCCTTAAATATGAGCTAGTGGGGTTCTAGAAATACTTTTTTTGTAGACTAGTCATGGAAAGTTAGAGCTAAGCAAGTTTACCCTTTGTATCAAGCAGCAAAAAGTTATAGCATGACATGTTTGAGTTCATTACATGTCGTGCTATGTGACTGCACACATTGCAATGTCGATGGAACCTTTTTAAGCCATATCATAACATTATCATACAGTACATTATCATCTCAGATACATTTTACCCTGATTCAGCCTTTTAACCAGGGCAACTTCTCTAAAAAATACATCCAGACCTGAACAATTCATCTGTTGATCATAATTTGCAACCCAGTCTCACGGCATTTCGTGTAATAGTCACGAAATACATTTAATCTATTGATTCGTGTTCACCAACACGATTTCCCCATTTTTTTCGTGTCACACAACGATTTTAAAAGCAATGTATTTCTATTGGTAGTGTGTTTCGTGCCTGCAACACATATTTTTGTCCGGTCGGGTCTTAATGTATAACTGTAAAGTGAAATCTAGTAAGGCTTGTTTATTCTGCCCTAAAATTACAAAAATGTTTTGCCAGTAGATAAATGCGATAAATAATTACACAATCAAAGTCTCCCAAAATGGTTTTGGAACAGGATATATTACTGTATTTGCATTGTGATGTACTTCCAATATGCAGCACACATCTGAACAAGTGGCAACCTCCAGGTCTGAAAAGTTCAGCCAATCCAAAATTGCCTAAAACTTGCAGTCAGATTCTATAGAAATCTATGAAAGAATACCCTACATCTGACTTGGTTTGTTATCTCAGTTAACATGTTCCTAATGAGTTTATGGTCTCAATTACTAGCTTTGAAGTCTTCTATAATGAAGCATGATTATTATTAGTTAATAATGGTTTTATTTACAGGAAAATAGAAGATAAGGCAGGGTTTGCATTAAGGCACAAGTAACTTGTTATTCATAAAGTATGTCCATTTTTATCTTATAGAGCTTTGAACCTTTCAGTGTGTTTTCAGTTCATGAAAGTTAAGGCTTGAGTGCTAAAATGATCTTGTTCAGTGTTGTGTCTAGCTTCACCCCTCTCTTCCAAAATTGAAGCTTCAAAACCACAGTCTGATAACCAATTGGTCCTCATTTTATGTCTATTATCTTCAGGAAAAAACATTGTAGGAATACTTCAACATTTTTAGAAATACAGGCTAGAGAGTTATAAGACAAGACTGATACCAATGTCAAGGTGTATCCATATGGACCTAGATCCAGCAGCATGTCTCTACCAAGAATGATGAAATAAGCTGATATGTCTGTTTCTGGTGCTGCAGACGTGACCTTTTAAATGTAAGATTTTGACCTGCAATCATATGTTCTTGTCAGACATTGTATTGAACAAAACAAGAAATACAATGCTTGGTCAGGGGTCAGGAAATCCTCCCTGGAGGTGTTGAGAGGAATCAGTGTTTTGCTCAAGGACACCAGCAAGGTTGATATATTCACCAATATGAGGGCTTTGATCAGACTGTTCTGACATTTTTTAGTTTACAGGATTGTTTAGACAGCGATGAAGCTTCAGTCAAGTCAGCTGGTATTTCTTAACACGCATTCTAGGACAAAAGCAATTAAGAAAGAAAGTCTCCCACACACACGTTGCACGAAACCCTGAGGGTGACTACGCGTCATGGCTTCCTTACACATTGCTTTGCATGTAGAGCACATACAGAGTCTTGGAAACATGACTTACATACACAAGCATGCAATGCGTGAAAAGGTGTTTGGAATTCACACTCCATGTCACTCATTACACACCGAGAGCACACATGATACTGAAACACGGCTCCACATATGCCGATGTGCATGTGCATTACGGACAAACATTCTCACAGGGACCTAATAGCACTCGCACGTTAACACTAGAACCGCCAGGGGTCGCTGTATACCTAAAACCGCCAACGGGTAAAATATACCTGCTATTAGAATGCATTGATTTTCATGGTACAATGTTATTTTATTTATCATACTAGAACACAGGGTTAACAGTGAGTTTTGATCGCAGTGATGAAACGTATACCAATAGAATATGTGGACTCTCAGCTTTCATATGATATCTAGTGTGCAGATAGCATGAAGTATAAAATATCGTTAAAAGTGTCTCTCTATCTCTCTCTATCTATCTGTCTATAACTATCTATAAGGAACCACAGTTAACAACAGATGTTGCTATAGCAACACGTCATGTTTATGTCTATGCGCAAGATCAATAGCGCAAGAATCACTGCATTTTCTATAGGGTAAATATTACCCGCTGGCGCTGATGGCTATAAATGGTAATTTTTGGGGCAATTTTTTCAATCTGACTTCCTATTGACCATTTTTAACAACAGAGGGTGCTACATAACACACTTTCAGGAAAGTCACAGACTGGGAGACTTGAATATTTTATTGAAAAAAAGTGACATACAATCAAGAAACAGCTGCAGGTAAAACGTACCCGTTGGCGGTTCTAGTGTTAATATGCACAATGCATTCCACAGATGGCATTGACTGTAACATGCAGCGCGCCATCTGCATGGACGCGTCATATGAGCTGCTTAGGGGCAAGAGAGGGTGCGTCAGGATAGTAGAAGATTATACACACATACCGTTTATAAATGGATATTAACCCCTGTTGTAATTATAATGCCTGTTTAACCTCAGACTTATACATCCCTGAGTGTCTGACAAACCAATACACATATGATTTGAATTATAGGAACCTTTAATACCAGAGCAACCATTATACATTGAAATATTTTCTGCATGCTAGTTTTTCTAATCTTGGCAGTGTATTTGTTGTGGCTTCTAGCAATTATGGTTGTAATAAAGCCTAGTCCCTCTGGAAATAAATCAGAATTGAATATGCATATGGTGTAGCGGCATAACCAGTAAGAGCTGTTTTGTCCGACCAGAATTAGACATGGCTGTGCTGAGTCACACACTGCAGTGGACTAAATATAGCATTGTGGGAAATGTAGTTTGGGCTGAATGCATGTTCCTCCTCCTCTGATAAAACAACAGAGAGGATGGGATTAGAGGAAAATTAGCAGAATGATGGGTCACAACTCCGGCACTAAAACAGTCAGGGAAACATTGAATACATTACATGTTAGACGCTTTTATCCAAAGCGACTTACATACTCAATACATGCTGACTGCAGTGGGATTTGAACCTGTGCTCCCCTGATCCAAACACCTACGCACTATCCACTGCGCCATACACCTCCACTGAATACTCTTTTTTTATGTGTGTATGCCTCTCACATGGTCAGAAGGTGACAGTGTGTCCCTGAGAACACTTTAGTTTTGAGCAGACTGGCTGGCAGAAGGTCAAGTAACTGTGGGAAACACTCTGCACTGTCTCTGTCTAACAGCTCTTCCATGCAGCTTCCAGCAACTTTCAAGAGAACTGTTAACACAAAAGCACAAAACTAAATAAAGTATTCCCACCACCAGTGAATAAACTGGCCTTTTGTGCATGATGTTGACTGAATAGAAATACACTCCACTGTGATTTTTCTATCCTAGCATTCAACTGAATCACACAAGATGACCTTGAGTTGAGATTTTTTTTCTGTCACATAATTAAAAATATAGACTTTGTGTGAAATATATTATATTGGTAATTGCTCCTATTTGACAAAAAGTGTGTGAGGAGGAATGTCGTACCCCCTTGTCCAAGATGCCCGAAAACATTACATACTGACATCTGTGTGTGCTACTGTTGCCATAGCAATGCACCCAGTGGCAGAACTGCAGCAGATAGACAGAGATGAGGCATAGAGGACAAAAGGAAAGAATAAAAAGAATGCGCACGCCTACCTGTAGACACGTGCGCGACATGAAGAACAAATAGAAGCACATTTCGTAAAACAAACATTATGTATGATGAATGTGTAATATTGCCAACATGCCAGAATATGATTCTTCTCTGTAGCTTCAGGGCATTGAAGAGGAACACAGCCGCAGTGTAGCGTTATCAGGACAACTAGATGTATGAGGAAACTAATTCATAACGCATAAACCATTGTTCCTGCTTGTCAAATGTGAGAATTTGATGCTTTTTTTGATAATATCTTTTTCAATCATTTAGAAAAACATCCGCACCCCAGAATGTGTGAAAGGTGCGAAGGCAGAAAGTAAAACATTTATTAACACGTTGTTGTCTTTCCAACCTTTATCAGGTATCAAGTATACACCTGATGTAGGTCTGTCAGACGGACACATTGTGAAAATAAATATATATATATATACTGTATATATATATATATATATATATATTATATATATATAATGATTAGGGCCGTGATAACTTTCCAGAGCAAAGGATGGAGAGTCGTTTTAGATAAAATAATGTCATATATGGATGGTCCTCAGAAGTATAGCAGTACAAAGCTGAGTGTGTGTGTACAGCTGAGCCAGCAGCAGCCACACAAGTTAGCACGCCTGGCTGATGGCTGTTAATGCTGCAGATTAACACCTCACACTCCCTAACTCTAAGCACACACACACACACACACACACACACACACACACACACACACACACACACACACACACACACACACACACACACACACACACACACACACACACACACACACACACACACACACACACACACACACACACACACACACACACCACACACACACACACACACACACACACACACACACACACACACACACACACACACACACACACACACACACACACACACACACACACACACACACACACACACACACACACACACCAATGCAGTGATGACATCTTTTGGAAGGCCGACCCAGAAGTTAGCATAGAAAGGGCTCCCTCACAAAAGCTATGGCACTTGCCCATTGGACTTTGGAATATTGCAGAAAACATTAGGCCATATATTTCATCACGGTCACATGACTTCACGTCAGCACAGCTAAGCTAAAGGCCGCTAATGTTCGGTGTGAGGACATTTAGTAGTCTCATTTAGACACTTGTTAGGACTTATTCTTGCAATACTCTATTAACAATATATGTTACCATTGGCCCTTGTTGACCTTAGCTCAGGTCAAAAGGAAAGTATGCAACAACATTTGTATTCTGAGTTGTTTTCACCACTTTATTTTATGCAGCCATTCTCGCACATTCAGGACAAGGGAACCGGAAGTGGTAAAATGCTGACTAATTTCTGGGTTTAAGGACTCATTCTGGACCACTCTGCAAGCACTTGCTTTAATACTTTAATACTACTCAGTAAGAGTTAAAACATATTTGATGATAAAACCTAAGATTTTTCTTTTTTTATAGGACCAGCGCTACAGTATTAAGAAAGGGCATCACTGGCTATCCAACAAACACACACTCTTTTACACGCACCCTACTCCTCGCTCCAGCCTCTTGTCTCATTAAACAGGACATGGCCTTGGAACACCAAGACTCACTGAGCTCAGCTTCCCATGCTTACTGAGTGAGTGCACTGCATATGTGTGCGTGTGCGTGTGCGTGCATGTGTGTGTGTGTGTGTGTGTGTGTGTCTGTGTGTAACAGAGCGTGTCCTGTGTTGTTGACCTCTGGGACAATACTGCACTGTGACATCAGGAAATGTCCTTAGAGAGCTGCCAGAGACAGAGAGAGGCATGAAGGGAAGGAGGCGAGCAGAGAGGAGGAGTAGGAACGATGGGAGGAAGGATTTGATGGGAGAAACGTGTTGGGAAGTACGATGGAGCAGAGGGGAACAAAGGAGGAGGGAAGAGAGGACTAGAGTTTGGAGTGAGCGCTGAGGGAAGAGGAAGCATCGAAGAGATGGATGAGTGAGAGAAAAACATGGAGGTGGGAGAGAAAGAGTGAGAGAGAGGGATGAGGGAGCTGTAGGGAGGGAAATAAATGCGACGTGAGGTTAATTAATGAAAATAATGTTGTTATTTTGTAGCCCTTCACAACACCAGGCCTCTCAGACATGGCCTACTTGCAGATGGAAAAGAGAGGCTGGGAAAAAAAGGAAGAAATCACAAAAATATTTGCAGACTACTTTGATTGTCAACTAATCTTTTTTTAAAGCAAAAATGCTTCTCATATTTGTGGATTCATTTGTTGGTGTATATGGTGGTAAACTGAATATCACTGGTTTTGGACTGTTGGTCAAATGACCAACAATGGGAACATTTAATGGCATTTTCTATTATTTTTTTGTATAGCTCACTTGGTAGAGCTGGCGGCTCATTCCGGGTTCAAATCCGGGCTTGGACCATTTGCCACGTCACATCTCCTCTGTCTCCCCGTTTCAACTCTGTCTCTTCAATAAAGGCACTGGTTGCCCATAAAACATATCAAAAAAACAACTGATGAATGGATTCACAAAGCCCCAGGATATGCACATGTTTTTTAGACAATCAATCGCTGTTGGCTGACTCTATAACTGCCTTAATGGACATCTAAAATAGAGATACTTGGAGACAACCAGACAATGAAATTACAGAGTTGAATGATATAGGTCATAATGTATTCAGTGGGGTTAAACTAAGGTCGTTAGCTGACCAAAGTGGGCTAACCCAGTGATGTATAATACCAAACCTCAGTGCATTCATTTGGGTTGCATTAGATCAGATGCACGTCCAGTTGACCGTGAATGGCATGCTATCTGTGAAATGCAATTAAGCCATCTTGCTCAGATTTCTCCTCTCCACTTGGCAACAACACGGCTATTTTTTTTCCGCCACCACTTACCCTCTCTTTCTCACACACTCAGGCCCAATTTCAAACCACGCCCTACACCTCCGTGACGGAGTGACACTCGCAGCTCAACGAGGCTCCCTCCTGTCAGATGGAGGGAGTAAATACAGCAGCAAGCTTTGGGACGGCCTCTCCTCTCTCCGGCAGAAACAGGAAATGCCGTAACTGTATGTAACAACGGTTTCAAATCAGCATCTGTTTGACAACATTTTTTAATTAATAACTCAAATAAAACTCCTAACATCTTTAATTGTGTTACCTTTTTGTAAAGCTCTTTTAGTTTAAACCTGATTTTGATAAGCTTCTTAGTTTTTGCAACAGCCTGTAAATATACACAACTTTATAATAAAATGCACACATTTACCTTTTCATTTACTAAACACAGGTACGATCCTAAGTTAAAACATATGAGGTTATTTTGAGGTTCTTAACATCGCAATTTATCAGTGGATGTTTGCTGGAACTACTTGTAAACAGCTTGTTTCATGACGGACACACCCAGCATTGAGTCCGGTCAGGTAGGGCAGCAGGTGAAGTCAGGACCGATGCAGACTGGCTGTTTGAGGGCTTGATAGCCCACTCCCCCTCCACACTTGTTGGTTTGGAACAGCACTTAATGTGGTGGACCCTCTGCGCGAACGGAGGGTGTAGGGTGTAGGGGTGGTTGGTGGGGGTGGTTTGGAATTGGGCCACACACTCTAGCTCTCTTTCTCCCTGTTGCCTGGCAACCACACTCGTAAATGTGATCCCACGTGTCTGTGATTGGCTGAGGGGACGGCGGATCCATGTCAGAGCCAGAAAAGGGGGAGACACGCATGCATCACACGCAGGAAATCTTAACTAACGAATATCACACAACTGAAATAAGTATGCATGCTCTTCTGAGGCAATAACCACTTCCCATTGCATGTTGTCTCTACATGATGAACCATGCATGTTTGTATATGCCTGTGGTCAGAATTGCTTGAGCAGTGCATACATGTTTACACACATGCCAGTGAGCCAATATGTATGCATGTCAGAATTGCATGTGTGGGGGTGAGTGGGAGTGTCCCTGTGTGTGAGAAGTGGTATTAACTAGCAGGGGGTCCTTGGAGAGGGGTGCCATGCTGCGAGCTGAATAGGGGTAACCCAGTTGCATGTGTGCGTGTGTTTGTCTCCACTTTGTGTGTGTCTACACTTTGTGTAGCGGGGGAGTGCATCTGACGAAGAGATAGGTTGTTGTGCTCCCTATCTCTGTTTCTTATCCTATATCTAATAGAACTGCTCGGGTCTTAATAGATTGAGTGGGGAAGTTCATGAGATCTTTCTAGAGGGTTATCAAGAATAACTTTTATCCAATGACCTTTTCCCTCTCTGTCTGTGTCTGTGTATTCTCTTGTTCCGATTAACCCAGCCAAATCTTTTTTCTTGTTTTGTATCTATATCTACGCCGGGATCCGGAGTCGAGGCTGATCCTCTTGCTGTAGTCCTGTGTCTTGGATCCTCTATCCTGAGTTCTGGATTAAGTCGTGGACTTCGGGTCGTGGCTGAACCTGTCTCTGCGGTCCTGCCTTGGGTCTCGTCATGCTGCTTCCCTGATGGCTTCCACAGGATTGTAGCTGACATCCTCGTGGATTCATCTTCTTATTACAGACACATGCATTTCCTAACATTCGGTCTATATGCTGTAAAATGTATTATCTCTTCGATTTACACACGGCATCTATTGCACGTCTGTCCGTCCTGGGAGAGGGATCCCTCCTCTGTTGCTCTCCCTGAGGTTTCTCCCATTTTTTCCCCTTAAACTGTGGGTTTTTCTCTGGAAGTTTTTCCTTGTAAGATGTGAGGGTCTAAGGATAGAGGGTGTCGTTTTTCTCATACTGATATTCTGAACAATCTGTGCTGTTGTATTTGCTGTAAAGTGTCTCTACTGTAGGCTATTTTTATTATATGTACAGCACTTTGGCTCGACCAAAAATCGTTTATAAATGTGCTATATAAATAAAACTTGATTTGATTTGTGTGTGTATCTTTTTTAACTTAAGTGGCCTCACATCTAAGGCACATGGAGACGATATCAGTTGAATCCGCTAACGTTCTCTATCATATAGACGGTTCGTCCACACAAGGCCGAAACGGAAACGCGGATTCGGAGCCCGAATCCGATACACTTTGATAACGGCTCCCAAAGTGGGTAGGTCTGAGGACGAAACGCTTGCGGCTCCGTGTGTACGCCCTATATGATCATTTCCTGAAAATGATGACGCCATAGCCCCACCTCTCCTGCTCACCCCCGCGTCATTGCTGATGCTTTTCGCCAACAACAACAACAATGGTGGATCACAGGGTTGCGTTCGTGCTCCAGACGCTATTGACCATGATACAGATTTTAGTGCAAAATCTACAGCTCCTCTACCACAACCATCAGCAACAATAATAATATGATATAATAATAATAATAGTCATCGGTCTTATTTGCTGATTTTGGTGTATTTTGTGGCGGAAGTACAGCGCCACTTACAGGCCTGGCATATGTACTACGGCGTCTCCAGCGTTTGAGCGTTTTCGTGTGGACGGAAGACTTTTTTGAAAACGACTAAGGTTCGTTTTTGTTTTCGTGTGGACGGGGCCTAAGTATTGCCTCTCTTCCTCCCACCGAAGGAGTCATCAGTGTAGTCAGCATGGAAGGTCCTGCCAGGTTGCCAGCTAGTTAATGAGGGAGTGTTGAATACTTGTTTATTGTACTGAATGAACACACACACACATGGACACAATCCGCAGATTAACTTAAAAGTAAGGACAATCTAAAAGCCTTTTTTTTTTAAATATTGTATTAAGTTATTATTCTTTTTTTTATTACCCCCTCTACAACAATATGTCCTCTTCTTTGTCTCTTAAATACCAAATAGATTAACAATTATATGTCCACATACTGAATCTGCAGTAACACCTGCACACCATGTACGAGTGAGTTACGAGTGAGTGGATGAACTAGCTAAAAGTAATAGCTACACCGTTGAAATAGATAGCTAAACGTAATGGATAGGGTTAAAATTGTCAGCTAAAAGTAATGGATACATGTTTGAAATAGTTAGCTCAGAGTAATTTATACATGATTGAAATAGTTAGCTAAAAATAATGAATACATGGTTGACAGAGTTATCTTAAAGTTATTTATATGTTAAAATAGTCAGCTAAAAGTAATGGATACATGTTTAACATAGCAAAAGTAAATAGTAGGTTATGGTTGAAATAGATATGAACATAATCAATATGGTAGAAATAGTTAGCTAAAAGTGATGGACACATGGTTGAAATAGTTAGCTAACAGCAGTGTATGGGTAAAATAGTAAGCTAAAAGTAATGTAGTGTGCTACGGGGCGGGGCGTCAGGCAGGTACCAAATAAAAATAAAATTAAAAAAATAAAATTATTTGTGAACCTCTGAACGAGCGAGACAGAGAGAGCGCGAGAGAGCACACCTTTATCTATTTAATATAGTTGTAAAAAATAAAGTAAGAAATCATTCCAATTTGTACTATACAGTAGGACATAGGGGTGTAACGGTATCCGTATTCGTCCCGTACCGTCACGGTTCGGACGTCACGGTTCGGCACACACAGTCACACGACGAATACGCATTTTTTTTTACGAGTGGGAAAAAAGCGTCATTCAGGGCAGTATCCACTACACTATTTATAGTCCAGGGGGCGGTATTGCGCCTAAAAGCTGTTTGCCAGCCGCCCTTAAACAACAAATGAAGAACAAGAAGAAACACAACAACAAAACGAACAAAATACAAGAAGAAGAAAAGTTAGTATGGCGATTTCAGATAACACACAGGAGCTAGAACCCACCTGCTTCTTTTAAATCAGCTGTGTGGGAACATTTCGGGTTCCCTGTGGACTACAATAACGATGAAGTGTGCGAGTGGTGGATCGGACGAGGACGGTGTGTCGCCGTTGTTCTACAGTGACAGCAGCAGTTCAACAGCTGATCCCCGCCGTGAGACCAAAATAAATAACGGAAGCTTTTGGCATATGTTTTTCAACGACTTTGCACTCTTGAAACACTTTCTTATTATTTATGATGTCATATTTTCAAGACATTATTTTTAGCTTTACAGCTTGATGAAACCTTTTTGTTTGACATCAGCCATTATAGATAATATGGCCATCTGAGTGTACTGTGTAAGGTTTGTTTTTAACTGTTTAATACAGTTAATTATTCAAAAAAGAGTTATTTTTAAAAAAAAACTGAAACTTGCACTACTGTTCAAACATAAATAACAACAAACCTGGAATTATGCATTTGGGACTTTTTTTTTGCTTTTTCTTGTTGTACCGAACCGTACCGAACCGTGACCCCCAAACCGAGGTACGAACCGAACCGTGACTTCTGTGAACCGTTACACCCCTAGTAGGACAGTAAAAAAGTTTAAAAGGGGAGTGATTAGTAAAATATGCATAAATCAAAAGAAAGAATGCTAACTAGGTAACATAAGATAAGAATAAAGAGGTTTAAATGATTTGTTGTTGGTTGTGATCATATTCTAAAGATGTTTGGATTATTGAAAATTCTATAACACATAGGTGTGAGCAAGCTCTCTGATTGGTCAATAGGCGTGTTTGATTCCACGATCAAAGAACGGTCAAATAGAACGTGCCTTTTCACAACAAGTCAGTATCCCTCCGCGTCTGAGAAAAACGGTATACCCTTGGCCTGAAAAGCAAACTGCTTGCAGGCGTACGGACCTCGGCGCAAGCGCCTCGGTCCTGCCGCAGTACTGTCGTACCAATAATGACGTTAAAGAACGGCCTCTCGTGTATGATTGCTTAAGTATACAGCTCCCTTTCATCTGAGTGTTGAGAGCTGTATCCATAAATTCAGTTTGTGCTCAAAGTGCACCAGATTGATGCATTTAACTTCAACATTTAAAAACAAATCTTCCCGGGGGTGCATGCCCCCGGACCCCCCTAGGAGGTGAGGTCCACCCCCAAATAAAGCAGGTTAAAATAATTAAAATGCATACATTTTATTTTGATCGTTTGTTATGTGGATGTGTAGTATTTGTGTTACTGTACAGTATGTTCAATAAAGGTGATTTAGCAAAATACACCTGTAGAGCCTCAAGAGCCTTTCTTGTGCTGGCAGACACATACTGTAGAAACATATTTGCGGGGCGCACTTCACACTAAAAAATTCCACACGCTCCGCGCTCACATTTGGCTTGGCCTGCGTGCCTTAGCACCGCTGCTATGACTCCATCCTAGGGGAAACATGGATACATGTTAAGAAGAGTTAACAAAAGTAGGCCTAATTTGTAAATGATATTGTTGAAATAGATAGCTACACATAATGGATATAATATAAATAGTTAGCTGAAATGCATTGTTGACATAGTTGCCTAACACTAATTGATACATGGTTGAAATAGTAAACCAAAGTAATTGGTAGCTTATAAGATTGAAATCGATACCTAGACATAATGGATGTGGGTGAAAGTTAGCTAAAAGTTAGCTAAAGGTAATGGATACATGGTTGAAGTAGCTAGCACACAGACATTTGTAGGTGATGGTTTTAATAGATAGCTAGAGATAATGGATATAGCTCAAATGAATAGATACATGTTTAAAATATTTGATGCTACATGTATTAATGCAAACTTGAACCAAAACCACCTAAACATTGAAAGTCAAACTGTACAAAAAAATGTATTCACTATCTCCAAATGTAGTATAGTGTATAGTGAAGTGATGGCAAAAGCCTGCTGTTGAAGACTTCCTCTCTATCCCCACAACACTCCTCTGTCCGCTTTCTGTCGTCGCTACACAGTGCCCTCTCAAGCATGGACCCCTCTGTCTTTTCATACAGCCATCACTCCATTCCTCGGAGGTCTGGAACAATCCTCAACTGTTGCTCGCATCATTTCAATACCATTTAAACACATTAACTCCCATTCCTCACACAGTGCCACTGTGCCTAAAATCTGAGGTTCTTTATTTACAAGAAATCAATGTGCTCTTCTTCTTTTTGTCAGGTTTGAAATGTGCTTTGTGTAGCAGTTTGCCAATAAACTATCTCAATTTAAAATTCCTAGCTTGGTAAAATGACTCTAAACGCATTACACTGAGGTCAGCATCAGTGGCAGCCTCTATGTCACAACAGTAGTAATATTGTTGGTGGTTACGTTTCAAAAAATCAAAACCACATTTCCAATAAACTTCATTGCTTCCTGCCCCGCAGAACCTTTCATTTCACTTTACAGAAGAAAATAAACATGTTGGAAATTAGTTTAAGACATTGTTCTCTCCTTTTCACCATCTGTAGTTTAGGTAAGCCTTAGCCCTGGTTCTCACTACTGCTTGTTTAATAGAAAAACAATCAAGCTTGGTCCTGTACAGTTCAAGATCATTTATCCTCATCGAGTTCATAAGGTTTAATAGAAAAAGTATTATGGCAGAGTCTCTGTTTGACATCAGAAGGCAGATAACTATAAAGTTGTGTAATACTGTTGCATGTAATCCTTGAAATAGTATTACTTTACATTTAGCTGATGCTTTAATCCAAAGCATGGTACAAAACACCTCCACAACAGGAGCAAATTGGGGTCTTAACCAAGAGGCGCTTTCACACCGCAATACTTTTCCCACAAAGGTTCATCAGAACTTAGTTCATGAGAACTCTTTAATTCTCATGAACTAAGTACAGATCGCGTTCACACCGGAATAAGTCCCTGGGGGAGGATTAGGCAAATGAAGCCGCTGACGTCACTTCTTCTTCTTCTGCTTTGGACTTACTGGCAGGCCGCAAACCACTTCACGGTGTATACTGCCACCGGAAGTCCCCGGAGTTGGGGACTGGCTTCAGTAGAAGCTGCTGGGACTCCCAGCAGCTTCTACTGAAGCCTTCCGAGTAAATCGCCAGAACGCCGACACCTCCTCATCTCCACCGCTCCCATGTTTTCTTTTGTGTTGCCATAAGTTAGTCTCTCTGCGTTTCTGCGCTGGGCTAATGCTAATGCTAATAATGCTAATGCAAGGATAATAAAATGGCGGCTTCACAAAACTTTTTTGGAGTTTTACGGGGCGTGGTTTGCAATCCGCCCAGCCAATCAGAAATAGGAACCTTTTTCTCCCACGAAAAGGGGGTGAAAAGGTTCTCATGAATTAAATTGAGTTCTGGCTCTTTTTGGTGTGAATGCGATATTTCGGAACTAAAGTGTGAAATGTACTGCGGTGTGAACGAGCCTAAGGACACTTTGACATATTGACTGCAGGGGCTAGGTGTCCAACCACTAATCCTTTGATTGATCATTTTACCCCTGGGACATAGCACCTTTTTTTTAAAAAGGTGATGTTTTTCATGGATGAGACCTAACCGCTCCGGACAGGCCCTGACTATACACTTGTTCCAGTACCTTTACCACTACCAAAGTCTCCATAGTGGCATAGGTGGTACTGTAGAGAAATAAATACCATCACTCTTCTAGGCTATTCACATGGTGGATTTGGTAGGTTAGCTGTCTGATAATTCCATCAAGCTGTAATGAATGGAGTCGAAAACAGTCACTCATCCAGCGAAATTATGAATTCTACTTCACTCTGGCTCTCTGCTTAGTAACCCTAACCCTAACCCAACCCTAACCCCAAAACCTCAGTGAGTTGTCTATGTGGCTATGCCGCTCTGACCATTCTGCTGCTTTGATTTGAATGGGAATGTCCTTTGTACTCCTTTTCTATTTGTATGCCTCTATGTCAAAGATGCACGGGTGCTGTCACTGAAAGTACATGATGACGTTGCCAAAAATTCAATGGCTTACACATCATTAAATTGTCATGTGGTCCACGCCGTGAAAGATATGCTGGACATCATTGCAATGTGCATCTTTACATAACTAGAGAGACACAGGGTGGGGACAGACTGGGGCAGATATGATCAGCAAAAGAATGCACAACATTAGTGGTTGGTGTGGCACAAATGAACAATTTTATAAATATTTGACCAATTAGTGGTTTCCTTCCTCCGTATCTTTGCAAGGAAAAATCTTTAAGGGGAATATCTTAGGGCATTTTTAAACACAGTATGCAGTATTCTGTGGTTTCTGTTGCATTGAACTCATCACATTTACCTATTGAACAAAGCTCGAGTTGGTTGGTAAACTGAGAACAGCCACACAATAAAGATGTTTGACTGCTGTCTTCTAAAATGGTTAAAAAAAATACATAAACCAAAGCAGCAATTTCTGAATTTCCAATATGAAAAGGACTTGTTTGGATTCATATTAAACAAGACTATCTAAACAGAGAGAAAAGACAAGCAGAATCTGTGCACAAACTCAATCAAAAAGGCCAGTTATGCCAATAAATCATGTCTGCTAAGAACTACTGATGTATACTGTATATCTTTAACATAACATTTCTCAAATGGTTTCAAGCATATACAAAAGTGATTGTGTTTTAAATGGCCAAAATGAATCGTAGGATGTTAAAATTAACAAATGATGTCTGTGCGTGAGTGTGTGGATAGTGGATCATGCTTTGTGTGGGAAACATGGGAAGCTTAACACACACACATTTATCAACCCATGTCAGGGGAGCAGTTGTGATGTGTATTTGTTTATATGCTTCCAGTTTACTGTGTTATGCTTTCAAACACACTCACACAAACACACACACACAAACACACTGTGTTGGCCCTGGGGAAGGTGAATATTTGGGCTATAAGAGTAAAGAAGAGAACACTTCTGAAAGTGCACTCAAATTCACCAGGGAATTCAGCAACACTTGCACATTATATCCTACTGGATTTCACTACACCTCTCTCTCACACACACACACACTAAAACACATTTTCTCTCACCCTTCATGTTGTCTTTTTAAAACTTTATCAGCTCGAGAGGACGACTGAATAAATTCAGCTGGCGCTTTTATCCCAAGAAGCTTACAATAACTGCAATAGACCATGAAGATACAAACTCGAAAATGTGCAACATTTGCTTCAAATGAGCCAAACCATTGTAAGCGCTGGTGCATATTCCCATTGGCCATCTTATACAGTGTGTGATGCAGTATACAGCTTTGTTCCATGTATATGCTACCACTTAAACACAAACAATTAACATTAACACGTTCAAAAGTTGTTGATTAGTTTACTTCAAATCTAAAATGCAACTCCATGACGGTGTCACAGTATGGTGGGGGATCACCGAAAGGAGTATAATCGTACTCTGGGACCATCTTTGTTTGTAGAAAATGTCATGGCAATATATCCAATATTTCAGCCTGGATCAAAGTGGAGGACCAACCAACATTTTTCTCTCCCAAAGACTACTGAACAGTTGACTTATTTATTCTAAAACAATCCAAAATATGGCATGTACCACTTCTCAAATACATATTATCCCCATATACTTTATGTGATTCATATCAATGCTAAAGGGGCCCTATTATGCTCTTTGGGGTTTTCCATTTCCTGTGTGTTATATAGGTATGTGTGCATGTAAAGGGTCTGTAAAGGCTTACATCTCTGTGTTCCTCCAGAGATGGCTGAAACACCTTCAGTGGACTCCTTTTTTTTACTTATGTAACTCAATGACATCACTATGTAACACTCCTGCTTCTATTGGCTAGCTCTTCAATACATAGTGACACGTGATAGGCTAAGGGATCTCTAAGCGGTTGGCTAATCCCAACAGAGCCGGCCAGCTAACCAATCAGATCAGACTGGGCTCTGGTTTCAGACAGAGGGTGAAAAGAGGTGCTGCAGCACAGGCAGTATGAGAAAAATAAAGAGCTTTTTGAACATTAAAGCAAGGAGACATGTCCCAGTGGAGACACTAATTACAAATATGAACATGAAAATGAGCAAAACTGTCGTCTTTAATATTATAATGCAGTTCCTTTATTCTATAAAATTCAAGATACAATTATTGACAGAAAATATTCCTTATATATAATCAAGTACCATTTTTGATCAAGGCAGCTGATATAAACAACTCACATAAAACTCACGCTGAAAGGAAACACAGCCGACAGACTCATTAATAGTCGGTACAAGAGCAGAGCACAGGATCATCAGTACCATTTTGGGCACATTGAACACACACACACACACACACACACACACACACACACACACACACACACACACACACACACACACACACACACACACACACACACACACACACACACACACACACACACACACACACACACACACACACACACACACACACACACACACACACACACACACACACACACACACACACACACACACACACCACACACACACACACACACACACACAACACAGTATAGTGGAACATTGATGCAACGAATGTCAGGAAGACAGACAGCATCATTATTGTTTCCGTCTTCTGCCTCCATCCAACAAATCTATTAGAGAACATCCCACACTGAGAAAGAGCAGTGTTTGTAAGGCAATCTGACAAATGGACTCCAGCAGGAATGACTCATCAGTACAGAAAGTACAAAGAGCCTCTGATGCACAGACGGCATCTTTGTGCCAACTTCACTTATGTTATATTTTTGCCTCTCTGTGTGCGTGTGGCATGTGTAATGAGCTGATGGAGCTTGGTGATTTCCTGTCTGGCCTGTAAAAGCAGCATGAGCCTCTTCCTGTATCCTCTCTGTAGAATCCCACCTGGGGCTGCACACACACACACACACACACACACACACACACACACACACACACACACACACACACACACACACACACACACACACACACACACACACACACACACACACACACACACACACACACACACACACACACACACACACACACACACACACACACACACACACACACACACACACACACACACACACACCAGCATCACACACACTGTCTGGTAAGTGCATCTAATAAGTCACAACAGGAGGAGGAATCCCCTGTGTTACAGTTGTCTTCCTGGTTCCCCTCTCTTCCTCTGTGGTACTATAGTATTCAGTTGTCCTTCAGTGGGCGGCATTTGTTTTTCTGACCCGCTTAGCTCTCAGCCCACACTCTGATAAAACTAGCGTCCAGCTTTTAGCCTACGCAGGGAATCTCAAGAGTGTCAAGCCAAAAACCTAATATACAATCCATTGACCGCAGTTCTATAAAGTTCATTGAGTGTTTGGAGTGTAGCACAGGGGAGAAACAGTGTTGAGCTTTCTATTGAATATAACACACTGTCATGGTAGCTTTATTTTGTTTATTCAGAAATGGAGAAACTTGCTTAAAAACCCAACATATTCTCCCTGATACAGAATACAGACGATTAGTCATAAACCATACACTTCTAAATATGATGATCTAGGAGTATGGAACATGTCACAGAAATATGTTTTTGCTTGTACGATGCAAAGTGTCATTCCAAATATGTGCTCAAAGGAAACTTTATTTTAAAATTGATTTTCAATGTAGGTTCGTTTTTGGATGAATTTAAACGACAAAATGACTTGGTTAAGTTCTTAGGCTAAGAAAACGTTTTTGGTTTGGGTTAAAAGAGGTGTTTTGTTACGTGAAATAAGTGCGCTTGCTACGTAGCCGGTGTTAGTTGGGTACGGGAGTTATGTAACAAAGATAAAGTAAGTCAGCGTTGAGTTTTGGCTTCACAAAAGGTTCTAACAGGATGTTCCTTTGTGCTTGTTTGACCCTAAACTATGTTTCTCACTCTACCGTCAGTTGCTCTGACCGTTCTTATAATGAGTTTGATCATTGTAATCAGTAGAAAGTCTGATGTATCTCATACACATGCTAATGGTCAAGCTGGGAGTAAGAACTGATTACAAAAAAAAGTTGAACAATTGTATGCTGCATTTGTGTAATTTAAAATCTCTTTTATCACGCACGAGGCCCGACTGGCTATAGCTATACCTAGACATGACTGATGAAATTACAGTGAGAACAAGAAGCTAGGAACAATTATAACGCTAACCGAGACTGAAGAAATGTTAGCATTTAGCAACGGTACAGTGTAATAACGCTGTTGTTGACTTTCAGCACTTAATTAGGAGCATAAAACATTGTTTTTTGAGGCATTCCCTTTGAATACACTAACACACCCTGATTTGTTTGCTGCACACATAGTAACATTTAGATATATGACAGCAAGGCATAAACTGTCAACAAACAGAAGATTTTACCCAAAAATATCCTATGCCATGTATAACACACTGCAATAGAACACTGGTTGTTCCATTGCCATGGGAAGACTTAAAAAAAGTCCGCTACACAAATAGCTATTATTGACCTCTCCGAGATACTCTCACCATTTATCATCACAGTAAACAATGCAGTGCAATGCTTTGAGGTTTGGTACAAAGTGTACCTTGAGGCTCTTGGAAACACTTTCATCAGTTACTGGTTGATAATATCTCAACAACATAATGATATTCCTAATAGTGCTGCCATGTGGAGGGCGCTTCAGAAGAGCAAAACACAACACAGTATTGGTAAAGGCACATACTGATGAACACAAATCCTAGTTTTTTGGGCTCACACACAAACACACACACACACACACACACACACAAGCACGCACACAGAAAGTTCATCTCAATGTCCCTCCTCGACTCCTCTCTTCCCCTCCTCCGGGACTTGACCCGGAAATCGATCAAGACACGCCATGTTGAAGGACGTCCCAATCTCTTAAATGCACACAGAGGAGTCGAGGAGGGGTGAGGGAGGAGGCTTCCAGAGGAGATGAGAGCGAGGATACGTGGAAGTGTTTTCACTACTCGCAAAGCCCCGCCCCCACCTTCACAGCCTCTGCTCACTGCAGCTGATCGTACCGTTAAAGGAGGATCAGAGTCATTCAATGTTTAAAGTGCTTCTTTAAGAGTAAAATATATTAAATCTCTTAAACGAATGAGGAGATCATACTCTATAAAAACATTAAAGTGTGTGAAATATACTTACAAATTCAATAATAATGTTTTGATTATAAAATAATAACTTACAGTTCTGACTTGTGGTTTGTGATGCATGTGTGGTAGACCCACAGAACGTCAGACATTTAGGATATATACAAATACGGGTAGAATAACTAATACATATGTTAGTGATTTGTGTCTCTTCTGTAGGACAAACTAAATAACAACATCCAATACAAAAGTTGATCTGAAACAAGCTCAAATACCATAAGGAAATGAATCCATCAATTATGATTATTGTTGTGATTATAATTATAACTTAAATGAAATGTTATAGCTGGAAAAACAAATACAGGACCGAAACTAATACATAGAAAACTATAATAAAAGAGATGAATGGAAGAGATGGACGAAATCATTTCAATGAGAAACTAAATCCCAGGTTTGAAGGGATTGATGTGGAGAGTCCAGTGACAGGTGATACACTGCGCGCACCAGAAGTAAAGGGCGTTGTTATGGGGACGCTGGAGTGAACGAGGACATCCCAATTAATACCTGAGGACTCCTCTGTCCTCGCGTCTCTTCCTCGTGTCTCTCGCTCGCGTCTTACGGAGGCGGAGCTAAGACGCAAGGAAGGGACGCGCGTGAGGGAAAGGAGGAGGTGAAATATGCAATTGAGATGAGCCTACACACTGCTGGTGTCCTACCTCTGGTGTTGGTAGCCATGTCTGCCACCTTCTGAAAGGCATCCAGGAAGGCTACAGCAGCCAGAACCGTGGTTCTATAGTAACAGAAGACACTGATTACTTTAGATAAATGTAAAGGAAACTTGGAATCAGTACAGAACACAATACATACTCCATGTACGATGACAGTGTTGCATATCAAAACAAAGATGTATTTGTTATGTTTTCAAATAAACCTACCGGAGCTGGGAATGCAGCTTGGTGGCCTTGGCGCTGAAGTCCTCCCACACAGGATAGGAGCACTGCAACACACAGACAATAATACACATTACAATCCACAGATATAACATATTGATACAAAAACATACCATACTACTCAGTAGGTGAAAGGAAGGAGAGATATTAAGAAATGCCAATAAATGGGGAGAACATTTTAGGAAAGAACCAAGATGACACTGATTTGGAATTCATTAAGACATTTACTAACAAAGTAGACTGACTAACTCAAGAACTGTACCAAGGGACAATTGATGTACTTTATTATTAATTCTTATTATATATTTCCACTTTCACTGTGAAGGGGGAAATATTCTCCATGCTTACATAAATGACCACAATTTGGGGCCAGTCATACCTCAAAATGTTTACATTTTAAAATCTTCGGTAAAAGCTTAGAAACCTATCGAAGCGTCAGCTGCAGATACAAACTGAGGATGGACTTGAAGGGGCAGACCCCCATGAAGGAGAAGTCAATGTCAGGCAGTGGAACATTTTTGTAGAAAAAACATACCAGACAAACAATGCTATACATCTCTAAGGGATGTTGAATTAAAAGTGTCCCTTTTAAATATTCTCTGATTACACTCTCTTAAATGTGAGGATTTGGTGGTGTTGGGTTTCATTGTTGTGGGTAGTAAGAATGAACAGGCATTTCATATTGTCACCCTGGGCTCTAGAAAATGTGATCGTCATTGTTTCTCTGACATAATATGTAAAGCCCAATTAATTAATTTGAGAAAAAAATCTAAATAAATGTTATTATTCATCAGGAAAAGTACAAAGGAATCGGAATCCCCTACATTTGCTGGATCCTTTCCCCCAACCCTAATATTAAACTATTGTATATATAGTATATATATAGAGGAAAAACAATCCCCAAAAAAAACAAAGTCAGACATTTCTCCAGGTCTCACTCTTTGTTCCCCTCCTCTCCTGTACCTCTGTAGGTTAATAACACACCTCTTTACCCTTGTCAGCTTCTGTCATCAATTGAATTCCCCATTATCTTTCCACAAAGCACACACCCCAAACACGCTCTCTGCTCCTTACCCTGCATCTCCCCCATATGTCACACGCTCTCAACCTCTTTCTTCATACCCAAAAACTGCTTCCACCCCTCTTCTCCTTATGCAGCAGTCTAATCCATCACACACACACACACACACACACACACACACACACACACACACACACACACACACACACACACACACACACACACACACACACACACACACACACACACACACACACACACACACACACACACACACACACACACACACACACACACACACACACACACACACACACACACACACACACACACACACACACACACACACACACACACACACACACACACACACACACACACACACACCACACACACACACACACACACACACAGATCAGTTGGTGCCACTGGCATGAGGCAGCATCAAAGGCTCTGAGTAGGATTGCTAACACAATTCAAAGCTAATGGTTGCTGCCCCCACCCTCCCCCTTTAGACTGCATGCCTGCATCTATCAAACACACCCGGCCTCAGCATATATTACATTACACTTGATCAGGTTACCTATAACCCTGTTAAATAGCTGCAAATGTTGTGCATGGGGGTGGGCAGTTGAATTTATAGCAGGATGAAGTGTGCTTACAGGAACAGTAAGATACGGGAACATCTGTCCATATGAAAAAAGGAAACTTAAGGAAGTGCAGGGAATAGTGACAAATGAAAGCGAAGGAAGACAGTGATGGGGGGGTGGGGCATGTCAGACTGCCACAGACAGTAAAGTCTGTACACGCTTTGATCTGCCCTGTTTGATGTGGCTTAATTTAGTCTGAAATCAGTCCTATTTCCCCCTGGTACGGAAATCTACCCTGTCCACACACACACACACCAACACACAGCCACCAACACACACCACACCACAACACACACACACACACACACACACACACACACACACACACACACACACACACACACACACACACACACACACACACACACACACACACACACACACACACACACACACACACACACACCACACACACACACACACACACACACACACACACACACACACACACACACACACACACACACACACACACGCACACACAGGAGCAGCCTTTCATCTCATTAGTGTACCAGCCATTACATTGAGTTTTTGTGTGCATGTGTGTGTGTGTGTGTGAGTGTGTGTGTGTGTGAGTGTGTGTGTGAGAGAGAGATTGATTCCCCTTCCTTTACACGCAGGTCTTCCCCCACACACCTTGTGTTAGTATGCAGCAGTGAGGTGCCGTCACCTAGTTAACCTCGTCAGTTGGTAAACTCACTCATGTTACATCTATACTAGAGCAGCACAACCAATCAAAATTCAATCAAAATCACAATATGGGCTAGTGCAACATTTTCCCAGTAAGCGCAATATGTGTGAAAATATCTGATTATCTGCAGAGAAATCCCAGCATACAAACAGTATTCTAAAGACTTAAAGGTGGGGTAGGTAATTTTGGAGAAACCAGCTCGAGTGAGCTAGAATTTGAAAATACACAACCGGAAAAAATCTTCCACTTCCTCACAGAGTCCCTCCTCCAACACACACGAACGCGCACATGACCAATGAGGGCACGAGATAAGATTGTGCCCAGATGGAAGGCTGACAGGCAGGTAGGCCATCCAGTTACTTTAGCCGGGCCGGCTCATATGATTGGTCGTGCTTTTTACAGCACTACGGCTTCCACAGATGACATTTTTTTATGGATTTTTTGTCAAAGCACTTCAGATATTCATTGCTATCGGGATGTTAAGAGCATTCCATGGAATATAACAAAAAGTGTATCTCGAGCCGGTTTCTCAAACTTACCTACCCCACCTTTAATGAATGAATGAATAATGTTATATAATAATATCGTGAATCAATTGCAATATCAGTCAAAGAATAATTGCAATAAACTTTGCAATCTTTCACCAAAGCGCTTGTGACGTCACTGCAGAAACGTTCAGATATAAATGATCATAACAAAGATTTAAGAGCTCAATTATTTTCTTTTTTTATGATATGTATTTGGCCAGAGTGCCTTTATTGATAGAAGCAGAGTTGAAGGGGGGGGGGGGGGAGACATTGTCTAGTCGACATTGCTCCCGTGAGCCAGTTTCTTTCGTACAGGGATCAGCCCGCTTGTTCTACGGCTGTCAGACTGAGCAGTGCAGCTCATTCAACAAAGTGTGAGTTATGGTGACAGAACAATGCACCAAATTCCCCAACCCCCTGCAAGACACTATGCTGCGTGGACACAGGGCCTAAGTCTTGCAGTATTAAAGCAACCACAACACTAATATTGTACATTTGAGACTTCTATTTTCCTTTGATGACAGGTTAAAGGCCTATTTGGTGACATTGGGTAATACTATTACAAAGACAGGGCCTGTCCGTCCAAGGTGAAATATCTACTTTCTGAATCCTTCTGAAATCAGTGTGCCTTTAAGGTTATACAAGGTCCTCAGCCTCCTTGCTTTAAACTCCATAAATGTGTCTATGGCTGTGTTTGTCTCGACCAGAGAGCTGAACGACGGCCACCATAACCACTGCGCTCGCACGATTGTAGAACTGGGAATACACGGTGGCTGGGGGGCAAACACAGCAGTGTGGGAGAGACACAGTACGGGAGACAGAGAGTGTGAGAAAAAGCTTTGGGATTGTGCACTATTACATCACCACTTCCTGTGTCAAGAAAAAAGGTCAGCAGGCCATGCATGATTACCTCTCACGCACACAGACGCATACTGTATACACACAAAACCAGATTCCTCTCTGCGAGGGCGTTACTAATAAAAACCTTTTTAGCCTCCCTTGTTTTCATGCATATCAGAATCTGAGCACTGTGGACGATTAAAAAAAGGATTGTCCAGATTTTGCCGCAGCTAAACCGGCACATAAAAGACTAATAACACAAAAGGTGAAATGCACCTTTACCTGTGCTGCTGCTGTACTGTAAGCATGTGCATTATTGCACTGTGTGGCTTTAAGCAAGGCACTTGACCCCCAGGACCCTATATAGTAGCTGCCAACGGCTCCTTGTACAAATATAATGAATTGCAATGTGCTTTGTACTTGTGTGGTGATAACAAAAGTCCTGAACACCAACATAGTTGGAGCAGATACCTGAAAAACAAAGCGTCATGCAGATTTATTGTAAAGCCAACAGGAAGTCGGACATTTTAATTTAGTGTGCAATTTTGGGACAATTTATTTGCATTGACAGGTACTTGAACTGACTCCTCCTTCAAATATAATCTGATCAAATTCATGTTTGAATGTTTATTTAAATGGGAGTAGGCAAACTATGATTTCCCCTCCACTTGATCCCAGTCTTAAATCCCACAGTGTACAGGGACCCTTCCGTCTTTCCAATAATAATCCCTTATCCCCAAACCTGAGCCATATATTGACAACTTTTTCCCCTTTTCTTCCAGTAATCCTCCGTTTCATCTGGTCCTGACTCTGGACTCTGGGGTGCTGTCAACAGTCCTCTGGCCTAGTTCTCAGAGCACCACCAGTCCACCCAGTCTGCCCAGCACTCCATTGAGAGTTCCCACTCCAGCACTCACTACAGTGGATGAGAAGCTTACTGTCTCCTCTCGCTCTTTTGTTCCCTTTGTTTCCCCCACAGCAAGACAGAAAAACAGAGGAAATCCAGCGAGAGCGAGGACGGGTGGAGGCAGGCAGAGAGGGATGTAAGGATTAGCCCGATTTTTCTTTTTGTATAATGGAGCCAATTCACACGTTTAAAGAGAAATGCAAGAACCAAACAAAAGGGGCTAATTTCACAGTTCTTCATATGCATAATCGACCAACTGGGAGTTTTTCAAAAAGAGGATCACACTCATATTTATCGAGGTTGGGATGGATGTATGAGCCACAAAGAAATAAGCAGTGGCCTAAGATATTCTAAAAAATTATATTTGAAAACATAAAAAATATATATATTAAAAAAAAAAAAATGTGTTACATTTTTCATTAGTTTTACCAAAATAACTTGATTTAATTGTATTTAAAATAACATTTCCAAAGACATAAATCCTTCGAATCTGCCTGTTCAGTTTCTGTTGGAATGTGAAGGGTTAAATGAAAGAAGCTCCGTGAAGATAGGAGCTGATAGGTGGTCCAGCTATAAATCCACAGAGGGCCAGCTAGGGTAACTCAATGAGAGAGTAATGTCAACTGACAGTACAATTGACCAATCATACCTTCCCTCTAAATGGGTGGGCTTTATTTTCGCGGACTTTATGACAAGTTCCGCCCGCTGTGAAGTTTATGCATGTGTGTTATAACAACGGGTCAAGCTAGGCGGACGTACCTAATTAGCATAAGTTCATACATGATGGCTCATGTCAGTGATAGTGATGATATGGTTGCGAAATTATTAACCGAGTCATTTTCAAGATTGAGGGGGTCAGAGGGCCTAGGTATGAAAGTCACGGCTCGCCACTGGAAATAAGCTTCATATGATCTATCTCCACGTCCCCAGAGAGAGGGTTTCTGTCTTTGTCTGCACCATTACAGTGAATCAGATTCACTTACATGCAGAGCCAGTAGGCGAGGGGGGGTGCCATCCCTCTTGTTAGCATATGACCAAAATGCATGGCCCTTGTTAACCTTCCATCCCCCCTCTCAATGCTCTAGCAAAGAGAGTGCAGGTAGAGGGTGTTTAGTTGAATATGTTAGTCTTTGCCTGACTTATTGATCCTTTATCTGTATTTTCTCTATAGTCATTGCCACCACGTTACTGCCTGGCAAAATGATGGCCCCGCTCCCTTTCCGGTAAATAATCAGCCCCAAGCAGACAACATAGTTTTATCATAAAGACTGCATTGCTCCTTGTTTTTGGATTCAGGCATGCATGTTTGTTTTATGCTTGTATAAAATAAATGGGGGGAGAAACGACTATATGAGTTAAATAGAATTTGAATCTATGGCCCTGACAAAATGACAAACCTGTCGATCCTGGGTACATCTTTAAGATTTGAACTCAAGTTGCTATGTTACCTTTATAGTTGTGTTACCTATTATCATGTTGAGTATTGGTAAACTGATAACCTGGCTTTGTGTGTTTCCCGCCTCTGTGATTGTCGACCACGCCCTGATAGTCTTTACCTGTGCCCCCTTAGCTTGTGGGCATATAGTCTGCGTCTCTGTGCCAGTTTGTTTGTCATATCAAACCAGCCATCTCCCCAGACCTAAGTATCCATTGATTGAGTTTTTGAGTGTTTTTGTGTCCCCCAAGTGAGCATTTACTTTGAATATTTTATTAATCTCTTGACTAAAAGCCGTACATTGTTACCTTGTCCCTGCTGTTGTGCGTTCTTGGTCCTGAGCCTTGTGTGATTCGCAACACTGGACACTCAGGGTTAACTGACGGTGTACAGAACATCTGACACTGCAGATGGAAGGCTGAGGGTCTTTTCTCCCCTATTTCCCTAACTGTAACAATGCCTTAACCATAGAGGTGGTCAATTTAGGAACTATCAGGGGGCAACTTGTAACTCATTTAATATCATCTGAAAAATCTTAATTTATATACCTACAAATGTGATTAGATTTGTATCTCACAAAAGAACTGTGATGCATTATGCAATATAATAGGAGTCATGATGTCCTCTACCATGCTGAGTAAAAAGCCTCTCCAACCACATGGCTGGTTTCAAAGGGAGAGGATCAGCATTCAGATGAGGAGACAGAGGCTGCCTCGCTGCATAATTGATGAAGTGCGGCAGCTAATTCCAATCTAAACATAGTGATGAGGGGAAAGGGAAACCATCTGTGTGTTGTTGTGTCTCTGAGCAGCGATCTGCCCAATGGGATGGCTGCATAATGTGTTGGGCAAAAGTGTTCTCATGAATATCATGTGATATGGCAGACAGAGGTGGCCATGGATGTAGATGCTTGATCAGTGGCTGCATGTCATGCTGCTGTATCTTAGCAGGAGTGAACTATGAGATATGAGGAAGAAAAGATAGTGGCATTTGCTCCAGACGCAGATACTGGGGAATAGAAAAGGGTGAAACGTAGACGCCGAGGTATCTTCACTTTGTCACAAGTATGTGTCAAGCTCCACAAAGACCGTTAACTACACTTCCCATAATGCTGCCTGCCTGGTAAATTGATGATAGGAGTACTACGTCACTGCGTGAACAAATTAAGGCCAGCCTTGTTTCTGGTGAAAACAAAGAAGAACGATTTTGTTATCCTGCCTAAAAGCTGCTGTGTCATGTTTGAAAGTCAAACAACAAAACAAGATCAACTTTTACAATTTTCTTTACTTCACATATAAAAAATCTGCAGGCCGTCCACAGAGAGATTGAAAGCGTAAATGATGGGACCCGGGGCCTATACTACGAAGCTGGTTCAACCTAACCTGGATATGTTTGAGTTAGCCGGTTGGCCTAATCCAAAACATACGCGCTGTCGCTAAACTGTACTACGACATTGGTTATCAAGTGGATCGCTCAAGCCAGCCGTTTCCTATCTAGTTAGGTGTGCGTTCACATGAAAGGGGTGGTATCTGGAGCATTCGACCAATCACAAACATGGAGAAGCGTACTGACAGCGCAGCGTCATACTTCCTGAATGAAAAGTGAACTTTAATATTAGTCAAAAAGGAAGAAGTTAAACTTTAAACATCCATGACTTTATCCAGGATAAAAGCCACAGAGCTGCACCTGCAAGGTGAATACAGCTGGCAAAAGAAAAAGTGTTTGAATGCGTACATTAACAGGTTTATGATATCACTGCCCCGTCTAAAACACGATTTGACTTTAATTACATTTGTCTCGAGTGTTTCGTCAACTTAATGTGTTGCTTAAAATAATACTTCTGCATGCAGTATGTGACACTGTGAGTGTTGCACGGCCAGATACGGCTCAGCTGACTCAGATAAGGAAATATATGATACATTATGAAGTGATATGCCGCGGACTGTACTGTTACTTTGCTCCGGTTACTTATGTTGTGGCAGATATTTAATTAAGCTTTCTTAACGCTAATGTTATAATAGTCAGATTGCTCTGAAGATGGAGGTGATATTCTATTAATGTTCACGTTCACACAGTCGGTGATTTTTGCCGGCCGTCTTCCCTGCGACGGCAGCTTTTCTGCATTTCCTTTCTCCTGTAATATGACTTGATCGCTTTAAACTCCGCACACTGAGCTCTGATTGGTCAGCAGGCAGTGCTTTCACTGAGTTGAGCTCTTAGCCTGCAACCTAACCTGGTCCCGACCAGCTTAGCCGCTAAGCATAAGTTACCATGGAGATCTAGCCTGCTAAAAAGAGAACCAGCTTCGTAGGACCGGAAAGCCGGAGTTTTCCCTGAATTTAGCCGGCTAAGCGAAAATCCTGCTTCGTAGTATACCCCCCCGGTCAGTAGATACATATCGGCAGTGGTAAACACTCCATCACAGCTAAATCATGATACTATTCAGGTTAACTCCAATCGTAACACTGGTAATGTTAAAAGTCAAAGTAGTTTATATAGATGCTGCATTGAAATATAAAACACTGACAAGCCAAGGAAATCCCTGTTTAAGTGTCAGCCACTCATCCACTATTGGACTGAATGGCCATTGCTCCCCTATTGCTATCAATTTCATCACATCAATGCCAATATTCAATCTCAAATGACATTGTGTTAATTGTTTTCCTAACGGACCATCGCATTAGGGATCGTTGTAGATACAAATATGAACAGTGTTCTTTATTTGTTATGATCCGACTTGTGAAATCCTCAGAATCTGTATTCACCACCAGTCAAATGATGTTGCTCTCATGCATTCTTTATGCCCAAAGTTTTATAACAAAGACCTGCTGTTAAAATGTGAAGCTGGTCCAATGACATCATCAGTTATTTTCTCAGACTTTTGAAAGCTACTCCAGAGCCACACCATTTAACAAGTAAACTGATTTTGATGTGGAATTCCCCTCTCAGCTCTACATATTGTACCTTTAGGCCAAAGATACATACATATTCTGGCATGAATCATGTCACGCAGAGAGAGATTTACACACAGGACAGACAGCACACTGATAAAAGACAAGACGGAAGCAGAGCCATCTGCGTTATCTGTCATGGGACGGTATGTTGACAAGCAGCCATCCATCAGCCAGGCTCGTATAGGTATAAAGATGTCACTTACAGTAGGTGTCTTTCTCCTCTCTTTGTTGGGATCAATGTCATTATTATCTGCACTGCTCCAATCCTGTGAAAGGGCTTTTGAAGCTGCTAAGGGAGGGTCCGTCAGATCACTTACTGTAAGTGACTGTACCTGCTGCTGTGATCCCCAGCACTCAGAGAGGTACGTCTGCGTTGGAGAGGAACTTGACTTTGATGGCTAAGTGTGAGACGGTGTCCTAAAATCTCTTTAAGTAGGTATGTTGAAGATATTTGAGAAAGTACATCATTATCCAATCCTAATTTAATATAGTTTGTAGCAATTTGCTTCAGAAGGGTTAGTGTTGACCTCCAGAATGAGTCTTTGCTGTTGAATGGAATGCTGCAGATCCATACCCAAAAAATATTAGATTAAAAGAAAAGCGATATCACAGGTGCACTTGTGACTATTTGTATTTGACCAATAAATCAAATAACTTTGAACAATGTGTTGTAAGGGTTGCTCGTAGTAGGGCTGTGCGATTATGGCAAAAATCATAATCACGATTATTTGGGTCAATAATTGATATCACGATTATTTTGACGATTATTCATTGACCATTTATTGAACTTTAAAACAAATAATATTTTACCAATAAACAAGATCAACAAATATGTTGGAGCGCACTTCCAAAACCATACTAAACATATATTAATATGATAAATAAAAATAAATTAGACCAAAATAAATTAAATCAAATATGTTGCAGTGCACTGTCACAACCTACTGAAAACTCCTTAACATATAGCCAACATTTTGGTAAAACATATTCAACATATTCCACTCAGTTAAACGTTGAAGGCTGGCCAACCGTCATGGTCCAGAAGTAACAGGAAATAAATGTTGAACTACAATTTAAGACCAAATAAAAATGTTTTGGCCACCATGGCAAATGCTGGTAGGGCTGCTCATGTCATCTCTTAAAGATATTTTGCAAGAAACACCAGCCTGTTTACATGGTCTGGTTTCAGAGATGAACGCAGGCAGGTGACAATATTGTACTGCCACCTGTACTGAAGACCCTCTCTGAAGAGGAACTTGTGGCAGTGCTGCCACATATGACACAGGACAAAAATAAAAGACTCTGAACCCTTTATTTGCCATTATATACAGATAGTGTTGCTACAAAAGTATAAATGAGGCTTACTAATAAGACAACTCAGATCTGAAGCTACACAGGAATCTGCTGCCAAAGTGCAATAAAAAAGACAACATTAATAGAATCAAACCCTTTTTTTGTTGCATTTTATTAGAGTATAAAAAGAAATGCCTTTAAAATAGGATGCAAGCTAAACTAGTTTCTTAACCTGAATTGATAATAGACTATAATCAATTTAAACAGAACAGATCTTAATGTTTGCATTCTTATACCATTTTGTGCAATAATTATAATGAATAAGTTCAAACAAACTAAAACTTACAGGTGATTAATAACGGTATAACTTGAGTATTTATTATATCAAAAACCTGTTGAAATGCTCCTGTTATTTTTACTGTCCCCCAAAAGCGCGTCGCAGCCTCCAGGAAAGCTTCTTTCACAACTTCGCCGTCTTCGAAAGACTTCATGTGTTTCGCAAGAACGTGACTGACACGATAAGATGCTCTGGTAGCAGCCTTGCTCTTGTTGTTGGGCCTGGTGAAAATGGACTGCTGTGCATTTAGCTGTGCTCTCAGGCCCCTCCCCTTTTGGAGCGTAGGGCAGAATTAGGAGGGAATTCCGTCTCGTAGCGTTTGTGCACTGTTTTGAAATGCCGCTCCTAAATTACCCTTCTTCGATAAAGCCACGCTCGCATTGCAGATGAGACAGATGGACTTTGAATTGGAATAGATACAAAAATAATCATCATCCCACTCGGAGTGAAAATGATATATTTTGGGCTTTTTTGCTTCTGCCATAATTGCGGTCTTGTGAGTGTGCGGACTGTCACTCCTGTTGACACGGACAACGTCAGCTAACTAGTGCCCACTGCCCACCAGCCACGCCCCGAGACATGGGGTCACTCCGGCCAATCACAAAGCTTTGATGCGTTCAAGTGCATTATTCTGGCACAGGAAGATTATGTTACAGGACATTAACGATAAAACAGAATATTGTTGTTCTATTTTTAGACACATCTCGCGATCGACTGGGAATCTCCCCGCGATCGCGATCGACTGGTTGGGCACCCCTGGGCTAGACCATAGGTCCGTTGTGGTGGCAAAGTAGTAAGCGGAAGCCACATCTCTCTCAACTTCCCCACGGCATTTGTCATATAGTGCAGGCAGCGCAGACCTGCTAAAATAATACCGAGACGGCATCGCGTAACGCTTGTCCAAGTTGCTTAAAGCCCTGGTTGCTAACAGTGCTAACTGGGCACATATCTTTAGCGATGTGAAATGTAATGGCACCTGTAATATCTCTGTGTCTCTGCGTAGGCCGTTGCTTTGTACAATGCGTCCTGAATCGATGAATGTGATGATGTGGTGGATGAAGTCGAGCGGGCATCTGCTTTTTGGTCTGCTTTTTGTTGTATTATTGCCCAGTCGTATTGCACTTTGTGGTTGTATTTCAGATGATTAAAGAGATTGGTAGTGTTAGCGTGTGGTGCCAACATAACCTGGTAACAAATCCTGCACTGTACTTTGTTTTGCTCCACGTCGGACTCCTGAAAGCCAAAGTACTTCCAAATAGTGGAAATAGTTTTACCCTTCTTTTTAACGAGTTGCTGCTCTTGTTCTGACATATTTGCTTGCGCTGAACAACACTCACAACACATGTCATTCCCACATGGCCGAGTGGGCTTTTAGGGAGGGGCGAAAGCGCACCCAGCAAAAGTATTTTGTCAATTAGCCTATGCTGTTTTCATAATATTCGCAAACCAAAATCGTAATCGCGATTAAAATACGATTAATTGCACAGCTATAGCTCGTAGTGACAATAACTGTCAACTCTGCGGTTACCCTCAGCCTTATGCAGCATTTTAGCACATTTTCTTTTGGTTTGCCACCTAAAACGTATCTGCTTTGGTTCTGTTTCTGCATTAATGAAACTACAGCAAACGCCTTTTTGACGGAAATACTGTATGTTCTGACTACATACCAAGCACTAAACGGCAAACAGAATAAGCAGGCAAGGCTAGCCGGTAAGCATGGCTAGCAGGTAAACATTTGATAACATATTTGTGTATATTATACTTTACCACCTCAAATGTGATACTAAACTAGCTGAGCCAATACTGAAAGGTGACGTTAAGACACTGCAGACAACTGATATGTCAGAGAATCAAAACTGGTGTGTGACGGTCCGGACAACCTGCACAAACCTGGCATTTGGAAGCCGTCAAAACTACGCCTTACACTCCTTAACAATTGAGCAGATCCAGACTGACTTCGTTTAAGTTGCCAATGAAAGAATTCAGCAAGCCTCCTGCTGACACAACATGTTGAAGCCATGTAACTGAATGGTAAGAAATGATGTAAGTGGAGTAGAGCTGGAAACGCAGCTTCAGAGGCCAACATTCATGCCACTACCTTAATATCAGCAATATGCTAATTGGCCAATACATCTGCAGGCTTGTCAGTGAGGATATTGGATACTGTAAATGTACTGTTACAGAATGTCCAAATGTAACATATATTTTGACACATGAGAGGAAGTGAGGCAGACTGCACAGCACAGTGTGTTGTGGGATGAAGAGGCTGTCGGTGCAGATAGAGATGAAGGGCGGACTTTCTGCAGTTACCTTTTTCTTCTCTAACTGTGTTTTCGGCAATGCAGCTTCTGGCTACAGAGTTAAATTAAGAATATCTCCAAAAAATAAGATGTGATATAGAGCATGAGGACATCTCTCTGTTTATTCTGTAGTTTCTGTTTGACAAGAGAATATTGATTTGCCACATTCATTGTTATTCTCTATCTGTGGCCTGTTCATAATGATCAGTGTGTTTTACAGTGAACAGCTAAGTGTGATGAGAAGGCTTTGACAGCGCTGACAAAGGGTTCAGTGAGAGAGGCTGTCTTGGCTGTCTCCCAGCACCCTCACGCCTCCCACCCTCAGCCCTCCTCATTCATCTGCAGCGGCCCTAACGAGCCCCGGGGCCCTAACAACCTAAGAAATGTTAACGAGTTCTAACGAGGGAGATGCTGCTTTAGGCGTCCTGAGATTCTGCTGGCACCTTTTCTTATGAAACTGAAGCCAATGATGGTGGTTTTTGCAAAGAAAAAGAATCAAGGTCATCTGAATTATTCAAAAACAAAAGCATGCATATCCAGTTTTTCCCACAGATTTGAAATATACTTTGTCTCATGATACCCAATGTGTATGTCTACCACACAGCATAAGAGATAGCAGATACACAACCTCACATGTGCATGTTGGTTAGAGTCCCTCCAGTCTTGGAGCAGAGCTTTCATGTATGTGTTTGCCCTTTGGCATTACTTATGCTAAATGTTGACTAACAATTAGCGCCATTGAAAGATTGGTGCTGCTTTTTAAAACTTGTAGACTCTCCACTGCATGGTTTTCTGTCTTAACTTAGGCACAATATCAGGGGGGGTGGGGCTGCTAGTGTGGTGGCTGGTGACTGTGCGGACAAGAGCAGCAGATTGAGGCTGTGTCATATAATATGTGTATGAGTTAATAAATGCCCACACCGGGTTGTATTTTTGGATGTTCTGCCTCTGCCTCCTTGCTTGGTCGGGACGCTCAATTGTCAGCTTCACAGTGTGGGAAACCCTGTTATCAATGAGGCAATGCACGGCATGTCAAACCTGTCCTCAACTAGCTTTTTATTTTCTTTACAAATCAGCTTCTTTTTTTTACCTTGTCTTGCACCTTTTTAATCTACACCAGTATGTAAAAGGGATATCCAAGTCAGCATGCATAGAATAAATGACTGCCCGAAATCAATTCATTACAGTTTCTGTGATAAGCATAATTGCTCAGGGGGATGAAGCAAATCTGAGCAGGTTTTGCATAAATGTAGTTTTGGTTAAATCTGACTGTCAAATTTGCGCAGTTGACTTTACAGAACTGTCTCGAAGATTATCTTTGAGAGTGGAAATAGAATACATTTATCATATAAGCAGTGACACACACCAAGGTTTATAAAACCATGTGTTTGGCATACTGTATGTCTGTTACAAATAGCTCTACCAAAGAGGCCCGGTTTGCAGTCTATCCAATTTCAGTTTTAGGCCAGCTGGTTTGTCAAGCAATTGTACCAAAAAAGTTCTAGAATGTTATCAGACAGCTAGTAAGATACTGATTTGTTAGCTGGCCACAATACATTGCAAATGTGCAATGCAAGAAGTCACTACATCATCCAACATCCACCCCAAGACATTACTAGTGTTAACACATTCCGGTTTGACTAAATCCTCGTCAGTCGGACCATTGCTGCTATTACTTTTAAAAGAAAAAAAGCTCTTCCGAATCCATTCATTACAGAAATGATATCAATACGGGTCCCCTACTCAAGAACAAGACTCTGAGAATCTTGAACTCCTTTACTTGGGGAAAGGACTCATTCCCTACAAAGCTCTCAATCTACCGGTCAACCGTTGTTTCTACTCTCCTATGGTCATCAAGTGGAGTCATGACCAAAAGAATAAGATCACGGATACAAGTGGCCAAAATGGATTTTCTCCGGAGGGTGGCTGGCTTGTCCCTTAGGCATAAGGTGAAAAGTTCAATCATCCGGGAGGGACACAGAGCAGAGTCTTGTCAACCTGGGAGGAGACCAAAGTGCTGACCTAGGACCAGGTGGAGGGATTAGACATCAACGCTGGCCTGGGAGCACCTTGGAATCCCCCAGTCAGAGCTGTTTGATGTGGCCAGGGAAAGGGAAGTTCGGGGCTCTCTGCTTGAACTGCTTCCTATAGTGACGCGACTCAGGATTGAGTTCATCTAGAGGTAATTTGCAGACTTTTTTTTACCCCATTAACCGATCAATTATTGGATTTATAGGTAGAAGATCAGTCCAAGATGATCTGTGGTTGATTAAGCCCCCAAGATATTTGCAATGTATACAATGACTTTTACAACTTCCTGGTTTGACTGGGCACAACATTTGGCATAGAAACATTGTACATAAGGATGTTATAATCAGCAGATATCATGGTTGTCGTAATAGTGTTAATAAATAAGATTTTAGCATTAAAGTATTGAAAAAATAAAAGCAATCCACAAACAGCATCTTCACTGCATGACACAGATAGATACATGTAGATCTTCAGGAGTTATTTAAGCTAGCATTAATTTATAAAATACGTACTGATCAAAGATGTTTTAGTAGTTTTCTTGAATCAACTGTTTTAGTTCTGCAAACTAAAAGAGGTATCCGTCTGACTGAGTGCAAAATACCATCAGAAGGAACATGACTTTTTCGTGAAAAACACGACATGTCAAAATAAAAATGAATGATGGCAGAATTCTATTAAAATGCTTTGGTTACTGGTTTTGTTGCATGTTGGCTCACTGTCCAACTGTTGTGGCTTACTGGGGCTCTTATAGAACTGAGTCATGGTTTTAGTTATTAGTAACATATGTGCTTTTGACAAGTGAACATGTCTGATGTCTTATGAAGCTAATGCTGCATGGATATACTATACATGCAGTGAGAAAGGACCCTCTCTTTTCTTTTTCATCATCCTCTGTTTAACGACAGTTCTGTGGTGGGAAGTCCCCCGGACCACACAGACACAGAGCGGACTAATGATACGCTCCCACAGATCATCTTCAGTTCTGCAGCATGGCCCACAGTCATAGGACATAATTGTCACAGGTTTTTAAAGGACTGAAAAACAATGGGCGGTCTATGTGAGCAGTTTACTTCCAGTTCTCCTGGTTTGTTGATGTTGTTGTTCTTTAATGAGGACACTGAACTCTATCAGTTTTCTAATCCAGATCTGAAAGGATTTTGTTTCTGATTTGTGGAAAAAACATTCTTAATATGGACTGCTAGATAAAAGCTTTCTATGCAATATACAGTGTTTAGCAAGCCTTACTTTCTACTTGTTGTTTGATAGTAATGTGACACCCAGGGAAACCAGAAAGTTGTTAAAAACATAATTTTCCCCTGGTATAAATAAAGCAATCTGATTATGATTCAATAAATGAATGAAATGCATTAGTTAAAGCCAGACTAGCCAATGACACTGCCAACATGCCTGGAATTGAGAAGATCTGCAAGGAATATGTGCCCACACAAAGGTGTGCTAAACGGCTAAAGCAAAATATATTTTGAGCGTGACATAAATATCATCATCTGCCCATGTTAGCGGGGGTCCACACTGAATGCACTGATCGTATTGCTGTCTGCAGAGTTGTAAACACATCGGCCTATCCAGAAACCTGAAGCACTCAAATTAGAACCTCATGGACATCCACTGTTCACATCTAATAGAATATATCCAGCCCTAAACAAAGCTCAGTGCATATAGGGTTTATGATCTGAATATATACATTCAGGGTTTTTTTGGATACATAAAAAGAGAACTAACTTTTAAGACATGTCCAAAGCATTTGGAAAATGCATTTGGTATTGTGCCTAAGTTAAGACAGAAAACCATGCAGTGGAGAGTCTACAAGTTTTAAAAAGCAGCACCAATCTTTCAATGGCGCTAATTGTTAGTCAACATTTAGCATAAGTAATGCCAAAGGGCGAACACATACATGAAAGCTCTGCTACAAGACTGGAGGGACTCTAACCAACATGCACATGTGAGGTTGTGTATCCGCTATCTCTTATGCTGTGTGGTAGACTACACATTGGGCATCATGAGGCATGGCCATGGCCAGACAAATAGAAGCAGAGCAGATGCGGCCTGCCAACACAACCACAGGCTCTTCCTGGTTCTCACCATAACTGAGCAGAGGACTTAACCTCGAGGAGCCATCTTTGCACGACGAAGAACAAAGTCTTCTTCAAAGCAAGACCTTTATAGGTCTTCATAGAATTTTGGAAACCCTTATATTTTATAGTTTTAGAATGAACATTAATAACTAAAATAATACTGGATTCAAGTAGAGTTGCAAAAGTCATAAACTTAGCTTGGATCTTTTTGGTTTCTGCTGACTCTTTGATGCTTCCAGTTTTAATGATGTTACTGCTCACTTGATACTCATCATCACACATTCATGGCAAACCAAAGAGCTTTGTAATAGACTAGCAGAAACCTTGACAGAGTAACGTTACGCCAGAAAGACACACAGCTGAAAGCCCGTAGCTAAACTAATGATGCGGTAGAGACTTACTGGGAAAGTGGCTGCATGTGACCAGGACCCTGCATGCAACATCGTGGCTGCTGACTCCCCAGGAGGAGAACAGGGACTCGGTTTCCTGTTTTGCACGTAAACTGCAGCTGGCGATGAATGTGTTTAACCTGTTTGTGCATCGAGTTGTTCGGGACTTCAACCACAGCAACATTGCATGCAAAAGTTCAGACAAATACTGTCTTTACAGATGCAAGTGAATGCACGCTTACTTTACTGTAGTAGAGGCACTGTGCGCAAGCATTTTGTATAACAGTTTCCTAAAATTGCCAGCTGTTTTTAACTCTATGTATTCAGTATAACTTAAAGGGGACCTATCATGCAAAATGCACTTTGTGATGTCTTTTATACATAAATATGTGTCCCCGGTGTGTCGGGGAACTCACACAGCGTCAGAAAATAAAGCCCTTCTCTTTTCCTCCGTACCCAAATCTTTTAAAAACGGGTGTACAACGAGCGGATACAGATTTGCTGCTGATATGATGTCAAATCGGTGGCGGACCCACAGAAAGTTGCTATCAGAAACAATGCCTGACGTGTTTTGGACGTAATCTCGTCTTTGTTTACATTAGCAAGCCTCACTAACACTCAGAGCTAACCTGTACTGAAGAGCACATGTGTTTAAAAAGCAGGAAATAAAAAAAGGAACTCACCTTGTGATAAACCCGCAAGAGAAAAAGCATTTGAGCAGAATTTAACTTTATCTCCGGTAGAATTCTGATCAGGCATTAGCTCCGCCTCCTCTTTTTTTCAAGCTAAGGACCCAAAATCCGTGTTTCTCTAACAGGGCTGCAAAAGAGGGGTTTGAGCAGTATGAGGCATGGCTGCAATGGGTGATCTGTTTGGTATTTTAAGCAAAGAACTTCACAGACATGTTTTGTATAGGTATGGCCCTACAATATATGTTTCCAATATAGCATAATAGGTCAACTTTAAAGGGGCCCTATAATCAGGGGTGCACATAACTGGTACGCAGGTAGGCATGCGCGGCAAAAATCTGAATTGCGTAACGTCACTTGTGTCACTACGCGCCTTTGCGTAAGGTCACTTGTGTCACTAAGCGCCTTTGCGTAAGGTCACTTGTGTCACTAAGCGCCTTTTACCTCAAAACATCAAAACAAAACACATTTTTCGTCTACACGTGTTTCTTGTCAACACTCAATTGAGTAAACTACTAGACATGTACAAAAAAAAACATCAGACATTAAGCAGCTACGTTGCCGTTTCGCTCCCTGTAAAAAATCTTCGGACTTTCTTGGACTGATTGTACTGTAACTGGGTGCTGGCCGAGCCGCGCAGGCCATAACCGACGGACCTTTGAAGCTTTTACAGGAGGCGGAGGCTCACTGGACGACAGAGTTGGTCGCCGTGTGCACAGACAGGGTTAACGTCGGTATGAACAACAGAATTGTACCAAAACTACGCCAACTGGCTGCGGAGGGAGACTCCCCTGTGCACATTCTGTGCACGCGCACACACTGGAGAACTGCGCAAAATCAGCTGATCACAACGTTCACGTTCTGTGGTCAAGCTGCTGCAGTTTTATTTACAACCAAGTGGAGTAAAACCTACAGCTGCAAACTTACTCAGGGTGTTAATGGAAGAGTTTGGAATCAGACAGAGGTGAAAGAAGTACTCAGATCTTGTACTTGAGTAAAAGTAGAAGTACCAGAGTGTTACTCTGTTACAGTAAAAGTCCTGCATTCAAAATGTTACTCAAGTAAAATCTGAAAAGTATTATCAAAATATAGTTAAAGTTCTAAAAGTAAAAGTATTCATTGTGCAGATTGATCCATTTCAGAATAATATATATGATATGTTTTATAATGATTGATAAAGTGTTCTCAAAGCTGGTAAAGGTGCAGCTAGTTTGAATGAATTTGTATACTGCAGGGTAACTTGTGGATTTACTCCAGGTGGAACTAAAGTCTGATTATATTTCACATCATTCATCCAGATCTGTAAAGTTACTAAAGGTATTAAATACATGTAGGGGAGTAAAAGTACACCATTTACCTCTGAACTGTAGTGGAGTAGAAGTACACAGTAGCATCAAAGTCAAGTAAAGTACAAATATCTCAAAATTGTACTTAAGTACAGTACTTGAATAAGTGTACTTAGTAACTTCCCACATCTGAAATCAGATATGACTTCAAGTCATGTGATAATTTCTTAGTATTTGATCCTTCAACTTGGCCTCAGGAAATACAAGGACTTCACAGTTTTGGCAACAAGAAAGCAAATCGGAGGCTTAAAAAGAGACAGGGAGGTGCATCTTCATCATCTAGCATGCAAGAAGTGTAAATAGAGGACAGTGAAGGAGACACTGAGGAGGACCATGCTTCGTGTGGGGTGAGTACCAAACGCTGTCTCCTGGTACTCATCTGAGTAACTCACTAAAAAAGTGATGTGCACCCCTGCCTATAAATAATGCAAATTTCCAGGTTCATATTTGTGTTTTGTGCCACTGTGACATGTCTCCATGCTTTAATGTTCAAAAAGCTCTTTATTCGTCTCATACGGCCTGTGCTGCAGCACCTCTTTTCACCCTCCGTCTGAAACCAGAGCCAAGTCTGCTCTGATTGGTTAGCTGGCCTGCTCTGTTGTGATTGGTCAACCATTTAGAGATGTCCCGCTCCTTAGGCTATCACTTACAATAATGTTGGTACTAATCCTGCAACAAGAGTTTCTGACCTGATAAAGTATATTTTATGTGTATCTATGAACCACACAATACACTTACAAATAAGCTCAAATCATATGCTAATGATAATGGAGCAGGACCATCAAGGTGAAGACAGACTAATAATCCTTTAAAAACCTTTATTAATAGCTGGCTTTTTTCCATCCTGTTGCAATTGTTCACTTAATATTACATTTCCTCAGTAACCTCTGGTCCATTTAGCCAGCTGACCGTGAACATGACCTCTGTGTCTCATCATATTACCCCTTGGTGACCTGTGTGTGTGTGGGTGTGTGTAATTCACTTGAAAGTTGCGAGACATAGCCTCCAGGGACACACATTGGTAGACAGCAACATAATGCCCGCACACACACACACACACACACACACACACACACACACACACACACACACACACACACACACACACACACACACACACACACACACACACACACACACACACACACACACACACACACACACACACACACACACACACACACACACACACACACACACACACACACACACACACACACACACACACACACACACACACACACACACACACACACACACACACACACACACACACACACACACACACGAGACTAATGGGAAGTTTTCATACTGTATTCTATACACAACCTCAACGACTATCACTTTATAAATTATATTTTCACCATTATTTATTTACGATTACGAGGTCTTTGCAACACAAAGGAAACCAAGGGCAATTTGCATACATCACACAACCACAATTCACACACATAAAGAGTAGTGACTGGTCAATTTGGGTGGAGGATTTGCTGAGGTAAGAAAGAGGAAGGGAGGACCCCGGGTGGACAGGAGGAGGAAGAGGAAGACGATGGGGAAAGAGGAAGAAAAAGTGCTTTGTAAACAGCAAGAGTTAAATCTGCTGACACTGGCAGACGGCAGCATTTAGCTCGGCTCTTGTTGTTAACATGAGTGTGAAATGATACAACCAAGAATTAGGTCCGCTAGTACAGGTGAAACCATTTGATAAACTTGGGGTCACAGGATGTATTCCTTTTCAGTTACATAAACAAATATGGAACCAGATTGCTTTTACATTTATACAAATTGGGGATTACTAGCAGGATTTCAATGTTACTTAAAAACTAAAAAGAGTATAGTGTTTGTTGTGAAATATCAGATCTGTAAGCTGTACTGTCCTGTAGGCTAATACTTTAAGTGTGAATCTATACGCCTGCATCTGCTTTATGATTTTCACTTTCTTTGGTTCATTAGTTCTGTTTTTAATTCAGTAGGTGAACCTATATGTTCATAAAATAGTGTGTGTGAGCTTAAACTAAAACGGAGCATTTTCTGTCAGCTCAGATTTTATTTCTGCTTTTTTAAACTGTAGTATGTGCTCATGTGTTTCATTGTTGGTGTTTGGGCTGCTGCCTGAATATGCTTCATGAAAGGCAGGTTTTCATATCAATCAAATAATTTCTGATCCTAAATATCTTGGTGTCTTCCTTTCAAAAGGTCACATTGTTCTGTTGTCCTACACAATACACATATGTTTAAAACACCGTAGTGATATTTCCTTTTTCTTGTATTTTTTGCATTGCTTTGATATGAAGGCAATTCCAAAGTAATGGAGGGTAATCCAGTTACATTACTTTTATATTTTGATACTCAGATTAGGTTAAAGATTACATGTTGTTATGGTTAACTAGTAATTGTAACAGAATACATTCTTAATGTAACCTTCCTAACCCTGGTTTTTGTGTAATCGCCAAGTAATCCACTTAATATCCAAAGACCTCAAAACCAGCCTTATCCCAAGAACAAATCAACGAAAACTATTAATCAATTTCTTCCTTCTGACCGATGGCTTCTTCTTTGCCAAGCGATACATATAGATTAAAGCCACATAGCTTCCTGTTGAGTCAAAGTGAATTTGAGGGCTGATGACTCAGTTATCCTCAATCGCTCGCTGAGGTTCATTCAGTGGCTCCTTGGGGGATTCAGGGATTCAGACAGGGCAGTAGTGTTTTTTGGCGCAGGTTGTAGTGACCCACATATATCAGAGTGAGCTGGATAGCATAAATAAGAGGGCCATTAGGAGCCACATGAATAATAGATGAAAACATGGAAAGTGAAGTCTTTAAAGTGGGATTCCTTGAACATTGTTTACCCAAGTTAATTCTGTATTGTGTGTTTGAGTAGTGACTGAGAGAACAAACGAGAACAAGATAGAGAATAAAGATTTTTAAACGAGGTCTGTCATCAGTCTTGGTCTTTGGTGATATTGTTGTTGAAGTGTTGAAAGATATAGCAGATTTATTTTTAGAAGAGCTGGCCATGACGATGCTAATTCTGGGAAACTCAGCTAAAACAGCACCTTTTTTCAGTTCTCCCTTTCCTGTATGTTATTTAGGTTTGTGTGCATACGGTCTACAAAGTTCCCTCCCACTCACCCCTCCTACATGAAACTCCTCCATTGGACTCCTTTGTTTACTTTCGTAACATAGTGACATCACTATGTTACACTCACTGCAACACATTGTACGTGATAGGCTAAGAGGCGGGACATCTTGATCAATAACAGAGCCGGCCAGCTAACCAATCAGAGCAGACTGGGCTCTGGTTTCAGACAGAGGGTGAAAAGAGGTGCTGCAGCACAGGTAGTATGAGAAGAATAAAGAGCTTTTTGAACATCAAAGCATGGAGACATGTCCCAGTAGAGACACAAATTATAAATATGAACCCTAAAATGAGCTTAACATATCCTCTTAAAGTATCTGTCAAGGCTACTTTAACATTTAGACTGTACCGTTGGTCTGAACTGCTTATTGAGGTTGTAAATCAAGTGGGCTAAGTAGGGTCCTTTTCTCATAGACTTCTATACAATCTAACTCCATGCTGGCAGTTTGAATGAATGCAGGTTTACTTCACTTTCAAACCCTGAACCTCAATGCAAAGTCGTCCACCCTAAAACACTACTACTGCTAATTATAGACCATTACTGCAGGACATACTTACTTAACAAGAATCAATTGAAATGTGACATTTTACCAATACAAATGTGCAGGAACAACTCTCACTATGCACCTACATCCTGAACTCTGTTAAAGAACACTACAGATGCTGTGTCATGGCTGCTGATGTTGCCATGCAACCAACCCACCCACATCGTTTTCAGAGAGATGGACATCATTACAAGTTTATTATCATCACAAAATGGTTGTTTTTGGCAGAAAAACTGTTTCCTATAAGCACAAACTCTTGATGTATGACCATAAGCAGGAACTCTTGATTTATGATCTGCATGGCTCCCATTACACAGCTCCCAGAAGAATCTCCTCCAAAATACAGATGAATTGCCTGCGTAAAAGGAGCTGCTATGTGCTATCACAGAACAATAAATACAAAATATTTTCATCTTCAGTCCAGATACTGTAGAGAAAAGTGTGACACCCATGCTATACTCAGGGCAGGCTGACATTTTCCAGACTTATTTGAAATATTTGAATGGGTTGTCACCCGAGGACATCATTCCTATCGCACAAGTTCAATATTTTTCTTGTAATGTCGGAAAATACTGAACAATTCTCTTCATTGTTTCCCAAGGTGATGTCATAAAGCTGCTTTTAAACCTAAACATATCCAGTTTACTATTACATACACCTTACTTAAGATAACAGTGAACATATAATCCCCTAGTTTATTTGTTTATGTAAATATGTGTATGCTGCATTGTCGGAGGAGCCTAAGTGATAGTGATCGCCAACAACTATTCTTTAGCGTTTCATATTGTTTCATAAATAGGTCAAGGGCATTTATTTTAATACAAAAAATAGGGATAATAAAAAAAGTATTCATCCGTCATTCCGATTATCCATTAAAACCCTCAAAATTATTTTATATCATTGATCAAAAGACACATGTGGTGGAGGGTATGAGTACATGCAGTTCACAACTATACAATAAGTTGAATTGATGTTATTGGTTAAGTTCATGTTCTTATATTGTGATAATACAGATTCATTTTTGAATGTTGAGAGTTGTTCACACCGCCCCTTCCCTTAACAAGATCACAAGGTTTTTCAATAATCAAGCCTCTTAATTTTGCTCTCAAACTTATTGATGCATTTAACGTTGAATATTTCAAACAAATCTTCCTGGGAACCCCCAATTCCTGCGCCTGGCCACCAATATTCCTGGATCCTAACAAAACTCCTCTCTGGAACTACGATGGTTGGGCATTCTAGCTTGAAAATAAAATGGATGAATTGACTATCTAAGTAGTTACTGGTCAAGTGTTAATTTATCAATGAATCCATGCATTATTTCAGCCCTGATGTATTGACTTCACAACTAGTGACAGCCTAAACAACTAAAAAAGAAAACCCACAATATCCTTCGTTTTGTAGTGAAATCCTTCTTACCCAAAACAAGTAAATTCACTCAAATGTAATTGAATCCATATAATACTGTTCAGATTTACTATTGGAAATATTTCATCTATGTCTGCTGGATTGGTATTGACTCCAGGATCATTCTCATGTATCACTTTCTCCTGCTCCCACATGCTTCACAGAAAGCCAATAATCTCTCCTTATGGAACAATAAGAGCGGAGCACATGACCTCCATTTGGGGTCATCGGCTAGTGAGGTAATAAAATGTGCAGTGTGGAAGAGAGCCGCATTATCTTTCATATTCAGGTTGGAACAGACAAAGGGAGAGGAATGACAGGCAGATATGACAGGCAGATATGACAGACCCTGAATCAGAACATGTTGGATGGACGAGTGATCCGTGCGTTTAGCATGCTGGAGACATCAAGCAGCAGAACCACAGACAGACAGACAGACAGACAGACAGACAGACAGACAGACAGACAGACAGACAGACAGACAGACAGACAGACAGACAGACAGACAGACAGACAGACAGACAGACAGACAGACAGACAGACAGAGAGACAGACAGAGAGACAGTCTGACGGCTGCTCGGCTTCTCACGCCTTCATGTTTTCCTGCCAGATCAGCCTGACAGAAAATCAATGACGCTGCACTCTCACGGAGACGCACAGTAACCAGTGAAAGGAGCGAGGAGGAGAGGCGGAATGTGTAATAATCATGTCTGCACCTTCCCTCATACACAACAAGGTGATTGTAATATATGCATCTGATGTACGTAACGGAATGTGTGAAAAACATCTACCCTAAAGTATACAGGCCTCTGTAGCCTAATATGCCAATTTGCTCCACAAAGATAGGTTCCTGATTAAGACACGTTAATAGGATCCTGCAGGCTTATTAACACACACCCCGAAATGATGAGCAACATTAATAGCCAGACACATTGAGAACCCCTTTGTGAGCTGGTTGTGCACGAACTGGGAAATGGGGGTGCGCATCACGTCAAATATGTCCGATAATGGGTGCATACGGGTTTACATGCGCAGCCAATATTAGGGAGGCGGGTTTCGCACCAACAACCGCCGCATTTCTCCATCTTAATATTAAATGAAAGGGAAATTAGTAGTCTAGATGTGTGTGTCAGGATACACTTGGAATAGAGACAGCTATTGGTTATGATTATAATGTTTTATTATGATTCTCAGGGACGCACGTGTGATTCGCCACCATCCCAGTGAAATAAGCTTTTATTTACCTTCATGTCGTTGACAATCGCCTGGAATAAACCCCCGAGGGCCCCGCATTCCTTCTCCACGGTCTCCATGTTTGCCAAATCCACCATTCAACGGAATTTGCAAAGCGCGCACCGACAGCGCGCTACCAACACTAGGCAGGAAAAAAGAAAATGCACAAAAAAAGAAAATGTATTTCCACAAGCTGGCTCTCCAATTTCTCCTGCAAACCGACAATAACGGAGGGGATGCAGCAAATGGAGGAGGAGGAGGAAGAAGAGGAGGGGTGAGAAAAAAGGAAAAGATGCCGAAAGATATGCGGTGCTTCCAAGCAAACGGAAGATGGATTGTGAGAGAGGAAAGACGGTCTCTTTCTCTGTCTGTCTGTCTGTCTGTCTGTCTGTCTGGATGTCTCTCTCCGCGGCTCCGGGTCAGGCAGGCGGTGTTCAGATGGTACCGGGAAGACCGCTCATCTTGGCGCAGCCAGCGCTACGCGGAGTCGGTGGGGACGCATGTGCAGGCAGCGGAGAACCGGGAGCGGTGGATCGCCGTGTGTGTCACTCAGTACTCAGGGTCTGAGCCCGTGCGTGTGTGCATGTGCGCGTAGGTGAAGGCAGGCTGTGATTGGCGCAGAGGTGGTGGGCTCAGCGGTGCGGAGAGCAGCCAGTAACACGATCTAGGCAACTGCAAGGGAGTCACACAAAAAAAAGGAGGCTGGACAACTCTGGACCCCCTGTCACATGGCACCACGCACGCTCAGACACACGCACATACACACTGTAGACCACCAGAAAAAAAATGTCAGCAGGGGGGAAATGTCACATAGCTTTAGCTGCCACAAGAGTGTGTGCATGTGTGTGGGAATGTGTCCCCATATTATGGAAGCCTGTTTGCGCCACAGGAAAACAAATACAGTCAATATATTGACTAAGCTATCTCAATGTATTGACTTAGCTATCTCATTATATTGAGTTATATATTTTTTTTATTGAAACAATTATGTCAAATACAGAATAAGGCATAGACATCAATGATATTCATCATAATTATAAGGGGTACTGTCACGATTCTCATGTTATGTCACGTTTGTAGTTTTGTATGTTTGGGTTTATTTTGCTGTTCGGTTCTCCCTGTCATGTTTTCTTCCTGGGTTATTGTCTGGTCCTTCTTCCTGTGTTTTTCCTCCCGTCGTTAGTTTCCCTGGTGTGTCTAGTTGTCTGATTGTGTTCACCTGTGGCCCTTGTGTTTCTCCTCCCCTGCCCGGCTGTTTCTCGTCTTGTGATTACCCCTCCCTGTATTTAGTCTTGTCTCTTCCTGTGTTCAGTGTTGGTGAGTTATTTTTTCATTATCCTTGAAATAAAGGTTAATCTGAGTTATCTGCATTTGGGTCCTGCTTCCTTCACTCAACCGTAACAGTACGAACCAACCACATATGGACCCAGCAGATGATCCATTTGAAGTGGAGTTATATTCATTTACCTATACTTGCTGGCTTGCAGCTATGGTGAATGGAGAGGAGCAACCAGTGCGGAGCAAAAGAGGGCTGCCCTGGCAGAGGCGTACCAGAGGGCAACAGAGAAACCAGGGTTAGTGAAGTTCTTACCTGGCTGGATTATGGACTTCCTCCAGACATGCGTTTCCCGGCCTACTAGCCCCAGGCATGCTAACCCCCTGCCTGCCACAGTTCCCAACATAGCTTCTTTCGAGAACGCTTTTGATGGGTCTCGTCTGGCTTTTGGAGGTCCACGGAGCCTCCAAAAGGCTCCCAAGAGAAGGAGACCCAGGTCCAGGCTACCAGCCGAGCCCCTGCAGCCATGTTTCTGGCACCGGCCCCGGCAGCCATGTTTCTGGCTCCAGCACCAGCCCCAGCAACCATGGTTCCGGCCCCGGTTCTGGCCCCAGCGGCCATGGTTTCAGCTCCAGTACTGGCTCTCCGGCCGACGCCAGCTCCCCGTGTCCTGTCGGCGTACCGGCCGACTCCAGCTCCTCGTCTCCTGTTGGCTCTCCGGCCGACGCCAGCTCCCTGTGTCATGTCTGTGGTTCGGCCCACTCCAGTCCCTCGTGTCCTGTCGGTGTTCCGGCCGACCGCCAGCTCCCCGTGTCCTGTCGGCGTACCGACCGACAAAAGTCCTCTCTCAAGTTTCCTCTCGAGTCCCCTCTCAGGTCCCCTCTCGAGTCTCCTCTCGGGTCCCCTCTCGAGTCTCTTCTCGAGTCCCCTCTCGGGTCCCCTCTCGAGTTCCCTCTCAAATCTCCTCTCAAGTTCCTTCTTGAGTTCAGCCGAAAGCTCTTCTGCCGAGGGTCCTGCCAACCCTGTGTCCTGTGCCGTTGGAGGTCCCGCCGACTGCTCTCCTACCGGGGGTCCTGCCAACTCCATGTCCTGTCCCGTTGGGGGCCCCGCCGACAACTCTTCTGCCGGGGGTCCTGTCAACCCCTTGTCCTGTTCCGTCGGAGGCCCCGCCCATCACCTGTCTCGCCGGGGTCCTGCCAGCTCCTTGTCCTCTTCCGTGGGGGATCTTGCCGACACCTGTCCCACCGGCTCCGGTTCCTGTCCGGCCGACACCGGGTCCTGCCCGGCCTCCGGAGCTGTCCGGTCTTCGCCCTCGAGCCCGGCCCCCTGAGAGCTGTGGTCTTCGCCCTCGAGCCCGGCCCCTTGAGTGCCGCGGTCTTCGCCCTCGAGTCCGGCTCCCTGACTTTCCCGGCCGCGGTTCTCGCCCTCGGGCCCGGCCCCCTGACTCTTCCTGCTGCGGTCTTCGCCCTCGAGCCCGGCCCCATGACTCTTCCTGCCGTTGCCTTCGCCCTCATGCTCGGCCTCCTGAGTTTTCCCGCTGTGGCCCTTGCCCCTCCTCGAACTCTGCCTTGCCCCCGGGCCGTCCGCCTGAGATTCCCACAGTGAACTCTGCCTTGCCCCCGGGCCATCCGCCCGAGACCCCTTCCTGGTCCTCTGCTGTGACCCTGGGTTATCAGCTCAATCCCGTCCTCCTGACCCCCTCCACCCACCCTGGTGGCCCTAGTGATCCCTAAAAACATACTATGACGGTTTTGAAGCTTATGTAACTCCGAAAGCAAATCCCATATTTGCGTGCTATACATTTCATGAAAATATCCAAGGAGACCGTGAGAGTTTTGACCAGTTTGTAACGGAGCTAAAATTGCTAAGTAAAGACTGCAACTACCCAAACAGTGAGGAAATGATTAGAGACAGGATTGTCTTTGCTACAAACTCACAAAGAGTGCGCGAAAAACTGCTATGTCACGGTCCAGACTTGACGCTAGAGAAAGCCATTGACATTGCACGTTCACATGAGCTATCACAGCAGCAGCTAAAGACAATGCTAACCCCTGCTGCTAGCCACGACAGTCGCTCTGCTCACGCGGTTAGCAGAAAACCTTTTAGAGCAGACCAAGCATCCCGTGGGCACAAGACGACATGGAATGATCGTAACAGCGCCGTGAGGAGCAAGGAATGTGGAGCATGCGGGAGGGAGCACAGTCGCACTGAGGAATGTCCAGCAAAGGGTCGCCAATGCAGCAAATGCAAGAAGCCCAACCACTTTGCTAAAATGTGTAGGTCACAAACACAGCAGCCACAGACGAGATATAATCCCAGAAAATTGCATACCATCTCAAACAGTGCAGAACAGTCACTAGAATAACTCTATATTGATGCTATCATAAAAGAGCATGAAAACACAGATAGAGAACAGGCATATGCAGAAATAGGAAAAGCGAGGAACAAACTGAAGTTTAAAATGGACACTGGTGCTCAGACTAGTATTATACCAGCAGACACATTCCGCAAGATGTATGGAAGTGTAATACTAGGCCCCCCATCAAGCAAACTCTCAGATTATGGTGGGCACAGGATAAAAGCAGAAGGAACATGTCGACTGACATGTAAACACGGTGAGAAAACAGCCAAGGTAGGTTTTGACATAGTCCATACAAATCTCCACCTCTGTTAGGCTTAAGGGCATGTCTAGATTTAAACCTAGTCAAAATGATACATGTAGTTGATGCAAAGCCGATAACACACACAACCATGATGGAAGAGTTTGCTCATGTGTTTAAAGGCATCGGACTGTTTCCTGCAGAATGCAGTTTCCAACTCAAACCCTCTGTACCACCAGTGGCATGTCCACCTCGACGCATCCCATATTCTCTGCATGACCGGCTCAAGGATGAGTTGGACGACATGGAAAAACTGGACGTTATCCAAAAGATCACAGAGCCAACTGAATGGGTTAATGCACTAGTAGTGTTGGAAAAGCCGAAAACAAATAGGCTGAGAATATGCCTAGACCCCCGCACCCTGAACAAAGCTATCCAAAGACCCCACTATCCACTCCCTACTCTAGATGACGTCACACCAAAACTGGCTGGAGCACAGTATTTCAGTGTACTAGACGCCAGATCTGGATACTGGAATATAAAGCTCACACACGACTCATCTATGCTAACCACGTTCAACACAATCTACGGCAGGTACCGTTTCAAGAGACTGCCTTTTGGAATCATATCTGCACAGGATGAGTTCCAGAGGAGAGTGGATGAGGCCTATGAGGGGCTTCCAGGCGTTGCCGCCATCGTAGATGACATCATAGTCTACGGCCGCACCAAAGAGGAGCACGACGCCAGCCTGCATGCCATGCTAGAGAGAACCAGAGAAAAAGGCATAAAGCTGAATAAGGACAAGTGCAAAATCTGTGTGCCTGAGGTAAGCTATTTTGGGCACAAGCTGACAAGAGAAGGCATCCGCCCTGACCCGAACAAGATTAAGGCCATCAAAGAAATGCCTAACCCACAAAGCAAGGCAGAGTTGGAGACCATACTGGGCATGGTCACTTACCTTTCCAGGTTCGCCCCGAGAATGTCAGAGGCAACAGCTCCACTCCGGCAACTGTTAAAGGAAAACAGTGAGTTTGTGTGGGACTCAAATCATGATGCAGCCTTTCAACGAGTAAAAGACATCCTAAGACAGGAGCCTGGCCCAGTACCCACCTACTTCGATCACACAAAGGATGTGAAGTTACAAGTCGATGCTTCCAAACACGGCTTTGGAGCTGTCCTGCTCCAGGAAGAGAAACCAGTCGCATACGCATCAAAGACACTGACTGAAACTGAAGAGAACTATGCTCAGATCGAAAAGGAGCTATATGCAGTGCTCTTTGGATGTAGGCGGTTTCACCAATACCTGTACGGACGACAGGTGATCGTCAGATCATAAGCCACTTGAGTCAATCAGCAGCTGCACCACCACGTCTGCAACGCATGATACTACAGCTACAGAGATATGACATCACTATCGAGCACAAACCAGGAAAACAAATCCCTGTCGCAGACACTCTATCCAGAAAGCCACTTGAGTGTTACGACCGCTCCATCAGTGAGGGCATGGACTACCAAATACACACTGTGATCAGCAACGCTCCGGTAAGCGACCGCAAAATGGCAGAGATCAGAGCCACTACAGCCAAAGATGAGCAGCTCTCAGTGCTGAGACAGGTGATCCAAGCAGGGTGGCCTGAGAAAAACAAAACATGTCCACCTGCAGTCTCAGAGTATTGGAATCATAGGGATGATATATCTGAGAGAGATGGCATCCTACTGAAAGGAGAGAAAATCATCGTGCCGCACTCACTCAGGGCTGAAATGCATTCACACAGGACACTTAGGGATGGAAAAGTGCAAACAACGTGCAAGAGATGTGCTGTTCTGGCCAAGGATGGGTAAGCAGATAGAGACACTAGTAGGGACCTGCAGCACCTGCCTTGAGCGATGCAGCTCACTCCCAAAAGAGCCTATGATGTCACACCCAATCCCAGAACAACCTTGGCAGGTAATAGCCACTGATCTGTTCACATGGAACAGTTCTGACTATGTAGTTGTAGTTGACTATTATAGTAGGTACTTTGAGGTAGAAAAAATCACCAGCCTCACCTCCTCAGTAGTCATCCAAAAGCTGAAGGCCATGTTCGCTCGATTTGGAATACCACAGACACTAGTCAGCGATAATGGACCTTGCTACAATTCACAAGAGTTTAAAGCTTTTGCTCATGCATGGGACTTCAAGCATGTCACAAGCAGTCCTCTGTATCCACAGAGCAACGGGCTAGCAGAAAAGACAGTTCAGAATGCCAAAGCTCTCATGGACAAAGCACACGCTCAGAGAACTGACTTGTACCTCAGCTTGTTGAAGTATAGAAACACACCAGTGGATGGTTTGAAATCGCCAGCGCAGCTACTCATGAGCAAGTGTCTGCGCTCCATCCTTCCCACCACTGAAAAGCATCTACAACCAGAGCTTGCCTGTCGCAGCACCGTTCACAGCAGGAGAGAACAGTGCCAAACATGACAAAAACAATATTATGACAGGAATGCCAGATCACTGCCTGCACTACCAGTGGGAGCCACGATCCCACTGGTAGTGCAGGCAGTGATCTGGCAATTTAAATGTAATTATTTTTGCATGAAATTATAATTCTTCTGAATGATATTCCTATTAACAGCTAGTTTCTATGTGAACATTATGAGATGGACAGCCAGAGAGAATAAATGAAAAACAGTACTATATCACAGTAAAACAAGAATACAGTTTAAAAGGGGAGTGATTTGTAAAATATCCATAAAGAAAAATCTGTTTACAGTTCTGTTTCATATGGGTGTTGAGAGATGTATCGATAGATCTCTTAATGTTTCTCTCAAAGTGCACCAGATTGATGCTTTTAACTTCAATATTTAAAAAATAATCTTCCCGGGGGAGCATGCTCCCGGACCCCCCTAGAGGAGGTTAGGTCCACGATATTTACATGCTTATTTATACAATATGTGTGCTTATGCTAACATCATAAGACAAAAGTTGTTTACGTGTTGTGTGCAGTGAGAACGTGCTAGAGTGAGGGGGGCCCCCAAGCCAAAGCTCGCTTAGGGCCCCTAAAAGTCTAGGGACGGCCCTGGTTTAATCTATCGGGAAATTATCGTATAGGGCAGGGATCACCAACTACATTTGTCCAAGGGCCAAAATGTATCCAATAGACACTTTCGCGGGCCAGCAATTTTTATATATAGCCCAGAATTTTGAAGTTGTTGACTGGGGGGGTGCTAGTGGAGCACGCTCAGGTACTGCGGAGCGCATAAAGCTTAGCAGACTCTTCACGCTAACAAAGGATCACTTCTAGGCTACTGTCCCGCAGCTCCTGCCGCTCTGTTGGACTCCGGTACTCCACATTACTCACGAGACGTTGTAAAAAGAAAAATGAGTGGGGGGTGAACGCACTAACCACTCCGCCAACGCCACAGTCACCCCCGTCGTGCGGGCCGGATGAGAATGCCTGCCGCCAGTTGATGGTCACTGGTATAGGCCGTACACACAGAGCCGTTTGCCCCCCCCCCCCCCCCCCCCCCCCCCCCCCCCCCCAGAGTGTTCCGTTTGCAGATCTATCAACCTTGGGACCCGTTATCGTTTGCGGGGTCCATTTCCGGCATTCCGTTACGGCCTTGTGTAAACGAAAGGGCTATACGCGAGAGAAACTATGCGGATACAACCCGTTTCGTCCTCGTGTAAACAGGGTCTTAAGGGCCCACACAGTTGCTGCACTAAACTACATTTTAGCATTTAAAATACCTAGCCATTATTTTGCTGTTATTTTGGTGAATGTAACTCAAAAGTAATAAAAGTAGTGTAACTTATTACTTAAAAAAGACAGTAATAAGTCATATGTAATGTATTACATTTTGGAAGTAACTTGGCCAACACTGTTCCTAAGAGATGGGCCATTGGCTACATCGTCCCTGGGCAACACATCAGAACGAACGGGCCCCATCTCCAACACTATAACCTTTAATCTTTGTACATTCATGGGACTTGGTGTGTAACTGTCGCATCAAGTCTGGCCTAACACCTCTAAAGGAACAAGTGGTATTACAAGAAAGGATGGGCGGGGATAACTGATTAGCATGCTAACTTCAGTAGTTGTCTCAGCAACATAAAACATAGTCTTCTTTGACTTAACAAAACTCTTGAAATTCTGTTAATAATAGTTCCTTTTTGAAATAATAAAACAAAAATAATGCTCATATCCTACACTTAATATTTAAAAGAGAGACATTTATCAACATGTAAGAGCCTGTGTGTCTAGAGGGGAGCCGACAGCAGAAACACCTTGTGTATCAGCAACATGCTCAGCTGCCAAATGTTCAGCTTCCCCAGAGAGAGTCATATGGATACAGGAGAGGACACGCCCATGTGAGCATCTCCTGTGTGTGTGGGTGTGTGTGAATACCATATGTGCACTCTATATGTGTATATGTTTGCGAGCATGTGTCATGTGGTACAATGGTCCTCTAGTGACCTTGACAGAAGGAACAACACAGCCAGTGTTTTTCTTGTCTCAGCCTTACCCTTCCTGTGCTTCGAGTCTGTCCTGCGCACAGTTTGTTCATACACTCTCTCTCTACCGTCACACTCAGCAAATGTACCGGTTCTTTTTGGAAGTGACAGAAAACTAAGGAGCATGTGTTCAGTTGCAACTGAATCCTCCTTTGGCTCTCATTCTCTCCCACCAGGCCTTTCGTGAAAAAGATCCGATCAGTGTGGAAGGTAAACATACTTCAAAGAATCATGAAAACAGTCTGGGTTTATTAACAGCTGTGTATGTTCCAGTGACAGATTCCAGCCAGGTTAAATCAATTTGACAAGGTTTCACTGCTTTCTTAACCGTGGACCTGGTTTCTATTTAGAGTGTCTCGCACACAGCTACTGCAGAGACAGGCCGTCATGTTTGTTTCCAAAACTAGTGAAAACCTTTTCCTCACCTCTTACCCAGTTGGTATTGGACCTAAGAATCTGACAATGTCAGTCCTAACCATTGTTGCATTAAGAACAGTTGTCTATATTGTCATCATTGCTCCATCGAAACCTTCATTCTGACCACACGCACAGTGAAGTATGAGGAAAAAATAAGAAAAATAAGGCATTTTCACAGTTTCTTTTATCATAATGTGTTAAAGGCTTATGGCAAATGTGTGCAAAAGATTAGTCAGTGGCTTTCAAAATAGAATATTCAAATACCCTGAAAACAGTTAGCATATAGGCCATGATGATTCATTTGTTGCAGGGAATCACATTATGACAGCTGAGCCTACAGTAAAGTATATGAAGGCATGGTAGGATGAACATGTTTTTCTTTTAAGTGATGGATAAGATAAGAGTCAAATTCAGAACAAGCTCCAGCACATCTTGCTGGCATTTGCTACATAGACGTATGTTAAGTGTAAGGTTATATCTTTTTTTTTAGAATTCATGTCATCATTCAATGAATGTTGGAGTGACAGCCTGTTTCATGCTCTGTGGTGTGACTCAGACCAATGTCCCTGGGTGGGGTCAGAGGTCAGGTGTCAGCTGACTGTTCAAACCGCTGATTGTAGGCATTTCTTTTGAGAGGAAGTAGCACAACTTGAGCAATTGATGTTGCCCACTGAAAGCAGATGTGAGCAGCTCTGAACACAACAGTGTGGAGCGATACTTGATTTGAGTCGGTATCAGTGGGTGAAGTACTGATTTATTATCTAATGGAAGTTCAAAGGAGGACTTTCTGTTTTGTTTTGTCTAAAAAGGAACAAAAACTGACAGTGATCCTCTCCTTCTGCACCATTTATCGGCAATATTTAATTACAGAGTATATTAGGCCTATTTAAAAGCATTGAAGATAAGATGATTTTCAGTCTACATCACATCATATACCCTCTAAAGATTTAGCTTATTCAGTTCTTAATGTGAATCCATTCGATAAAGGTTCGCTGTCAAAAAAAAAATATTAATTCCAAATATCTGCCCTCACAAATGGGATAAAAGTAAAGAAGCATAGGAAGGGGATGTTGGAGATTCTATCTCAGAGGACGCCTCGAGAAACATTGTTTCACGTAAACACACCTTATCTTTCTGTATTAGACATGGATTAATCCAATTTAAGGTATAGTACACCGACTACATTACTCCAAGGATAGATTAGCTAAAATATTCCCCAGGGTCGTTCCAACCTGTCCCAGGTGTCATTATTCCCCTGTTTCCCTGGGACATATGTCCTGGTCATGTCTGTCCTTAAGTAGTTTTTTGGGGTTCAGTATCTTTTCCAAGGACACTTGGCGTGTCGTCTGCAGGGGCTGGGGATCAATTCACTGACCCACAGATTGGAAGACATCTATTAATCCCCTGAGCCATATCCACCTTACCAGCGTTTATTAGTTTCACCCCACGTATGGAAAGTGTGGTTGCGTCCGTTTTACACCGAATTTACGTTCTGCAACGTTACCTGTTTTTAACACAAATGTGATATAGTTCCTAAACTAGTCTAACTGTAAGTTAGATTTAAGGAAACTGTGACCTTTTATAGATTTTTGTACGCATCTTAAGGCCCGGACACACCAAGCCGATTTTGGCCGTCGATAGATGTCGACAGATGTCTGGCCGTTGATGAGCGTCCTGTCGCCCTACTCAGATTGGTGTGTCCCGCACCGTCGTGTCTTTTCGCCCATGCCGACACCTTCCGCCGCCGATTCGACATGTTGAATCGGTAGGCTGTCGGCTAAAGGCCGTCGGCCAAAGAAGTCACTCTGATTGACTGTTCAGCTTAGCGAATCAGTGCATGAGAAGCTAAACGGAAGTGAGGGACCGAAACAAACTATTAAGAAGGCAAATCTGAGATTGCATTTAACTCCAGCTCTCGACACAGGTTTGGGAAAGCCCCATGAGCTTCTCGCTGTAGAGTGAAAATGGAAAGCACATGCTATTTGTTGTTTGTTTATATCACGCAGTCTGTTCTTCTTCTCTCGGTGTATCACGCAGTCGGTCTTCTTTGGTGTCAGTTTGATGTGTAGGCCGCTTTATGCCTACTGGTAGGTTCAGAGCGCCCCTTTTGAAGGCGGACAGTGAACACAGACATAGCTCTGAAGACATCAAATCAAATCAAGTTTTATTTGTGGAGCACATTTAAAAACGATTTTGGTCGAGCCAAAGTGCTGTACATGTAATTTAAACACATAAAAACACATTACATCACAATAAATCACAACAGATAAAAACAACACATGGAACAGTCAGGAGTCGTAACCCCACTCTAACTAGAAAGCCAGAGAGAAGTAGTGTGTCTTCAGTGTGGATTTAAAAGCCCCTAGGGTCTGGGCCGACCTCACATGGAGGGGCAGAGTGTTCCAGAGCCTGGGGCCAGCTGCTGCGAAGGCTCGGTGCCCTCGGGTTTTGAGCCTGGTCTTAGGCACTACCAGCAGCAGCTGGTCAGCAGATCTTAAAGCTCTGGCTGGGGTGTAGCGCTGGAGGAGTTCAGCTATATAGGCCGGAGCCAACCCATTTAGTGCTTTAAATACAAATAAAAGGATTTTAAAATCAATTCTGAACCGGACTGGAAGCCAGTGTAGTGAGGCCAGAATTGGAGTGATGTGGTCACGCTTTTTGTGGCCAGTCAGGAGACGTGCAGCTGCGTTTTGGACAAGCTGCAGGCGTTTAATTGATGCCTGGTCCATACCCACATACAGAGCGTTACCATAGTCCAGTCTTGAGGTCACATTGGAAACATGTTATTTAATTATTGCTTAAGACGTCCAGCGGCAGTATACAATTAAACAATTAAAATTAGCTCCACATTTAGCAGCTATGACAAACACATTAATGTATCAATTGCCATAAATCAGTCATTTAATATCAGAATCATAATTCCTTTATTAGTCCCACAGAGGGACTATGATTCTAAAATTGGCTTTTATATGGGTATTTTAAGTATATTTTGAATGCAGGACCTTGTAACAGAGTGATTGTACACTATACTATAGTATGTCCATTTTTGCTTAATATTTGAGGACTCCTTCCATCACTAGAACCGAGAAGGGTATTATTTTATTACATTAACGCACCATCAATTTCATCTTACTTCCTCTCTCTCCCTTCTATCTCTTTGGCTTTTCTCTCCCTCGCTTCGGGAGTCACTTCCTCTCAGTATGCTGAGTAAGTCTCTGTGTCTGTCAAGTGTCAGAGCGGAGAGGAGAGGACAGATCAGAAAACAGACTGAAAAGCTCAAGAAAAGCAGAGTGGGAGGTTGAAATAGAAAAAGGGAGATTAAGGTGTACATTTAAAGTAAAGGGACGAGACAATCCTTGGTTTTCTGCTAATCTGTACAGTCTCCTTCATGAGAGAAACAAGGCCTGCGCAAAGGCTAGGAAATCAGGCTCAGAGATAGAATGGCTGCGTTTTAGGCAGCTAAGGAATAGCTTCACATCTCAAATCAAAAGTGCTAAATCAAAGTACTATCTGTCAGTAACCACAAAGAATCTGAGTAATCCTGGAAAATGTTGGAAAGCCATTAAATCGTTATCCACCGGCGATATCCGTAATGAGCTACCTCCGTGCATTACCACAGCATCTGGCACTATATCGGACAGGGCTACTATGCTAAATTGCTTTAATGAGCATTTTGTGTCCTGTGGTTCTCTTTTTGATTCTGTCACTAACTCTGCTTCTGTGAACACTACAGTATGTGACTCTGAAAAACGTGTGTTGGAAAACCCTTTTAGTTTTACCCCTTTTACTGTTGATGTTGTTCGTGAAGCTTTAACCAAGTTAGATCCTAAGAAACCGGCTGGCCCGGACAACGTAGAACCTTTCTTTTTAAAGATAGCTGCAGATTGTATTGCTACACCTCTCACTACTCTTTTTAACCTCTCCCTCAGCACTAACACAATTCCAAAAGTGTGGAAGTCAGCGTATGTCCTGCCTTTGCTAAAAGGAGGTGAGGCCACCTTATTAAATAACTATAGGCCAATCTCTAAGTTGTCAGTTCTGGCTAAGGTTCTTGAACGCCTAGTGAGTGAACAGGTAAAGGTGTTTTTATGTACAAATGACATCCTGTCTAAACATCAGTCAGGCTTCAGAAAACAACACAGCACCATCACTGCGACAATGAAAGTGGTGAATGATGTGGCGAGTATTTTAGATAATAAGCAGAGTTGTGCAGCTCTATTTATTGACCTTTCAAAAGCGTTTGACACCGTCGATCATCACATTTTAAAGCAGAGGCTAGCCAGTATAGCCATGTCCAGCCATGCAGTAGGGTGGTTTGTGAACTACCTCTCTGAAAGGTCCCAATGTGTTCACTTTGATGGGCTGTCTTCTGAGTGGTTAAACATTGCTAATGGTGTTCCCCAAGGTTCTGTTTTAGATCCACTTTTATTCTCCATCTACATCAACAGTTTAGGTGAAAATGTCGATGAAGCTACTTTACATTTTTATGCGGATGATACTGTGATGTATTGTGCAGGTCCCTCCATTAAGGAGGCTGGTGTTCAATTACAGGCTGTTTTTAACATTATTCAGACTCAGCTCTCTGAACTAAAGCTTCTTTTAAATGTGGATAAAACCAAGGTAATGCTCTTTTCTAAACCTAAAAAGACATCAGAGCCTGTTTTAGATATTGTAACTATGCAAGGAATAAAACTTGAAGTTGTTACCTGTTACAAATACCTTGGTATCTGGCTTGATGATTGTCTCACTTTTAAACTTCATGTCAATAACCTGCTTAAAAAGCTGAGGGTTAGGCTAGGTTTCTTCTACAGGAACAAGTCCTGTTTCTCGCTTGAGGCCAGGAAAAGGCTAGTCACTGTGACCTTTTTACCTGTGCTGGACTATGGTGATTTGATGTATATGAATGCACCTGCCTATTGCCTGGTCAAGTTAGATGCTGCGTATCACAGTGCACTGAGATTTGTGACAAACTGTAAAGCATTAACCCATCACTGTACCCTGTATGCAAGGGCTGGTTTGCTTTCGCTAACTGTACGGAGGCTCAGTCACAGGTACATTTTTATATACAAAGCCATGTTAGGGAAACTTCCATCTTATATCTGCTCCCTGATCTCACGGAGAATTGTAAGTGGCTACTGCCTGAGATCGCATGCTGTGGTTTTATTAAATGTGCCAACTGCTAGGACTGTCTTAGGGAAGACAGCTTTTAGATGCGCAGCTCCTCTGTCTTGGAATAGTCTGCAAATTAAATGGAAACTGGACAATCTGGTGCCACTAAATGTTTTTAAAGCTCGGTTGGATGCTAGTCAATCGGAAGCTATTGGTACCTGTTTATGTGGATAATTATGTAAATGATGCTGTATGATGTCCTTTTGTTGTTCTATTTATGTTTTTATGTTTCATGTGGAACTACTTGAGCAGGTCTCCCTTGAAAAAGAGATCAATGATCTCAATGGGATTTATCATAAAGGTTTGAAATTAAATGAAAGGAGGAAGAGGAGTGATGGAGAAACCCCAATTGTTATAACCCAACTGCACCCCCCCCCCTCCTCCTCCTCCTCCTCCTCTGTATGGCGGAGCAGAATGTAGGTCTCTGCTCGCCTACAGCCATCAGCAACAATCTGTTCTGCCCCAGTTACTGACGCATCTCACAGACTAAACATACTCACACACACATACGTCACAATACACAGAAATACACTCACAGATGCACATAGAAACAGACACGCTTACAATATGCTGGCAGAAACACACACACAGAGCACTCTCAGAGGAACACACACACGCTGGCACACAGAGGCTTGATCTGCAACACGCCTGAGCCTACGTCTGCATACGTTTGAAGATGATCATGCCTCTCTCAGAATTCGGGAGGTGAATTAAAAAATATATATCGGATATCATATTTTTTTATCACAGCTGTCACAGCCAAAAAACTGCATGTATTTTATTTGGCATCATTTAGTAGCAATGAAGGAAAAAGAACACACTTTACCAAAGATAGACGGACCCAGCTTTATTTATTTATGATATGCTGGTTCAAGGTGGCTTAAACAAGCCTCATACACTTTCAATATAATATCACCTTTAAAGTCGATATGGAAAACATGTTAGCCTACATTTGATTATTTACATAGCAGTTACTGAGCAAAACTCTTGTTTATTTTGAGTGGTGTTTGTGTCTAATATACTCTCTCATTTTGGCTCTATTTTTGGTCTCCACCGCGTCCTGAAGGAAAAATCTGGCGCAAGTTGCTAAATGCTGAGATTTTCTCCATCTAGTTTTCAAATCACAAATTATAACCAGAATGTATGCTGTCCGGTTAGGGTTAGGGTTGGAAAAGACAGTTGCTGAAAAGACAGTAACCTTTTGGTAAGTCTAGTGAAACAGTTAAGGTAAGGCATCGACTTTGAATGGTTAAGATCATTGGGATTGAAGGTCGTTGGGCAGCAAGTATCGTAAGAGTTCTGCTGTCTTTCAAATGCTCAAGAAAACAGTTACATGTTATTATTATTTATTTGAATTGTTGTTGGAGTCCACCTTATAAACATGGGTTTAATATACTTTCTGTTTTTGCTCTCTTTTTGGTCTCCACTATGTCCTGAAGGAAATTGCTTCTATGCTTCTTTGTCTGGTCTGGGTTCAGGGTTGGAATCAGAAAAGACAGTCAGGTCTTTGACTCTTGTTAATGTAAGGCATTGATTTTGAATGGTTAAGATTGTTGTAATGGAAAAGTCGTTGGGCAGCAAGGATTGTGAGGGTTCTGCTCTTTCAACTGTTCCAGGTTATATTTACTTTAATGAAAATGTTCTTCAACATTTTCATCTTTTTTCAAATAAAATCCAGTTTTATTTATATAGCACATTTATAAACGATTTTTGGTCGAGCCAAAGTGCTGTACATATAATAAAAATAGCCTACAGTAGAGACACTTTACAGCTAATACAACAACACAGATTGTTCAGAATATCAGTATGAGAAATACGACACCCTCTGTCCTTAGACCCTCACATCGTACAAGGAAACACTTCCAGAGAAAAACCCACAGTTTAAAGGGAAAAAATGGGAGAAACCTCAGGGAGAGCAACAGAGGAGGGATCCCTCTCCCAGGACGGACAGACGTGCAATAGATGCCGTGTGTAAATCGAAGAGATAATACATTTTACAGCATATAGACCGAATGTTAGGAAATGCATGTGTCTGTAATAAGAAGATGAATCCACGAGGATGTCAGCTACAATCCTGAGGATTTTTGCATATCTGTACTTAACAATAAATGTTATAAAAGCTGTAGCTGCTTAAGAATAAAAGTCTATGATGGTTGACTGACAGTCACATTACGTGTCAAGGATAAAAACACAGACTTTGTTACCAATAGTGTTGCTTTATTGTTGATATATGTTTCTTGAAGATTAGAGAATGATAGCAGAAATGGTAAACCTAGCAGTAGAGTGGTTTCACAGTCAGAAAATATCTCTCATTTAATAGACTTTTGGCAAGATCTACTTTAGTGTGTACTTCCTATTTATCTTGGGGCTTCAGGCATATGAGACACTCTGTTGGTGCAGTTATTATGTGTGTCCTATCTGTTCGTGAGAGTGCCCCAAAGGCCCAAGTGCCTGTTATGCATACAGTCCATTCATGACATTAAAAGTAACGTAGACTACTGAGGGTGGTCTCACGTGGGGTTGAGTGCTTTTACTCATTCACAAAACTAGGAAATGATCCCAGCACTGCTTACAGGTCCCTTCTAGGACAAGGACAGAGGATACATGTAGTCTGCCTTAAACTCTTGAACTTTACATTCTCAATAAAGCAAAATACAGTTAACTTTAAAGGCTTTTTATTTTGCCCCTTGTAATCAATTCCCCATCTTTTATTTGGGATTGAGTGCTGTAATAGGAAATGCAACATGCTGAGGACAGACTGTTTGATAAGTTCACTGTTAATCAATCAAACAGTAACCTGTTGTATTCTGTAAAAGTACAATGCATTTGATATGATGTAACATTTATTTAAGGCGCATTAAAGATGCATCTTTGTACAAGTAAATATAATTTGTGTGACATGATCTGGTTGTTCTTAGTCCAACTGACAAATAACCTTGTTATAAAGGTTCGCTGTGTGACTATCAGCACTCAGCATCATTTTGCTTGCTCTCAGACTGTTTCCAGTGACATAATACATGAGACTGAATAAGATGACCCCCATCATGTTGACAAAATCCTGAACAAGCTCTTAATTGAGAGCTAGAAAAGTGCATTCAGTAAACTGCAGAGCTCTGCAAGGTGTTTCTGGGACAGGGCTCCAGAAAACAAATGTAGCCGTTTGAAATATATGTGAACCAACAGCATCAAATTAAGATCTCTCAACTTCTTTAGTAAAATAAATTAACCAATTAATCCCAGAAAATATCAATAAAATATTCGTACACATTGTCCTCATTACACAGGCAATCGTACACCTTCGGAAACCAGGTAGCTGTCTTTCGCCAAGACTAGCTTATAGGCGAGCAGCAGTTGAGGAGACCAGAACCTGCAAGGTGGTGGGGATGAAACAACAGGGAGCATGGACAAGATGGGCTGAGCTTTGGAAAGCAGAGCCACATCGCATCAAGTTTCTTGTTCAGGCAGTGTACGATGGGCTCCCAAGCCCATTGAACCTTCACATATGGGGCATAGAAGAGTCACCAGCATGCCCACTGTGCTCCAAGCGAGGAACCCTGGAGCACATCTTAAGCTGCTGCCCAAAGGCGCTCGGAGAAGGACGGTACCGTTGGAGGCACGAACAGGTCCTTAAGTCTGTAGCTGAAGCTATTGCAGCAGGAATCGAGTCAGCAAAGCGGTCCAGACACTCCAAGCAGACCATTGCCTTTGTCAGAGCCGGAGAGCAGCCAAAACGCACCTCGAAAACATCTGCAGGCATCCTGACCACTGCGAAGGACTGGCGGCTGCTGGTTGACCTTGAGAAACAGCTGAAGTTTCCAAATGACATCGCAGCAACCACCCTGCGACCAGACATAGTCCTTGTCTCTGACTCCACCAAGCAAGTTGTACTTCTGGAGCTGACAGTCCCATGGGAAGATCGTTTGGAAGAGGCTCTTGAGAGGAAGCTTTTCAAGTATACAGGACTGGTTAACAGTTGTCAGCCCAGCAGGGTTGGAGAGCAAGGTGTCTCCCAGTGGAGGTTGGGTGCAGGGGTTTTGCAGCTCGTTCTTTGGCCAGAGCTCTAAGTACCATCGGCATTGAGGGGGAAAGGAAGAGGAGAGCCATTCGCAGTACCATCGAAGCAACAGAGAGAGCATCAAGATGGCTGTGGCTCAAGAGGGGAGAGAAGTGGAGGAAATAGTAGCTCGGTTTGATCAGCCCCAGCTGGGTCACCTGGAGGAGGGTGTATGATGTTGAAAGACCCGAAACACCCGATGATTCCAGGAACATCACTGAGGATGTGTCCAGATGCATCAGTAGATGTATGTTTACAGATAGCCTCGTTAACTCACCAAAAACCACACTTTGGAACAAAACAACATTAACCTTATTAACCTTCTTGGTTTGTCCACCTTCGACTTTTTCAACAATCACTAACTGTGATCTGGGTAAGATAAACCATTAATTTACTGTTGGATGTTAAAAAAAAATGCTGGCTCTACACACTGCTTCTCCACGCTGTATCTAGCGATCTCTAGCCGTTAAGAACACCGCTGAGCGGATCACGTTCTTCTGAGACAGACTCATGCAATTAAAAACAGAGATGGATGCTGTGTGTAAGCAAAAAACACCATCCTAAACAGTCCAAACTGAAGTAGCGGCCCCTACCGACTGATGAAGGGTGTTGTCAATGGAAAACAATTTATACATGTAAAAAGTTGGAAACGTTAGGGCTGCTTTAGATAGGGTGATTCAGTGTTTCCATTGTTCAGAAATATCTATTTCAACTATATTCAAATATTTCTGGTCTTAATAAAATGAATATCAATAAGTTGTCTTCTCTTCACATGATTGTTCTTTCACCGCAAGGTGGTGGGCCGAGTGTATGAGAGTGAAGGATTGATGATTGCTGTGTGTTTTATTTGTGTGGTTACCTCCTCTGCTTGCCTGTGTTGATTCTAGATACGACTCGTGGTCTCAGACCGCTGTAATCTCATTGGTTGCGCGTCAAAGGGTCAGCACAGAGCTGTTTTACCGTGGATAATGTGAAGGTAGCTTTAAACTACTGATTAGAACCTTCATGTTGCCCCATATGAGAAAACATTTGGTGAAAAATGTATTTTCTGATCAAATTCAAACATGCAGCTGAGAAAAAGGGTTCTGTAGATCATAGGTGAGGGATGTGAAGGTGGGAGCATTCATGTCACAACAGAAGGGGGAGGAAGGACAGTAAAGAGAACGGCAACATATTAACACAAACAACGAGCCATAAGCCTGATATGTTTGACAATGTTTATGTTTGAATTGCAAAAAGATAATTTTTATTATGTGGAAATAGGAAGACATTTAGGGCTGAACATAAAATAAAATGTGTTGGATGACAAAGTCTAATGAAGCAGAAGAGGGGGGGGTGGACATTCACATGAGGACAGGAGAGAGGATCTGCTCTCATTCATTTTTCACTTTCATTTATAGTAAATTATTTAAGAGCTGTGTTGCCCTGCGTCTCTGATACAGCAAGGTCCTCGAATGTATAAGAAACTAACACATCAACAAAGGGACACACACCCACACACACAAACACTTATATGCTGGCGACACATTGATACACAATATTCATACATTCTGAATATTGTACGCGACTGCATACACTGCTATGCATACAGACACACACACACATGCACTCTCCCAGGGGAGCTGATTAGAGCAAGATTTGTCAGGCAACCTGCCCTCCCTCCCACATATGTGCTATACACACACACACACAGACAGACAGACAGACAGACAGACAGACAGACAGACAGACAGACAGACAGACAGACAGACAGACAGACAGACAGACAGACAGGCAGGCAGGCAGGCAGGCAGGCAGGCAGGCAGGCAGACAGACGTCCCTGGACTTGGTAATCTACATAGACATAAATTAAGTTTATAATACCTTTGCCTCATCGGTGCTCTCAGCCCTCCCTTCCTCTGACTCGTTCCAACTCCTACCTCCAAACTCTGCTGCAGAAACTCTCCTCTCTACTCTCTCATCCTCTCTGGACTCTCTCTGTCCTCTCACATCTCGGCAGGCTCGTCAGTCCCCTCCTGCTCCCTGGCTAAAGGACGCACTGCGTGCTAATAGAACCGTCCTTAGGGCAGCAGAGCGGAAACGGTGGAAATCCAAACACCGTGACGACCTCCTAACCTATCAGGCTCTCCTCTCCTCTTTCTCTGCTTTGATCTCTCAGGCAAAAAGCACTTTCTTTCAAGATAAGATCCAATCTTCCTATTCCAATCCTAAAAAACTATTTTCCATCTTCTCCTCCCTCCTGGACCCCCCCCAAAGCCCCTTCCCCCTCCTCCCTTCTGTCAAGCGACTTTGTTACCCACTTTGAAAAAAAGGTTGATGATATTCGCTCTTCTTTTTCTGACTCACCTTTACTCACCGCTGGGTCACCAGACCCTCCCTTCACCCACACACTAACCTCCTTTTCCCCTCTCTCTCCAAGTGTGGTTCTTACCCTCATTACCTCTGCCCACCCTACCACCTGTCCTCTGGACCCTATCCCTTCAAACCTCCTTCAGACTATCGCTCCTGATATTCTACAGTTTCTCACCCATTTCATCAACACTTCTCTAACTTCTGGTCACTTTCCAAACAGTCTCAAGGAGGCAAGAGTAAACCCTCTCCTAAAGAAACCCACTCTCAACCCGTCTGATGTTATAAACTACAGGCCTGTCTCTCTACTCCCGTTCCTGTCTAAATCACTTGAACGCGCTGTCTTTAAACAACTCTCCTGCTATCTCCATCAGAACAACCTTCTGGATCCGCACCAGTCTGGTTTCAAGGCAGGTCACTCAACAGAAACTGCCCTCCTTACTGTCACTGAGGAACTGCATACTGCTAAAGCAGCATCCCTCTCCTCTGTCATCATCCTGTTGGACCTGTCTGCTGCATTCGACACGGTGAATCATCAGATCCTCCTTCGCACTCTCCAATAACTTGGAGTTTCAGGCTCTGCACTTTCCCTCCTCACCTCATACCTCAAAGACCGCACCTACAGGGTTACTTGGAGAGGGTCCGAGTCCGACCCTTGTCAATTAACTACAGGGGTCCCTCAGGGCTCTGTTCTTGGTCCCCTCCTCTTCTTCTTGTACACAAACTCGCTCGGATCTGTCATTAGCCCGCATGGTTTTTCATACCACTGCTACGCTGATGACACCCAATTAATTCTGTCCTTTCCCCGCTCAGAGACCCAGGTCGTCGCACGCATCTCTGCTTGTCTAGCTGACATCTCTCAGTGGATGTCTGCTCACCACCTCAAGCTCAACCTTGACAAGACTGAACTGCTCTTCCTTCCGGGAAAAGATTGTCCCACTCTTGACCTAACAATCAACATCGGCACCTCTATTGTTTCCCCGACTCAGACTGCAAGGAATCTGGGTGTGACCCTAGATAACAACCTGTCCTTCACTGCAAACATAGCTGCTACAACCCGCTGCTGCAGATACACGCTCTACAACATCAGGAGGATACGTCCCCAGCTGACCCAGAAAGCGACTCAGGTTCTGGTCCAGGCTCTCGTCATCTCACGCCTAGACTACTGCAACTCCCTCCTGGCTGGTCTACCTGCATGTGCCATCCGACCTCTGCAGCTCATCCAGAATGCAGCGGCTCGCCTGGTCTTCAACCTTCCTAAATTCTCCCACACCACGCCGCTCCTCTGCTCCCTCCACTGGCTTCCGGTAACTGCTAGAATCCACTTCAAGACACTGGTACTTGCTTACCATGCTGCGAATGGATCTGGCCCTTCGTACATCCAGGACATGGTTAAACCGTACACCCCAGCACGTGCACTCCGCTCTGCATCAACCAAACAGCTCGCTGCACCCTCGCTGCGAAGGGGACCCAAGTTCCCATCAGCAAAAACAAGTCAACAGCTGGGTTTGGGTTGAAAGTCTCTGTTGTCATCTTAGACAAGTGGATGTAATCAAATAAGTATGTGAACATAACCAATAACCTACCATAGCCAATAACAAATTAATGTAACTTATTTTATTTTTGTTGTTCATTCATATCTTATTTTACCTTAACATTTATTTATTTATGCTTTTTTTTTTATCTTTCCAGTTTTAAAGGATATTTTTGGTTTACTGTCCTATAGTATACATTGAAATAATTTCAAACCTGTTTATCCCAATAATTATAAAGGAGTGCCTTGGAAATATGTGTTTACATCAATTGTGATCAAAACGTTTGAGACCCACTGAGATAACTTAGACTAAAGTGAACTATCTAAACACTCAGAGTCCTTTACCTCACTGAGCTGTAGTTATCAGCCTCTCAGTCTGACTGGAGAGGACTCTCCCTCCACATCATTGTAGAAACATCTTCTTCTTATATCCGTTAGAGCAGCTAGCACCAGATTCTAATAACAACAGCGCCGGTACCGGTGCACCCTCCCTCTCTCCCTCGCTCACTCGCACTTTGGCTGTGAATTGCGGGTGCAAGATAAGCCAACATCCCCCATTTTCATCACTTACAGCGCCCATCGTGCAGGGCAAATGAAACGTGTAACCGGGGTGAAAAGGGTGTTACATTTACTTAATTATGAATATTGTAACATCAAGGCCGACAATTAGGATGAGCCCCAACAGTCAAAATGTTTTTTTCCCTCCCAGAGCTGCCAGCGCAGCGACTCCCCAGATCTGGCGCCCGAGGCGAACATCTATAACGCCAGTGCGACGGGCCGGCCCTGAGTTCATATGCAACTCTCAAATATCTTTCTCTCTCTCCTCTCTTCTCTCTGCTCTCTTTTCACTTATCTCTCTTCTCTCTCTCCCTCTCTCTCAATGTTGGTACGCAAATGCGCCTTTTTTCAAATGACCCGGTGCTCTTTTTTTGGCGGAGGTGCGCATGCGCACCTGCGCACCAGTTATGTGCAGCCCTGCTTATATACTAATAAAGGACTGGCTTATCTAAAGCCAGTTGAGTAGCACTTGAAATGTTTTTGCTCTATGAAACCTGATGTACTTATATGATTCTGTTTTCTTCAAGGTTGTGTCTTCCTGGTCGATTGTACTTATTGTAAGTCGCTTTGGATAAAAGCGTCAGCTAAATGCAATGTAATGTAATGTAATGTAATAATAAATAAATAATAAACAATACAAAAATAAAACAAATATTTATATAAACACAATAAGTTAAAGTTACAATGTAAAAAACAAAGATAAAATAAATATATTTATAGAAACATAGAAGTCAAATTAAAATGTCTAATAAAAGATGAATTTTTTTCAATAGATTTTTTTTTTTTAAATGTGTTATATAAACACAAGAGGTTAAAGTAAAACATATGACAATATATTACATTTATATTACAATACTGGTGTATTAGAATTAAGGAGATATGAATTCTGAATTTCACAGTTTGAAATGGTAAGTCCTAGTGCCTGTCTATTCACTCAGAATAATGAAGATTATCACACTGACAGGTTTTTCATCAATAATTCTGACATGTTGCATTCTGGGATTAATATGAAAGTGCTTTCTGAGAGCAGACTGGTGCATTTTTACAGCAAATTTCACAAGGTAACAAAAGATGCCAGCAGCAGAACATGTCTTCTTTTTCTCAGACACATTGTGAAGCTGTCTGCTGCTTGGCCCAGATACATCACACTGTCTGGATACAGCATAGCAACATCTGATCAAAGAGTGGAGAAGTGAGGAAGGAGAACAGGGAAACTGAGTAAAGACTGCAGAAACAAACAGAGTGAACTGCTACATAACAACACACACTGCGAGAAAAGAGAAGCAGTACCAGACTTAGAAGAATGTTTCAAAGATCAGAAAGAGTGAGGTCATTTGATGATGCAGAAGTTATTTTACAGGAAACCAGTAGACCTGGAGAAGAACCAATTCCGGATAATCAGAAAATCACACATATGATGACAATAAAGCAGTTTGAGACAGTCCAAAAAGCACACGGCTACATTTCCGAGCAGCCGGGTCAGAGTCCTGGAGCGTTTCAGAGGGAGCGTGTTTGGTGCTGATTACATGAAGGGGGTAATATGATGGTGGAATGTCTAACGTGGCACAAAAAGCCACAAGTAATGAGACAGGAATGTATCCCCACTCCTAATATAACAGCCAGTAGTGCAAAAGAAAATACCCCTGATCAACTGTTCGCATTTCAACACATTCCTACACTGGATATAAAAATACACAGCATTCTCACATCTTCTCCACTACTTTTGTTTTCCTCAAGACTAAGATATGATATAACATTAAAACATTGGAGTCAGTTAAGTCATTTTACAGTCTTTTGCAGGCCTATCCCGACAATTTAGAACACACTATGACAACTGGACATCGTTCCCACTAGCTTTCACACTGGACAAAGATCAGTCAAACAAGAAAGTCCAGAAATATGAAAACATAGGGTTGGTTACCTATACCTGTTAAACAATAGAATCAGTAATCTAAGTATCTCATCATTAAAGTAATGTAACCTGATTGCTTCCCGTTACTTCTAGATTATATCAAAATCAAATATGAAAATAAATATGACAGAAAATAAATAGTAATAAGATGTTTTTTACTTAAGTGTATTATATTAGAAAAATAAAACAATGAAACCTTAGAAAATAGAACATTTTGTTTAAAAGAAAAACCTGTCTTTTCTTAGGCATATTGATAGTCATAGACCAACATGAGCACGTACAGTTTACAAAGCAAAAATAAAAATGTTGAATATCGATCTGTTCTGTGTGTGTTGTAATGTTGTGATCCTAATCCCAATTGTTCTAAATGTACTGGTAATATGATAATGTATTATACAATTTATGTAACTCCAAGGGAATACGGTCTCCTTGTTTTGTATCCTCCTGATTACTGTACGTAATTGCATTACTTGAAATCCATTACTCCCCAAGCCTGTCCATGGCATCCTCACATCTCAGTGACAATAAAGATTCAGCTGGGAGGATTAACTTCCTGAACAATCTACCAGCTGAATGCTGAACTCCTACATAAAGACAAGTCCTGCTCATTGAATGCCTGATGCCGCACTATGTTTCACATCTATGGTTTGATTTAAGAAGCTGAAAAAATAGATGTACAATTCAACTGCACTTCTCTTATAAGGGCATTTGGTGGTGGTGTGTATGCAGTGGCATAATGTAACAGCTGAATGCTGACCTCTAGTGGTTGGTTTATGTTCATGCACCTGACAAAACTGCATTACTGACATAAGTGCTAAACAATCGAAGTATAAAACCCAAGAACCTTTGACACACAGAACATGTATGAGTAACTATTGCACTTAGCAAGAAGAATTGTAAAAAATAAAAATTGTAACGCAAAAGATAAAGTTAATTGTCGAGAAGAACAATTGGCAGTAACTGCGCACTGCACGGAAATTGAAATATGACTTTAATTTAATATGGGTCTCACAGGAGGCACTCGCAGTAATCAAAACAGTAACAAAACATTGCCCGTCTCCGCCCATCACTCTCCTCCTCACGACTCGACTACTGCAATAGCATCCTACGGCATACCATCCAACCTCCTCAATAAACTCCAACATATCCAGAACTCTGCTGCCCGCCTCCTCACCCACACCCGCTCCCGAGACCACATCACTCCCGTCCTCCAGAACCTCCACTGGCTCACCGTCCGTCAAAGAAACTTCAAAGTCCTCCTGATTACTCACAAAGCCCTCAACAATCAGGCCCCCGGCCCCCACTACCTCACAGACCTGCTGCACCACCACACCCCTTCCCGCTGCCTCCGCTCATCAGAAGCCAACCTCCTATCCATCCCCACCCGCATCAAGCACCGAACCTGGGGGGACAGAGCCTTCTCCGTCGCTGCCCCCTCCCTCTGGAACTCACTCCCCCAACCCATCAGAGACTGCACTGACCTCACCACCTTCAAAAAACTCACAAAAACTCACCTCTTCAATCTGGCTTTTAATGTGTGATTGTTTTTGTATTATTTGACTTTAACTTTAACTATATATTTATTTGTTGTTCCTTTCTTTTCTTTCCTTTTCACTATATCTGTACAGCGTCTTTGAGCACCTGTAAAAGCGCTAACAAAATTAATCTATTATTATTATTATTATTATTATTATTATTATTATTTATTATTAATCCTCCACCGTCTCCAAGTGCCAAATCTTGGGACCAAACTGACCTTTTTTAGGCTCTCTGCTGAGGTTATAGTTATTTAGTGTTCAGAGGCCTGTACTACGAAGCCGGATTTTCGCTTAGCGAGCTAACTTCAGCGAAAACTCTGGGTTATATCTCTCACAGGCTCCGCCCTCTACTGGACTCTATGGGTACTACCTTATCATGCAAGCATTCACCTACTGAGACTTCTATAGACGTAGCCGGCCCCGGGGCAGGCCTACCTGAATGTGCGCACATCTCACAAAAGTATACATTTAAAAACATTTTTTTAAAACCTCGCCTCCTGACCGTCATCCCTTTCTATTCAGCAAGCGGAAGTGATACTGAGCAAAGACGTGAGAGAGAAAGAGAAGCGATTGAACATGGAACCACTCCAAGAGCACCGAACCTGCCCGACATGCCCTGGCCTGATTGCAGGGGCTGACCTGCACCGCCTGTGCTTCCAGTCCCTGGGGCCGAACCACGCCGAGGAGGGCCTAGGCCAGTCGCCGGCCTGTAATGCCTGCCGCATGATCCCGCAGCTAAGCCGGCATCGTGGCGAGCATTTCCGGGGGTAGCTCGGCCCGCAGGTGGAGGATCAGGACCTCGAGGTGATCGAAATGGATGATCTCGATGAGGTGCCATTCAAGTTCACCCTCCAAGATATCAGATATCTGGCAGTGTGTGGAGGCGACGTGGCGGCGGCAATTGAGGACGAAGGCCCCAGTAGCAGACATGGCGGGGTATCATCAGCTACGCTTTGCTTCCACAATACAGTTCGGCGAAGCGTGACGTCACCCCATTCAAAGTGAATGGGCAGAATGGGCACACGCTACGGAGCTTACACACGGCGGCGTGCGTTGACGCTTGGCGGTGGGCGTGTCTGAAGCTTGGGGAGTTAACGCGACCAACGCGACCAACTGGATATATAAACTCCACAAACAGGCGAAAACCTACCAGTTTCACCCACTGTCTCTGCCACCTCCCTCCATGCCTGGCTCCTCTGGTTTGTATCCCGGTAGGTGAACAGGGACTGATCATATAACACCGGGTGATTCCCTACCGCTATGATAATTTTGTCCTCCATTTTTTGGCACATGGAAATGACATTTTTGGAAATGAACTGCAGTATGGCTCTCCCAGCATCCCAGTTTGATTGGCTAGCACTTGTACTGGCAGATTTGCATAAGTGGGATTTGATTGGCTGACGCTTCAGTCGAAGCTTCAAAATTACTCTACTTTTGAAGCGAGCAACGCTTTGTTCCCACAATGCAGTTCGGCAAAGTCACCCCATTCAAAGTGAATGGGCAGAAGCGTTGAAGCTTCAACGCACGCCACCGTGTGTAAGCTCCGTTACAGTGTCACATACTGTATGTAGAAGTATTATTTTAAGCAACACATTAAGTTGATGAAACACTCGAGTCAAATGTAATTAAAGTCAGATCCACTCGTGTCTTAGTGATATCATAAACATGTTAATGTATGCATTCAAACACTTTTTCTTTTACCAGCTGTATTCACCTTGCAGGTGACTTTTATCCTGGATAAAGTGTTTAAGTCATGGATGTTTCAAGTTTAACATCTTCATATTTGTCCAATATTATAGTTCACTTTTCATTCAGGAAGTATGACGCTGCGCTGTCAGTACGCTTGTCCATGTTTGTGATTGGTCAAATGTTGCTAACCCCGCCCCTTTTATTTGAATGCGCATATAACTAGATAGGGCGTTTGTTTTGGATTAGGAGGTAAACCGGGTAACTCAAACATATCCAGGTTATTTGAACCTGCTTTGTCGTACAAGCCTCTAGTCTCTGTATTGATGTGATTTTTTTTTTTTAAAGGGCCCATGTCATGCTTTTCCGGTTATTACCCGTCCCCTTGTGTGTTATGAAGGTTTTTAGGCATGTAAACGATCTGCGGAGTCAAAAACCCTCAAACTACACCCTGTAGCGAGTAAAACTCTAACACAGTCTATGCTGCCCCAAAACGCCTCGTTGGAGATTTCTCATTTTCCATTGTTTACTTCCTGGGTACTGTGACTTGTGAATACCCAGAGGCCACACCCTCTGCCAGCATTTCACAAAACAAAGCTTCACAAACCTTTCAACGATTCATGCCGGATATGTACAGCGTAGGGCACTGAACGATGCTGTTCCTACTTTGTTTGGACCAGCGGGAGATTCGAGTACACAACCTGTAAGTATTCATTGGTGTTTGTGTATTTATGATGTTTAAAACAAACAAGGTATCTACCACGACTGTTTAAATGGGTAAACGTTTTTCGGGCTGCTAAGTTGGGATGGCGGAGAAATGCTCTCCGCAGACCCATGCTCACAGCGTTATAAACCTTGTTCTTACTCAATATCAAGCCACACTTATTGTTTTTACTTCGGCTGTGAGTGTTTGTGTGTGCTCAGGAGGATGAGTTTCGCTTGTTCTCGCTGTATCGCCGACCCGGAAGCCTGTCCGCTCCTCGCAGCAGATCGCAGCGACGAGCCTCGCAACGTCCCGACCAATCAGAGCGCACTGGGCTCACGGGGGGGCAGCCTCCAACAAGCCGTTTAGGACAGAGAGTGAATACCGGTGAATACACATACTTTACAGAGATGCTGTATGAGAAACCATTGTGAGTTTGGAAAATTGCACAGTGTAAATCTATTTTAGTATACCTCAACAATGGAATTATGATCAGTAGAAATGGCCATGACATGGGACCTTTAATATTGTTTTAAATTAGAAGAAACACCATATTTGTATGTATGTGTATGAAAGTACTAAAGAGACAAAACCATAATACAATAACTGTATAACTGAGTCTTGTGTAACAAAATGTTTTTTTACATGCTTCTGTTCAAGACCAGTATTAAATTAAACGTCAACTGGGTACTCAGCAGGCTATTATAATCTGACATTGTGTAATCATTTTTGTTTGAAATTAGAGTTTTGCTTTTGAAAAAGGCATTTCAGTTCTTTTTTTCAAATGTAAATGTGTTCCTTTATAATGTTACTGATTTCTCGTTACGTTGTCTTTTTGATTCTGTCATTAATAACATTGTGATATAACAACCAATTATAAGAATCGACGGTGCCAAAGGACAGTGTTTGGCAAAGATACTATGACAGCTATTTCATAATGTTTCCATTTTCATTGTTTACTAAACGATTCCACCACTGGTGTCTTTGTCAGGAGCTGGTGGCTCCAGTTAGTACTGCCCAATCAGAGTCCACCTCACTTCCCAGGCCCGCCTTTGCACGGATATCATTGGTTACATTTTAATAAATAGTGGTCTTATGGGCGGAGCCTCTAGCCTTACGGTGAGTTTTGTTCCAGCGGTTCCATGATAGCCTGCACCTGGAAGAGCAGCCTGCCTCCGCCTCTGTCGGCCTGTCTACCGGTGAGTGACATACGGTACATTAGTGCACCTCTAACGGGATTTTTAACCTGGTTGGCCTACAACTTGTGTTTACGGTTAATGCATGTGCACTTCCTCTGTGTTTATTTAAATAGCACCGTTAAAGATACACATGAGTATGAGTACTGAGCGTTTAACCCAGTTATTTCCGCTTACTTCGTCAGAGAAGGGGCACGTGCGAAAGATACAGATTTGTATTTCACACAAAAAAGAGGTAAACGGTTTTATTTTTTATGTCGTTATGAAACGCTGGGTCGCCTCCTCCCTCTTCCCACTTGCCTGTCACAAGCTGCTGTTAACATGCTAACACTGACATGTTGGACAAACAGAGAGTCTCTTCATGCAACATAGTTATTAAATGATAGTAATATTGTTTCTGTGCGCATATGTATGACATACATGAAGTACATGCATCATTACCTTTGCTCTAGACTCTAGCAAAGGTAATGATATCTAGAGTCTAGATTCTGTGTGCGCGTGCGCGGGTGTAGCTGACCAGAGAGCAGTTAGCTTTATGTATGTACTTTATGTTATGCCACATCTCCATGGACATGAACTTTAATTCCCAATTACCTCAGATCTGTTTGTTAATGTTTGGCTTGTGGAACGTGTTGTTTGTCCTTTCATGGCATGTTCACATTGAAACACTTCTTGAAAGAGTACAGACAAAAAGGCAAATTATTTGTGAAATGTATAAAATAGCATATTTTGTCCCCTTGTCATTGGTGCCATTACCTACATATTTTATTTAGTGAATGCAACTGTATGTTCTTCGAAAGACAGAAGTAGAAAGTACAGCATGCCACTGGATATCTGATTCTAACCTGATAACCTGATCCCTCCCCAGTAATGAAAGGTTCCGTGGCCATGGAAGCCACCAGGAGAAGAGCCCAGCACGGTGCCAATGGGAAGTCCAGTGAAGAGGGGGGGCAGCCTGCACAGTGGGGGAGAGCATGGTGAGACGATGTTATGTCACAGGTTGCAATAGGCAATTTTCTTATATCATTTACTTTATCACAAGTTTATGTGGCTCAGGAGGTGGAGTGTCGTCCTCCATTGGAAGGTCGTTGGTTTGATCTCCAACCCCTGCTGTCAACATGTTGATGTGTCCTTGGGCAAGATACTTAACCTCAAATTGCTTCCAATGGCATGGACGGTGTGTGAGTGTGTTAGTCTCGCTGAGCAGGGGCCCCCTGTATGGCAGCCCCTCTCTCTGTATGAATGTGTGTGAATGGGTGAGTGCTGACTATGTAATGTAAATGTAAAGCTGCTATAAGGGGTCGGAAAGACCTCAAAGCGCAATATAAATGCAGTCCATATACCAATCCAATCCATTTTATTTATATAGCACATTTAAAAACAACAGAGTTGAACAAAGTGCTGTACATCAACAACTGTATAAAAACATAGCATAAATACATAAAAACAGACAGGACATGAAACAAATGTAATACACGAGACAATGAAACCAGATCAGAAGCCACCGACTGAAAAACTCTCCTATATGACGTAAAAACAATACAAAACACTAGTAAGGTAACAAAACAAAAAAAACACATTTAACAGCACAAGTGTCACCATGGGCCTATACTACGAAGCTGGTTCAACCTAACCTGGATATGTTTGAGTTAGCCGGTTGGCCTAATCCAAAACATACGCGCTGTCGCTAAACTGTACTACGACGCTGGTTATCAAGTGGATCGCTCAAGCCAGCCGTGTCCTATCTAGTTAGGTGCGCGTTCACATGAAAGGGGTGGTATTTGGAGCATTCGACCAATCACAAACATGGAGAAGCGTACTGACAGCGCAGCGTCATACTTCCTGAATGAAAAGTGAACTTTAATACTAGTCAAAAATGAAGAAGTTAAACTTTAAACATCCATGACTTAAACACTTTATCCAGGATAAAAGCCACATAGTCTGCACCTGCAAGGTGAATACAGCTGGCAACAGAAAAAGTGTTTGAATGCGTACATTAACAGGTTTATGATATCACTGCCCCGTCTAAAACACGATCTGACTTTAATTACATTTGTCTCGAGTGTTTCGTCAACTTAATGTGTTGCTTAAAATAATACTTCTGCATGCAGTATGTGACACTGTGAGTGTTGCACGGCCAGATACGGCTCAGCTGACTCAGATCAGGAGATATGATTATGACATTATGAAGTGATATGCCGCGGACTGTACTTAATGTTACTCTGATCCGGTTACTTATGTTGTGGCAGATATTTAAGTAAGCTTTCTTAACGCTAATGTTATAATAGTCAGATTGCTCTGAAGATGGAGGTGATATTCTATTCATGTTCACGTTCACACAGTCGGTGATTTTTGCCGGCCGTCTTTCCTGCGACGGCAGCTTTTCTGTATTTCCTTTCTCCTGTAATATGACTTGATCGCTTTAAACTCCGCACACTGAGCTCTGATTGGTCAGCAGGCGGTGCTTTCACTGAGTTGAGCTCTTAGCCTGCAACCTAACCTGGTCCCGACCAGGTTAGCCGCTAAGCATAAGTTACCATGGAGATCTAGCCTGCTAAAAAGAGAACCAGCTTCGTAGGACCGGAAAGCCGGAGTTTTCCCTGAATTTATCCGGCTAAGCGAAAATCCTGCTTCGTAGTATACCCCCCCGGTCTGTAAAAGCCAGGGAAAATAAGTGGGTTTTTAAACGAGATTTAAAAACAGGCAGAGTTGGAGCAAGTCTAACCTGGAGGGGTAATTCGTTCCATAACTTTGGAGCTGCAACAGCAAAGGCTCTGTCTCCCCGCTGCTTTAGCCTCGATTTTGGGACGACCAGAAGGAGTCTGTCAGCAGACCTCAGTGACCGTGTGGGTGTGTATGGTTTTAAAAGATCTGCCAGGTACGGTGGGGCTAAACCGTTCAGGGCCTTGTATGCGAACAGTAACATTTTAAATTGTATTCTAAAACTGACTGGTAGGCAGTGTAACGAGGCGAGTACAGGCGTAATATGTTCACGCCTGCCTGTCCTTGTAAGGAGGCGTGCAGCAGCATTCTGGACCAGCTGTAGGCGTGACAGGGAAGCCTTGGTCACTCCAATATAAAGAGCATTGCAGTAATCCAGTTTAGTGGATATAAAACAATGTATTATCTTCTCAAAGTTACTAAAAGAAAGGAAAGGCTTGACCTTTGCTAAAAGTCAGCTGAAAGAAGCTGGATTTTCATACCATTTAAACTAGGTCTGAACAATTAATTAAACTGTACTGAAATCACAATCTACTGCCATTTTTAAATCAACTGATAACATATTCAGCTTTTTCTGCATTTTGAGCTAAATTCAGCAACAAATGTACACAGTTCACAGCATTCACACGCATTGTCTGCAGGAAATGCATTTTCTAGTTATTATTGTTGTTTTGATGATGTAGTCTCATCTTCCAACACTACATTTGACTTGTTCTGGTAATACTGAAACAACATGTCAGGTCTGTGTATTGTGTTTGTTCAAAAGGTGCATGACTGATGATATGTGTATGTCTCTTAATGTCCACTATGTTTGTATATGTACATGTATGTACTGTGGGACGGAGTCCAGAACAAATGTCCTTACGGGGACAATAAAGTATATCGTATATGTCTGAATATGTTCTTTGTCTCCCAGCCCAAACTTAAATCTGTGTTCACATGTGATTCATCCTCAGGGAGGTGGACTGGTTTTCCCTGAGCGGTGTGATAGGCCTCCTCTGCTTCGCCCCTTTCATTGTCTTCTACTTTGTGATGGCCTGTGATCAGTACCAGTGCTCCGTCAGCCAGCCTCTGATTGAGTTATACCAAGGAGAGACCACCCTGCTCTCCATCTGGTCCCGAGCTCCCTCCTTCACCTGGTCGGCTGCAAAGATCTACGCCATCTGGGTGACCTTCCAGGTAAGAAGAAGAAGCACAAAAAATGAGGGCGGGAGGTGCAACTTGCATAATGTGTCCATTCCAGCTCTTGCTAAACAGGGAGGGATCTTGGCAAGTGTTAAAACAGGGTGTGTGTTCCTCCCATAGGTGTTCCTGTATATGTGTGTTCCTGACATTACACACAAGTTTATTCCTGGCTATGTCGGTGGAGTGCAGGACGGAGCACGAACGCCTGCTGGTAATTACTTACACACTTACATGTACCCCCATACATAGAAGTCTATGGCCACTAACTAAATAAATCAATATTATAAAGCAGGATATTGATTAACACAATTGTATTCATTGAAATGTGATGCTTCCGCTAAGAAAAACATGGTCTGTTGTAGACTGCATGCTCTCCACAATAATACAAATAAATAATCAAAATATATTTCGCAGAATATTCTGATGAAGGAAAACCAATATCTTTTTGGGACTCAGCTGATGTTAAATTGACCGGACTTCTTACTGCGGATTGATATGACTGCACATAGTTACTTGATCACAGCGCAATTAGCAGCGGTCTGTTATTGAAAAAGAGCAGACCTATTGTCCAAATTGACCAATCAGAATTGAGTATTCAACTAAGCCATGTAATATAATGTGTTAAATCCACTTTTACTTTAGGAGAGATTAATACAAATTTGTAACAAACAACAAAATGGTATGTTAAAATCTGATCTCCTGTGTTTTAAGGCTTGATTAACAAGTATGAGGTGAATGGGCTGCAGTGCTGGCTGATCACTCATGCTCTGTGGTTCGCCAACGCCCAATACTTCCACTGGTTTTCCCCCACCATCATCTTTGACAACTGGATCCCTCTGATGTGGTGTGCTAACATACTGGGCTACGCTGTGTCCACCTATGCTTTCACAAAGGCCTACCTTTTCCCCACGTGCGCTGAAGACTGGTGAGTACTGATCACATTCAAGTTTTATTTAAAATCACAAAATACACTTGTCTCAGGTGGCTTTGCAGTTTGTACAGAAAAACACATAATAACATGACAACATAGAAAATCCAACTGACAAAATGCTAATGTGAATGTAAAATACAACTAAAGGGAAATCATATTAAATGAAATACAATAAAGTATAGCACCCAGGGGGATGTTCAAGGCAACCCTGAGCCAGCCCTAGCTATAGTCTACCCGTTATTTAAAATCAAATTATTGATACACATTATACACAATGATAAGGGAATGGCACCCTTGCTGCCAAGCCTAAGGGCTACTGCTACTAAATCTTAATATAAACATTAATATTTGTAGTAATGTACTAGTGAAGACTTTTAGTCTTCATTATATTCTGTACAAACTGTGAAGTCCACTGAGACAAATGTAACATTTGTGATATTGGGCGATATAAATAAACATTGATTGATATATAATATAAAGCAGTATATTATATAATATAAAGCAGTATTTCTCTGTGAATATGAGTGGCCATAGATAGCCTTAATGTTCTACATTTTCTACAATTGTTTTCATAATCTTCCCAGTGCTTATCAAGATCTTTTCTTTGTGATTCTGCAGCAAGTTCACAGGGAACGTCTTCTACAACTACATGATGGGCATCGAGTTCAACCCACGCGTCGGGAAGTGGTTCGACTTCAAGCTTTTCTTCAACGGCCGGCCCGGCATCGTAGCCTGGACTCTGATCAATCTGTCATACATGGCCAAGCAGCAAGAACTGTACGGTCACGTGACCAACTCCATGATCCTGGTCAACGTCCTGCAGGTAAGGAGGAATACCAATTGCTATTGATGACCCTGAGCAAATATGTGGAAGCAGACACCTGCAAAATGAAATCACACCAAGATATAGAAACTGACTAGGAAAAACTCAACTTCTCCGACCTGTTTAGTTGTGTGTGTTTATATTTAAGTTTAGAGTTCTTGACTCTTAGGTGGTGTTTACACAAGAACACAAACGGTTGTATCCGCTACTTTTCTCTTTCGTATAGCCCGTTCTTTCACACGAGGCCGTAACGGAAACGCGGAAACGGAGCCCTCAAACGATAACGGCTCCCAAGGTGGATAGATCTGCAAACGGAACGCTCTGGGGGGCCAAACGGCTCCATGTGTACGTCCTATACGATCATTTTCCTGATAACGATGAAGCCATAGCCCCGCCTCTCCCCACCGCTGCTGCTCACTGCTGTAGCAGTAGCTACTGTCAGTAGAAGAAGATGAAGATGAAAAAGAAGATTCAACTTATTGTCATTACGTAGTACAGGTACTATGTAACAAAACGGTTTCTCTGCATTTGACCCATCCTAGTGTTAGTAGCAGTGGGCTGCCATTATGTACGGCGCCCGGGGAGCAGTGTAGGGAACGGTGCCTTGCCCCTGTCCCTATGGACTTCGCCACCACCGCCCTAGCTACTGCTACTGACCATGCTACAGATGTTAGTGCACAATCTACAGCTCCTCTACCACAACCATCAGCGGACATAGAGAACTACATGTTGCTAAATCCACCACGGAGAATAAACAGAAGGGCAACCATGCTCGGGGGTCTTCTTCGCTGCTTTTGGTGTATTTTGTGGCGGAAGTACAGCGCCACTTACAGGCCCGGCATATATACTACAGCGTCTCCAGCGCTTTCGAGCGGTGTCGTGTGAATGGAAGACTTTTTTGATATCGTATTCGGTTCGTTTGCGTTGCGTTTAGTTTGCGTTCCCGTGTAAATGGGGTCTTAAGCTACAGTTTGAGTAAACACTGCTTGTTGAGTCATTGTAGTAAAGGCAAGTTGTGTCTTTTTGTGTTTTTGTAGGCCCTCTATGTATTGGATTTCTTCTGGAATGAGGCGTGGTACCTGAAGACTATTGATATCTGCCACGACCACTTCGGATGGTATCTGGGTTGGGGAGACTGTGTGTGGCTGCCATACCTCTACACACTGCAGGTAACAAACACATGCATGCATGTTAAAAATGCATAGTAACAATTATGTCATGAATATGAAATTACTGGTCCTTAGTGGCATCATGTGTAAACACCGTTGTTTCAGTTATGTGGGTCTTCCCTGACACCAACACATCACACCATGAGGACTAATGATTGGCAGCAAACCTAATGGGATCCACCCTTTGTAAAGGATCAAGAGATATGATTTGAACTGCTAAACCCATTAGAAATGCATGTGAACATGATAATCACTTACCTTTTACAATAACAATGCATTTAATAATCAAAATGTTTCTTCAAAAAAGAAATCTGATTTGAATCTAAAATATAAGGGTTGCTCATACAATACACACTGTACAGTAATAACAGTTAGTTGTTAATAACATTAAAAGTACAGTTCTAAATTGCACAAATCAAATATACATTTGATTTCATATAGTGCATATTAGTTTCAAAGATATGGTTAAAAATAATATCTATTTGGATGAATTTGCTGCATGGAAGGTTTTTTTCTCCAGCCAAGGCTACTGCCAACCTGTTATTACTTAGCCGGTACACCGGGGGCCTACCCATTGGGAAGCCCTAAAGTAAAGTTGAATGTAAAATACAAGACTGTACTAATTTATACTGAACTTAAATCCTATGTCTTAATGCCATCCCTTATCAAATACTTGTCATTCAACCTATCATTAGTTTTGCTGTCAAATTCAGCTCTCAAATCTATAAAAGCACCAATAAGTGTACATTAATGTGATAAATGCTCTGCAGGGTCTGTACCTGGTGTACCACCCGGTGCATCTCTCCAGCGTCCATGCCCTCTCCGTGCTGTTGCTCGGCCTCGTTGGGTATTACATTTTCCGCTCCACCAACCACCAGAAGGATCTGTTCCGCCGCACAGAGGGCTCCTGCTCCATCTGGGGCAGTAAGCCAACGTACATCGAGTGCTCGTACAACTCCGGTGACGGCGGCCTCCACCGCAGCAAACTGATGACCTCAGGTTTCTGGGGGGTGGCCCGGCACCTCAACTACACCGGGGACCTGATGGGCTCCCTGGCTTACTGTGCCGCCTGCGGCTTCGGACACATCCTCCCGTACTTCTACATCGTTTACATGACCATCCTGCTGGTGCACCGCTGTGTGCGCGACGAGCACCGCTGCAGCAGCAAGTACGGAAAGGATTGGAAGCGTTACACTGATGTTGTGCCGCGCCGACTCATTCCTGGGGTGTTTTAGAGAAGGGGAGCAAAAGGGGAGGCGGGACCCACAGGGATAGGGGCTACGTAGATTCAAACATTTGAATGTGTTGTGTGTTTTATATATGTCTAGAATATAACATACTGAAAATGTTACACTACATTTTGTACATTCCAAAACAAATGTTTGTAAATAAGAGCTGGACACACTCTTTCAAAATATGCAGGTACAGACATTTAAGTGCTCTTTTTTTCCTGCCTCTTAAAGGCAGTATGATACACCAGTATGCTGCTTCCGTTATGATGTGATCATTTAACATACTTTAAAACTATTTCAATAACTATACAATATATTTTTGGAGCTAGTAAGACCAAGCGCATCTTAAACCACCCAAAGCCAAAATCAGGAAGAGAAGGAGTCAGTTATCTAACGCACAACATTCTGTGACATTCCCATAATGCACTTTGCCATTTTGATAATCATTTATCAAGACACAACATGGCTGATTATGCTTTCTCAAATATGAGAATTTGAAGTTTCTCTGTTTATATCTGAGTGAGTTTAAAACCTTTTTGTTCCCTTGCCTGTTGCTCATAATCAATGATGATGATGGCACTTAGTTCAGGGAGCCATGATGGGGGCTTTTTTCTCACCAAGTCATTTCAGATGGAAAAAATAAATGTATTCATCAATATAGACAATAATATTGTGTTGCTGTCGAAGGATGGACCAATGGGATTAAGGGTTTCTCTGGCCTGCCTCATAAAAAGTGTCATCTCTGTGTCGGATTGCGACATTTACGTTAGCTAATTCTGTGCTAACTGAAATGGTTTTGTGTGTGTCAAAACATCATATGTCTGCCGTTTGATATTATTTCCGTATGCCAGCACTGCCTTTCCTATAGCAACACAATTCACTTCAAAAGGTTGATATTTGGTTGATTTATTCTGTATGAATACAAGCAAATAAAAAAGGATTCAAGATATGTGTGGGTATGAAAGTCAAATTGGGAAATGTATGACAAACAAAACAGTAAGACATTTAAATGAAATTGCACCCCAGCATGTTATTTTGATGTTCAACACTAGGGGGCAGCAGATGACAGCTAATGCAAGTGGTCAGTTACATGTAAAGAGACTTGTATTTGTATACATATCTCCATAGGTGGCGTAGGTTTACCTAAAAACATACAAACAGCTTAGAATACACATGTTATGGTCCTTTCACTGTCCATTTAAAGCTTGTAAATATGTTTCTGTCATTTACCAAATCCACACCCAAACCACTGCATCATTTGCTTAATGCACTTCTATGTTGTAACACTTACTGTCCTATCATCATTTAATTTGAGCATTCGTGCACTGATCAACAAAATCTCAGTGGATACTATGTATCAAAAAGGCAAAACTAGAACAAAACCCACATAAGAATGACACTTTTTTACAACATCTTAACCAAGGTCTTCTTCAGGCAAGCTTTTTTAAAACTTTTAATCAACTGTAAAAATTGTATATAGCCTAGTAAATCTCTATTTCGTGGGAAATAGTTATTTTCCAGTACAAATATAAAGTTAATGGTGTTAGAAGGAAAGCTTGCACAGGGTAACCAACTATTGAGAATGACAGTATACCTTCATGGTTGTAGATGATAAGATATCATTTAGAAACTGCAGTACAGCTTTAAATTGGCCTTATGCTGTAGTTGTTTTATCAACGTTTCAAAATTAGCAATTCACCTTGAATGTTATCTTTGGAGTGAAACTACATTGGTATCAAATCCAAAATAAATGTACTAGGTGCATTATTGTAGGTGAAGACGTCAATGATTGACAGCTTGTTCTCAAGTGTTTTTAGTTATCCATGACACCTGGCAACCTATTATGCCATGTAAGCACCCTCCTGCTCCCTGCACACCCCCCCCCCCATCAGTGGGTCTCCCATATCTGTAATGATACAAGTTATGGATGTAAATCAGTTATGATAATGGAAGACTCATTAATTCCCCTTGCGTTCGTTCAACGCTAATGCAATATCCAAGATTCATTGCATTACATGGGACCACGTTACAGATCATTCTCTTTTCAGGTTAATTGATTCCCAAATGATCCTTGAAGGCGAGGAAATATTGCGTGAGATTGAGGGGGTTCTACTGCTGGGCTAACTCGTTGACCGATAGCTCTCTGTGAAAGAGGTTGAAATCTGAAGAAGGGATGATCTTCCTGTGAGGACACTAAAAGCTACGCTATTGAATTTACAAATGGAGAAGCACGCACCCATCCATATAAATATCCAGTGTACACAATAACCATATTGTGGAAGGCCCTTTTTGCAGCCGCACATTCATCTGCACTCACAGGCAGGTGGGGGTCAGGGAGAAAGAAACAACAAAGTTAGGGGAGAGTGAAAGACCACGAGGAGGTAGAGCAGAGGTGTCCAAACTACGGCCCGCGGACCATTGTGAATCGGCCCTCAGCAAATTCAAAAAGGATAATGACTTAAGTATAATAAACTTCTGCTTGTCTTATATTGTACTTCTTAAATATATCTCTTCAAATATATGACTTAAATATATGACTTAAAGGTGGGGTTGGTAATTTTGGAGAAACCAGCTGGAGTGCGCTAGAATTTGAAAATACACAGCCGGAACAAATCTGCCACTTCCTTACAGAGCCCCTCCTCCAACACACACGAACGCGCACATGACCAATGAGGGCACGAGATAAGTTTGTGCCCAGATGGAAGGCTGACATGCAGGTAGGCCATCCAGTTATTTTAGCCGGCTCAGATGATTGGTCGTGCTTTTTACAGTACTTCCACAGATGACATTTTTTGATGTATTCATTGTCAAAGCTCTTGAGATATTCATTGCTATCGGGATGTTAAGAGCATTCCATGGAATATAACAAAAAGTGTATCTCGAGCCGGTTTCTCAAACTTACCTACCCCACCTTTAATAAGCCCAATTTTCAAATCAATTCAGTCAATTAAAGTTGAAAACATGTTCTAACAAATCTAAGTTGATAAGATAAAAGCCCAATAACTTATTTTCATAACAACCTTGAAATATACTCTTCATATTTCCTCTTATTATAATCAATCAGAAGCTTCTGTTTTAAGGAATGAGCTGCTAACGAAATGAATGAAACCCTATGGAGAGCTGTGATGTAGGCTGTTCTTTTCTAACAGCATTTTCAAGCATCAAGAATAATGTACCTACATTGGATTGATTTTTCCAACTTATAACTGAACTTATGAGGCAATATACCTCGTGAGTGGCCCAGCCTTTCGTATATTTGTCTCTCTGTAGCCCTCAGTGAAAACAGTTTGGACACCCCTGGGCTAGAGGAATGCGATATCCAGAAAGCACAATGGGATACTTGGAGTTGGTGCCACTCCTCATCCAAAGTTGGCTTGATTTCCCGAGGGGCCAAATTAGTTTTTATGGGAGTTTTGGGGGGTATGAGCGTTGTTGTTGAGAGTCAAAACCCAGGAGGAAAAGGGGCACCTCAGAGGAAAGTACATGATTTGTCAGCAAACTGCGGGCACCGACGATTTGCATGTACCATAAAGTAGAGCAGACCTCTAAAGAGCATTCCAGGACTTTAGAGGTACGCCTCATAACCACACTGCGGTGGGTGAGATTAGCTTGACTGGCTGCTCGTGGTTGGTGGCAAGAGAGTGATTCTCGTCATCATGATGTTGATTTCTTGTGTTTGGGTTTGTTGGTTACAAATTTGCTAATTTCTTTTTTTCTACTTCAAAAGGCTTGCAACATAAGCAGTCCCTTGTTTTTGTATTTTAAAGCCACTTTAGCTAAGCGACTCTACGGATGGTGATGACGGTCATTAGGGTTAGGGTCTGGCCTGTCCACGACTTTGGAAATACATTGAAGGTTCTGTAGGGTCCTGCTGCCCTTCAGGATGTCATGTGTTTTCCTCAAGCTCCAGCATGGGGTTGGTTTGAAATAATTCCCCAAGTATTAAATGGGTTGCAATTTGGTACACATGTTTATAGCAGAATACTGAACGAAACCTGCTGGGTACAAGCACAGGGGGCCCAAGACCTTCAGTAACCCTTGGGTCAGAGCCCTGTTTAAAATCAGTGTTAACATTTTTTGTTGTGAAGTCAATCAAACGACCACAAAGAGATTCCACATGTCCGCTGACAACCAACGTCAACAATTTGTTTTTTCAACTGATCTTCCTTCCCTTCCTTTTCTTCTCCTCTGACCTCTGACCTGAAGACGGGTCTGTCCTGCTAGCTAATGGATTGATGAGTCATCCAGGATGACCATCAGACTAAACAAAAAGAGCCACAAGTTGGATACTAAAGGTCAGGGCATGAGGAGGTCAGGGCATGTAGTTAACCCTGGCTTTAATAGAGATAAGATACCTCCAAAAATGTGAGTTTAAATGACTTTGGAAGTCATGATTCGGTCAGATACAGTATCTGAACCGCTGCAATTTAGCAGACCAGACCAAAAGCATATCTCCTTAGCCTGAATCCAGACAACACGTCCCACCTAGACTCTTAAAACATCTTCCTCCATTGTGCTCTTCCAGAGATATTGACACAGGTCTTAAATTGAGAAAAGTGATCCACCAAAATAAGCTAATAGAATCCCACACCTACGTTGTAGGCTTGACTCCTTGTAAATCACAGAGAGAGTTGAATTAAAAAGGGATTAGGAGCAGAGAAAGTATTAGAGGGATTAAAAAGGATTCCCGGGCCTCACTACAAATCCATAGCTGATGTGGTAAAAATGATTGGTTGGATATGCTACATCTCATATTAACAAGGCTTGTGAGGCATGGAGGCTCTGTCTTCACACATCAGTGGCCACAGCAGCAGCAACTCAGGCACCAAATTGCTCATATTTTACATGTTTGGAGTGTTCGAGATGAGGCCCTGAGTTCTTTCTCGAGCTGATAGTCAGACTCCACTTAAACGGCTTGAATCCTGCATTGCAAACGCTGAGCCAAATTGAGCTTGACTTAGCTGCAGGGGAGCTGCTGTGGGTGGAGATACAATTACTGTTTACCAGATTATAAACAATGCTGAGACATCAGCAACATTTAAATTAACTCCTGAAAACACAACCGGAGGACAGAAGGAGTCATTTGCTTTTAGTGAACTCACATACACCACAAGGGAGTTTTTTGATGTGTTTGGTTGCTTTGGGGACAGGCAGGTGTGAGGGGGTGTAGTGAACTGGCCGGATGAAGGCCAGTTGTCCAGTGGAAGAGAGTTGGGGTAAGGGATATTGCTGCCAATCTGGGCACAGCACCAAGGACCCATCTGACCGGACCTTCTCACCCTCTGAGGCCTCACCCTGCTCCACAATTTGGGATATTAGCTGGCATGGCATTCAGAGACGATGACTACCACCAACAGTGATTTGGGATTCAGACTGGGTCACAATTATTTAAGACGCACACGTTTTTTTAAGCAAAATCTGAAATATGAATTTTTCACAAAAAAAAAAGTGAAAGTATGTCTCTAGTCACACCAACCAACTGCTGAAAAACAAAACAAAATATGCGCTTTGCTTGACATTCTTGTATGGCGCATGTAGTTGTAAAATGATAATTGCTAATTTACCACTTAAATATTTTGCAATTTCTTTAAACAACGGACCCTTATTCCAGACAGAAGTTGACTGCATCTTGCAGATTTTATCAGCTATAGCTCAACCCCGAAACCCATCAGCTATCAGTGTGACAATGATTAGCCTCGGGGGGCTAAGGGGTATATCAGGGGTTCTGGTATAGCTAGATGATATCTGGGTTAAGACTTCCTCTTCTCAGGGCCCCTCATTGTTTACAGTCCCATTATCAAACTGTGATGGGAGAATTGGTTTGGAAAAAAAGCCAACAAGTGGATTGTTTAACAAGTAAAATAGCAGTTGGGTTTTCAGGTTGCATTTTAGACCATGCATTCTTTCTGCATGTTTATTTTTTACATGAATTGTTTACCTAAATTCAACCAAAGCCTTAAACATAAATGTTCAATACTACTCTACTACTATTAAAACAGTAAACAGGACGCTTCTGTTACCAACATCTTGTCCCATTGCCTTTACATTCTTCATTCATATGCCGTTCTGTTAAGATAAGCTATGGCTCAATAAGCTAACATGAGTTAGACTTATTTGAGATTGCGCTAAAAAAGACTGAGGCTAATGACAAAAAGTCATCCTTATCAGTTGATGGTAATCTTACCCAAATTTGCCTGGGGTTAATTATACACTTTTAAACCCAAGAAAGACAGGACAAAGCGAAAACATTTCCCACAACCTACAGTTTCTAAAACAAGAGCTGTCTCTGTTCATTTACAGGGACATTTGCCGCTCAGTGTTTCCCCTACCATTGTCTTGGAGGGGCGCCGCGCCCCGCCAACGGAGCCCCGCCAACGGAGCCCCGCCAACGGAGCCCCGCCAACGGAGCCCCGCGCCCCCCCTGAAATTCAAGGTGTTTAAAAAAAAAAAAAGTTATAATTCTTTTTTTTTGTAATTAAAAAAAAAAATTGGAACCAAATTGCAACTAATCTATATCTACTGCCAGTTTTCACATTGAACATGTGCTCTTTTATTAAATAAACTAAACTCTTTCATTTTAAGTTGTGAGTTTAGTGTTCAGGTAGCACCCTCCCAAAGCAGTAAACCTAGGGGAAACACTTACCTATGCTAGTCTTTGAATTGCTTATTAGTTTTGGGGTGTACTGAATAGATACAAAAAATAATGGCAACAATTATTGCAGCTTCTGACTTCTCTCAGCTGCTACAAAGTGTATTTAAACCCATACGAGATACTGGATGAGCCTTGCACTTTTCCTTTATCAATTAGACTGGTCAGAACTGGATCTAATGATAATTGAAGCGGCAGAAGCGCCTCACACAGCCACTAATAGCTTTCTCTTTAATAAATCACAAGGGGCAATCACTCTTCCATTATCTTCAGTCACAATTGCCACAATCACACACCATTACAATTCTGCGCTGTGTATATAATACCTGTTGACAGCAATTCGATCGGCTGTCTTTTCTATTATCTGAGGTAAGGCAGAGGTTTGATATAACTACGTCTGGTGTGAAGTCAGCATTTCAGTCAGCTCATAGCTGTTCAATCCTGCCTTTTGTTGGCAGTCGAGCTCTGTTGTCTAGCTTTGTTTCATGTGTTAACCATCTATTCTACTAGCCATCTTACTGCTGAGCCCAGCTCTTCCTCACCACATTATTAGCTTTGACCTTTGCGTGTCAGTTCCAGCGCTGATACAGAGCCAGAGAAACTCTGCCAGAACCTGAGCCAGAAATAAAGGGCTAACACATGTTGCATTTTTATGAACAGTCCTGCTATGGAACGTACTTAAATAGGGATGAAAACTGCTCTGTAGGGACTGTGAAACCATGCTAGGCTCTCCACACACAGAGTCCATTCCCATCCACACCCTGCAGCTCTGCTTTGGTCTGATCATGAACTCCTTCCGGCTATTTGTCACCCATCCTCTCACAGCTCACTTATTCCAACTCCCTTTCTTCACCATGGTCAAACAAGACAGTTCTAAACACATGCTCTCGTCCACACCCTAAATGTAACCTTGGTCCCCCACTTTGCTATCTCCATACCGTTGTCTCACACTCCATGACATTCTTCTGTGTTACTGGTATCATCTTTACTCCTCCCCTTCCACTTAGTCATAGGAGATAAGTTCCATTAGCATGCTTTGCTAATCTCTGCCTTCTCAGCAGCTTGTAATGAACCGGTCACCAGTGGTTGTTAGCAATCTGCAAATCAGCGAATTTGACAGTTGATTTTTTGCAAGACAAGCTCAAATCTGTAACCCACACAAAATGATAGACATTCCCTCCCACGGACTGTGCTTCTAAGATAAGATGAGCAAGAACGGCTATCTTTGCTCAAAAATGACACCAGTGCAACAAAAAAACAATAGGAATAAGATACATTCAGCAACATTGGTAGACCTAAATAGAAACGTAAATTACGACGACACTTTAAAAGTGTATATGAAGTAATTCTAACATCAGTGCCTTATAAAATACCAATAAAACTATGAGACATAAAGTCTAACTAAAATAGAAAAGTCATATTGTGCATGATGATGAGGCTAACATTGTCAAGAAAAGTAATAAAGTTGATATTGCACATCTTATATGCAAAGGATGAGAGGCATTGTCCATAATACTAGTTTCCACCGCATCCTCATCTCTGACACCCCCAACAAACACTCCAGTTCTTCTCCCAGAACAGAACCCACTCAAAAAGTAGCAAAAGAAAAAACCCAGTTTTACTACCTCAAAGTTAATTTCCAACCAAGCAAAGCAAAATGACGCAGATGAAATTGTTATTTACAGTATGCTGGCAAGATATCACCACCAACAGGAAGTACAAACGGCCTCCTTCACAGCAGGAAGAAGCATGCTGTCTTAAGCAACTTGCTTGCTTTCTCTACTGCTTTTCTATATATAAAAGCATCACACAGTTGTCGGGGTGGTAAACATAAGTAAACGGTGTGTTGTTGTCACTTCAGGGGATTTATGGATAACAAAGTAAAGAAAGCTGAAAGTGTAGCTCTAGCATTATCGGCCCCAGAGACCTGCGGCTGATCTAAACCTGCGTCAACACAATGTAACAAAATGCTGTTTGCCTGTAAATAGAACATGCATTCCCGAACTTCCAATTCCAAATCATGCGAATATGCACATGCTGTGTTCATTTCATTAACAACTACCTGTTTGATTATGATCTATCTTAAATAGATGGTGGTATTTGCTCAGGGATACCCACAAACGTTGTATTTGTTCCTATTTGAACCCTTCCAATTTAATGGAAATCTGGCCATCAGTTTTTAAGATAACTTGCTGTTGACCAAAGTGTTGGTCAAGGGTACATTTTAACCTGCGGTGGTCACCTGGAGTGTTTTGGGGTGAGGCATTTGTTCATTTAGCAAAGAGCATGGGCACATTTCTGATTACCTTTTTCATGTCTCACGTTATCATCGTCAAACCAATGATTACTACAGAACTCCAACAACTAACCCTACCCCTAACCCTACATTGAAAAAACAAACTCAAAATAGCAAGAATCGTGCAGATACATTTCAAAAAGCCAAACCTTTCTAAGTGCTACACGTATACTGTAGTGTGTGTTTTATTTTGTATTTGTTTGCATTGTGTTTCTGTATTGGCCAAAGTGCAGTGGAAACATGTTGGTTTTCGGTCTGAGATAGAAGAGGTGTAGACTTTCTGCTGTAGTCTTATCAATTGGAAGCTTGTTCCACCTTTTTGGATCCAGGAAAGCAAGTGGGCGTGTTTTTGTTGAGGGGTACCTGGGTCCAACTTGCAGTGAGGGAGCAGCAAGCGGATTGGCTGATGCACAGTGAAGTGCACGTGCTGGAGTGTATGGCTTGACCATGTCCTGGATGTAGGAAATACATGATCCATTCACAGAGAGGTAGGCCAGTACTAGTGTCTTGAACTGGATACAGACAGCTACTGGCAGCCAGTGAAGGAAGCGGAAGATAGGAGTAGTGTTGGAGAACTCAGGGATGTTGGAGTCAGTTGGGCTGTGGCATCCTGGATGAGGTTTGATGGCACTTACCATTACCACTACCAGCCAGTAGGGAGCTTCAGTAGTCAAGGCAGAGAACAATGATCTTATTATCAAGTTATCTGAATGATCTGGCTGCTATTGATCAGATACTTTTCTTTGTTCTAGGCCAAAACTATCCACCATAATCCTTTCTACACTGATTACTGTCCAAGATTTCTGATGCCTGATAGAATTATTTTCATTTCTGCTGTTAGAGTTTGTCCTAAATGAAACCAAATTCATCATTTATCTTGACTGCTTAGGTGATCGGGTATTCCAGTCATCTCGGGTGAATTTAATACAGTTTTTAACCTCAGTTTGAAGCTGCTGTCTGCATGTTAATACTTAACAGAAAGAGACATACATCATTTCCTCTAAGCTGGAATGATATTTTGAACTATCTGTTATGTTATTCCTTAGAGTATAATATCATCAGTGGTTTCTACATGTTATAACATTAGTGTGTAAATCTTTCAGAGGAGCAGTGGCTGTGGAGTAATGGACCTCAGCCAAAGTCTGAGCTAAGGAGGATGTAGAAAGCATTGTCATCAGCCACTCCATGCTTCCTTTCTCTACTTCCTACTTCCTGTCCTGCCAGTGGCACTGCAGAGGGTATTCCGCTGTCAGATGCTGAGAATAAAAAGTGTGTGTGTGTTTAGTTTGATCTCCAGGAAAACCACTTCTTCTGTGGTTCAAGCTGACCCACTTTGTTCCCAGCTGCAGAGCAGGATGTGCAGCGTGGGTATGTACATAACATAATATCATTATGTATGTTTGTACAGGTATAGGATGGTAACAGATGGAGAGGCAGTGAAGCCATATTTACATTTATATAAACTGCTGCTTAGCAAGCTGTTTCAGCGATAATAACCATGGGTTTTCCTGTGCACATGGTGTGACTATAAAAAGTATTTAGCACCCTAGGTAGTATTCATGTTTAGTGATCTCTGAGCCTTGCAATTAAACAGATTGCTTCGACTTTGATCAACAACAAAACAAACTAGGGATGTAAGATTTATAACTAACTCCATACTGTGCATTCCTAAAAACACTTAAAAAGTTTTAAATGATATTCACCTTTGACAGTAATTACAGCGACTCCACATGATATTATGAAGCCTTTTCTGTGTAGCTATGGCTTAGTTTTAACTCAATAACTTGCTGGGAAAAGGAATCCTCTATTAAATATTTTTCCTTTCCTCGTCAAGCCATAATACTTTCTTCAAGCTTATTCCAAACTCTAGCTGGGATGTCATGTGGGTTTTTATAAAGGCCTGTGTCCAAATGTTTTTGACTGGTAGCATGAGGACCGAGCAAATGCCACTGATTTTGTGCAGCCGCTCTGAGCGTTTCACGTTGAAAATATTCCAACTTTTTACCCGGATCGTCCTCTTGACTCTGCAGCTACATTGAGTTGCCACAAGCTTATTCATACAAAGTGTGAGAGCATACATCTTCCAGCTGGTGTTCACAGTGTCAAACTAATTTATAGAAGAGACCATAAAATCCAAGGGGGTGATACTATGTTGAGATATCATTGTTGTAGAAACAATAAAGAAGCGCTGGGACCTTTTTTTATTGATGAAACGCTGGGAGGAGGCTCTGCCCAGCTCCACATGGAGCCCAGTATCAGCACCCTGCCAAAACAAGGCTCCATGTGGACACAGGGCCTAAGAGGGGCTTTCTCATGCCGCTCTACGGAACATTCTGTCTCTCCAATCCTTCTCCGTCAGAGTTGTCATCGGTCCCTTAGTGGCCTCCCTCACTAGTCTCTTCTTGCATAAACCACTCTGTTTTAACTGTCTCTAGGCAGATGAACAGTTGTCATGCACTTTCCAGTTCTTAATCATTGATATAGCTGGACACTGGAGGTGACTGGAGGGTTGTTTGGAATTTTCTTTAATCTTCAGAGTTATTGCCACCATACTGAAACACCAGAAATCGGGCCTACCAGATAAGGGTTCAAATATACAAACATCAACTAAATCCAATTTACATAATGATAGGATATACATCTTTTGATCGATTTATAAAAAGCTACATTCAATTTTGTAATCAAAAGGTGATATTGGAATAGATTAGATTTACTTTGATCTCAATTTTGGAAATTGCATTGTTGTTTTTGTTACTGTTTAACTCCTACCAAGGGTGTCAGGTACTTGACTTATTTTGTTTATATAATGATTTATTTATTTTATTTTAATGTATCTTTATTCGACAAATTACTTGTATATCTTATGTTCATATATCCTATTGTATATTTGATTGTTTACTTTGTACAGTATGTTTATAGTTTATATGTTATGTTTCTTCTATTGCATTTTTCTACAATCGGACAACTGTCACAAAAAACAATATCCCCTGGACATATTCAATATTTGGATTCAGATTGTTCATAAGTTAAAAATAAAATTGTCATAAAAAAGTAAATATATAGAGATATTAACAGTATACAGATATACAGTATCTCTATACATCTCTCTTTTTGAATACACAATATAAATACACAGAATAGGTTAGTCAAGATTCAACATTGTAAAACATTACAACTTCCATGGGGGGAATACCACACTTATGTATGTTTGTGTATGCACGATCACACTTGCGTCCCCTCTGACGTCCCATCAGCGGCTGCCACAGTGATCTAGTGGCCGGGCTTTGTGGGCGACCTGTTTTTAGACGGAGGGAATGTCACTGGATTTATGTGGCTAATGCCAAAACAGCTGCTGCCATGAATAGCTGAATGAGGCCTCGTAGTTAATATCCACATCCAGACAGTGTCATTCAGGAAGTGGTGCAGGTGAAGGTTAAGACAATAGAAAGTGAACACATAACAACAGAATGCTATGACTGTGACACTCCTATATGTTTGCTCAGTCTTTATGTCCTACTCAGATATACTGTTACTGGAAGTGAGTTGTGGGGGGGAGTGGAGGGAAGATGTGTGCTCATGCATTGATGGGTGTGTGTTCAATATTAAATAAAACATAGAAAATAAGTGAGAAAATTGGGCTCATCCAGCCAACACTACGTCTCTATATTGATCCATAACATATTGACTAAAATGCCAACAGTCGCAGATGGTATTTCACGTTGAAATCACGGCGTAACATTATTATAAAGTTAGGGTAGCCAGGTGCCTACAAGCCGCATGTGGGACAAAGAGTGATGGACAATGCGGGACATGTTACTGCGATGCTAAGAGATAGATTTCAATATAATGTTCATCTTACCCTTAAAAATGTATATTTCTATTGAAACTATGAGCTGAATTTTGATAACAACGCTTTACTATAGATTGATTTGTCTGCACAAACTATGCCCGTTAAGGTCTTAACTATATTTTATTTTTATATTTTATTTTTCACAGACAATCGTCCACATGATATTTTATTTGTAATCATTGAGTCTGGAAAAATGACCATCGCTAGCTTCCTACCACAGACTGCTGACCTGTATGAGTGCTGCACAGTATGAGGGGCCGTGTAGGCCAAAATTCAAACTCACCTCACACACACACACTACTGAAAACATCTGGCCTTGCACACACACTACTGAAATACTCTCACATTCACTACAGAATACCTCACACACACACTACTGAACACATCTGGCCTTGCACACACACTACTGAAATACTCTCACATTCACTACTGAACACCTCACACACACACTACTGAAAATTAAGCCTCACACACACACTATTGAAATCCTCTCACATTCACTACTGAACACCTCACACACACACTACTGAAAATTAAGCCTCACACACACACTACTGAAATCCTCTCACATTCACTACTGAACACCTCACACACACACTACTGAAAACATCTGGCCTTGCACACACACTACTGAAATCCTCTCACATTCACTACTGAACACCTCACACACACACTACTGAAAATTAAGCCTCACACGTACACACTACTGAAATCCTCTCACATTCACTACTGAACACCTCACACACACAATACTGAAAATTAACCTCACACACACACTCCTGAAAAACATTTTACTGAAAGGTTCTCAGTAGGGAATGTGCATGTGTTTCACCTATGTGTGTGTGAGGGGATTCTTGCTGTAACGGAAGTCATTCTTGCTGTAACGGAAGTCATTCTAATGTAACGGAAGTCATCTGTTAGTGGTCTCTTTGCTAGCCCCGTTAGCTTCATTAGCTCCTGGCTGCTACTTGGACGTGTTTGTTGTGTTGATGCCTGGTGGAGTATTCTTTATTGAAATATCGCACTTATATTATGGCTCTGCGGTTCAAACAGACCGTCTATGAATGCAGTTTATTCGGTAAGTGAAATTCAAGCACTTTATTTCTTACTTGTCTTTTTATTCAGCTAACAAGCGAGACGAAGCTACATCTGTGCTAACGATGCTATCCGTAGCATACAAGTTAAAACATAATGGAGAAGTGTAAAACATTAAGAAGGATTATACTGTAAAACATAAGGCTTCTCGGTGAGGTTGGTAAAATAAGGTCATGCTTGTACATTAGTTAGTTTGCTAGTTAGGTAACTGTATGCATTGTTATTGTTAATTTAAAATAGCTATGCTCGACGATGCAGACAGCTAGCGTCACATTAGTGTTGAAGAGCAGAGTACGGTATGAGATTAACCCATAGATTAACCTCACTATAAGATCTGTGTATCTGAAAAATATGAATCTCACATTTCCAGTTGGTTCCAGAAATAACGTTAACGTAGATATTGCAATATGGTTTGTTGAGCTGGAGTTGATTGTTGAAGCTTACTGGTTAACGTTCATCATATTAAACGAAGGAACCCAAACGTTGTTGTTTTTAATAATATTATTATTACTAATACTTACTTAGCATTTTATTATCATTACACTGGAGAAACCGACTTATTGTGGCAGCAGAACGTGAACATGTAACTTAATGCCTGCATTTGAGGACGAAAAATAGCTCAGTCAATGCTTTAGGGACAAGGAAATGATTTGTTTAAATATTAGACGTTATGTGTGCTTCTGTGACAATGAAGCTTATTCATTGCATTACATTTGTTGAAGTTGTTTGTCTTTTACCCTTACGTGTGTGTGTTACAAATGAATGTGAATATGGCATAGTACAAATATTTAAATTGACTGTCTCATGAAAAACGATTCTAAAATAAAAAGGACCCCAAAGTGAGTCAGCAAAACTTTCAATAATAATCTAAGGTATTGAGTTTTGGGATGTTACTTGCATACAAATCTATAAATGCCTTAAGGTTTCTAAAACATACAATATGTGGTAAATTCAACAGTGGACCCAGCAAAGATTCACATTTTTGCATGATTTGTTATTGATTTGTTGCTGTTACTTAATTTTAATAAATTCAAGTCAAGCTTAGTTACATGTGATGGTAGCTATATGCTCTTACCTGTGTGCCTCCTCCGCAACCAGACTGTATTCAAACTCTTAAGTACCAGTTCTATCTACTTTAAACAATTAAAAAGACAAAATCAACTACATTTATTGATATACCAATCTTTATTTTTGGGGCCTCTTCTTCTTTTAAATTAAACTTTCATTCATGAGATATTGAAATACAGTAATAGTTTTGTCTATTTAAAAAAGAATGAGCCATTCCTTACAGTTAACTTCATATTTCTTATTGTCTAAAGCATTTATGACACACATTTCCCCCTCATATTCACAGTGTGGATCAATTGAGACAGCGTGCAGAGACTTTGGGAGAAACCTCAGCATGACGGATGTCCTGTCTGTGGGTTTGGCTGGAGAGGACTGAGGTGGAGAGGTCTTTCTCTGGGAGGAGGACCAGGCCTGATGAAGAAACCCCCTAACTGCATCTGTGAGCACATACTGGGCTCAGCTGTCACAAACAAATGATGGTCCTGTTTGACTTTGTGTTCACAATAAAAGTGTAGTTTCTTAGTGAATGTCCTGTATTGGTCTTTAATCTGAAATCAGCTTTTCATTTTCTTCTTGCCCCTCTGAGAAAACGGTGAGGCAGTTGTGTCCTTCAGGTATGTCCTTTCCTAACAGAAATTACAAGAAACATATGACATTATTGCAGAGCAAGTGTGTTATTTATGAAAGAGGTTTGTTTATTTAGCGGCTGTAGAAATAATGTATTTTTTAAATTTTAATGTGTTTTTTTAATTCATCACTTTGTACTACAAAGATAATCAGATTATGAATGAACAGTCTGCAGTTAATCAACATTAAAATATCTTATTAAATAATATTCAACTGCTCGGTTGTCTCACTGCAAGAACCACTTTTACCACGTCTTTTACAGACAATATGTAGAGACAAATGGTAGCAATTCTCACAATGTAAAATAATAATTGCCTTAAATACATTGAAATGTGAAAGCTGATTATAGTTGTTACTTTATCTATTTAAACCAGAACGTTTCTCGATTCTTTGTACAGTATGAAAGGAGTCTTTGTACCTTTGAGTCCATGCTGAAGTTCACTGATGTTAGGAATAGGTCTGTCTCTCGTGGTCAGCATCCTCTGGTCTGTCTGCATCACCTGGAAACTTTAAACAAACAGATGTATATGTAAAGTAACAATGTGTTGGTCACAGACTTTTTTTTACATGCAAATGTCATGTGATAATCTTTTTGTTATCCTTAAAAAAAAGTGCTGGATATCAAAGCCCACACACACGTAAGGGTAAAAGACAAACATCTTCAACAAATGTAATGCAATGAATAAGCTTCATTGTCACAGAAGCACACATAACGTCATATCTAATATTTAAACAAATCATTTCCTTGTCCCTAAAGCATTGACTGAGCTATTTTTCGTCCTCAAATGCAGGCATTAAGTTACATGTTCACGTTCTGCTGCCACAATAAGTCGGTTTCTCCAGTGTAATGATAATAAAATGCTAAGTAAGTATTAGTAATAATAATATTAATAAAAACAACAACGTTTGGGTTCCTTCGTTTAATATGATGAACGTTAACCAGTAAGCTTCAACAATCAACTCCAGCTCAACAAACCATATTGCAATATCTACGTCAACGTTATTTCTGGAACCAACTGGAAATGTGAGATTCATATTTTTCAGATACACAGATCTTATAGTGAGGTTAATCTATGGGTTAATCTCATACAGTACTCTGCTCTTCAACACTAATGTGACGCTAGCTGTCTGCATCGTCGAGCATAGCTATTTTAAATTAACAATAACAATGCATACAGTTACCTAACTAGCAAACTAACTAATGTACAAGCATGACCTTATTTTACCAACCTCACCGAGAAGCCTTATGTTTTACAGTATAATCCTTCTTAATGTTTTACACTTCTCCATTATGTTTTAACTTGTATGCTACGGATAGCATCGTTAGCACAGATGTAGCTTCGTCTCGCTTGTTAGCTGAATAAAAAGACAAGTAAGAAATAAAGTGCTTGAATTTCACTTACCGAATAAACTGCATTCATGGACGGTCTGCTTGAACCGCAGAGCCATAATATAAGTGCGATATTCAATAAAGAATACTTCACCAGGCATCAACACAACAAACACGTCCAAGTAGCAGCCTGGAGCTAATGAAGCTAACGGGGCTAGCAAAGAGACCACTAGCAGATGACTTCCGTTACATTAGAATGACTTCCGTTACAGCAAGAATGACTTCCGTTACAGCAAGAATCCCCTCACACACACATAGGTGAAACACATGCACATTCCCTACTGAGAACCTTTCAGTAATATGTTTTTCAGGAGTGTGTGTGTGAGGTTAATTTTCAGTATTGTGTGTGTGAGGTGTTCAGTAGTGAATGTGAGAGGATTTCAGTAGTGTGTGTGTGAGGCTTAATTTTCAGTAGTGTGTGTGTGAGGTGTTCAGTAGTGAATGTGAGAGGATTTCAGTAGTGTGTGTGCAAGGCCAGATGTTTTCAGTAGTGTGTGTGTGAGGTGTTCAGTAGTGAATGTGAGAGTATTTCAGTGGTGTGTGTGTGCAAGGCCAGATGTTTTCAGTAGTGTGTGTGTGAGGTGTTCAGTAGTGAATGTGAGAGTATTTCAGTAGTGTGTGTGCAAGGCGAGATGTTTTCAGTAGTGTGTGTGCGAGGTGAGTTTGAATTTTGGCCTACACAGCCCTTCATAGCACAGTGTGGTAAACGTTCATTATTTAGATACAGCATTCCCACTATCTGTTATGCTACGCACGAAATTATTTATTATTCCGCCGGATTATTTTGCGCCTCTTCTTCTCCCACATTCCACATCGCAGAAACTCCGTTCAAACATCAAAACGTTCAGCTCGGTCGGGAATCGATGGATATTACTTTTAGCATTCATAACTTTCATAATTCCAGAGATACATCCCATAATACATCACATTTCTAACATTGAAGTCAATGGAGAAACTCTTCAGACTTGAACAATCTTCATGCAACTTCAACTGCTAACTGCTCCTTCATACTTTCACTCAGAAACCTTATTCCAACTTTAAAATGTTCACATCTTTCTGACATTATTCGTGTTACACAATTTTTAAATCTGATTCATACTTTTAGAGATATTAAACATTGTTCAGACCTTGGTAAAGAGGCCTTCATCAGATTTTATGCTGCGTTCACACCGGACACGATGCGATGTTTGGGGGCGGCGCGATTACATGTAAAGTCAATGCAGAGACGCGGACAGACGCGAATTTGCTCAGACGGCAAGCATGAAGCGGTGGACGCGAATTCCGCGGCGCGATTGAGGCGATGAAAGGGGGCCGCGACATAGCTCGAGTTCAATTTTTTCCACTCGAGTCATATTCACGTGACGCGATCTCGCGGTAGCCAATCAGCGGTGAGGATCTCAGCCTGCCGTCACTGACGTCCAACCAGAAAACATCAGCCGTTAGCAGTTAGCACACAGAGCTCACAGCTCCTCATATCTGTTCATAAACTGGACAAAAGTTAAACAAGTACAAACCACAGACTGTCTGTGTCATGGGGAATCGCTGGTATATTTATGTCTGTAGGCCGTTGTTATGAGTGTGGACGAAGTATATATAACGTTAGCTTAGCCTGGTCGACCCGATCTTCATTCAGAAAACAAGCATTTTAAAAGGTTTTTCGCCTGCCGTCTTGTCTGCAGACTTGTCAAGCATTAATTCATGGTTTTTACTAACCGGTATCAGTATGTTGTTACTTCGGCATCATTTAGAAACGTGTATTACAATTTAATCACGGTGAAATATGTTCATTTTGTTGTAGTTGTAGCTCCCGAGCCAGCGCGTCTTGTTTGAATGATGCGAGTAAGCACAGCTGGCAGCCGAAACTCGAGCTTTTAGAGCGATGCAATAGGAGCGATTAGAGCGAAGCGAATATTCACATCGCGTCCGGTGTGAACGCAGCATTAGGGTGCGTGATGTCACAGCTAGAGTGGAGGACAGATTTAATTTTGCCTTCATATTTTCTTTTAAACCTGCCATAATTCCCAAACCCTACATTCCTGAGACATACGTTTTCATGAGAAACGTAGGAAAACATATCGTAGCTTGAAAAAAATAAAAATAATTAACCAAACAAAATTAAAGAAAATGCCTTTTGAGGGCATGAAGTGACAAAAACGTTCAACATGTCTCCATTAAACCCCATTGTAATTTCAGCCTCATCTTTCCCCACCACAGCAGCCGCACACCTTTAGTTAATCTGCCAAAAAGGCCACATTATTAACCCGAAAGTACACAAAAAGCACACTTCAGATGCTTAAATTCCTTGACATGCTTCACGCTTTGAAATTTCACCAATATCTGTTACGGTTCTTCAACAAAACGTTCACATGTAAGAGGTTTAGCTCTCATTCAGAACAATGGAAACCTGTGATCTCTGGACATGTCGTTAGGTCAAAAATAAACACCTGTGTCATGGAACACGATGATGTCATAACTCCAACTGACATGCTCAGAGCAGCAGACTTCAGATAATGGTTGATGGTCCTGCCCTCAACAGCTCTACGCCAATTATGGGGTGTCACCATATGCTGTTTCCATGGAAACGCATCCCTCACCATAAAAGACCATGTCGCTATAACTCCTATGAAAATGTTCAAAAAGTGCTCAAACTTCACATGTGTGCTAACAGTCCTGCCGTGAAGACATCTACGTGACCGTTTTGAGATTTCTTCAAATGCCGTTGCCATGGCAACACAATGCTCGCCATAACACACGGTTTTATCATAACTTCAGTGAAAATGCTCCAAACGGCCCAAAACTTCACAGGTTTGGTAACGATGCAGCCATCAATGCATAAGCATATTATGGGATGTCATCAAATGCCGTTGGCATGGCGACAGATCATTCGCCATCAAGTTAGTTCAAAAGTTTGCAGTTCAAATATTCTGCTGCTTTTCCTTTTTACTTTATTTTCCTCTCTCATCACACATTCAAGCCCCCAGTGTTCATGCATCATCTCAATCTAAATTCTTCACTTTCTTCTTACACATTACATTTCAGCATAGCAGTTTAGCGTCAGCTTTTCAGCATAAAGCATTCCCACTAGCAATTTCTTCAGGAATTGCATTCTCTAGTTTCAGCTGCTGTTACCTTATCTGTTTGGTAATCCTCTTTGGGTTCCAGGGGGATTGTATCCACAGATCGCGTTTTTCTTTAAAAGCCAGGCGTTTCTTGTGAGTCTTGCATGTGATGTTGCTTTAAATTCTATTCACCTCCATGTGCGATTAAAGAACAAACTCTGGCAAATATAACAAAAAACGCTCTCTGTATCGCCCTTCACCGGCTACACCCATCTGTTATTACATTTCCAGACTTTGTTGATTGATTGACATTTGACACAGCTAATGATGATAGCTGTCTCTTGCTTTAAAAATGGCAATTGGATAAAAGCCAAGTTTTTCGAAGGGCGACTGTCAATCAAATGTGGGACATCATCTCAATTTGTGGGACAAGGGACGAATGATAAAAACGCTGTGCAGTCCCGGTAGTATATGGTCACCCTATATACAGTTGGCTATCTATTTCTACCTTTCTATGTTCAAGCTCTGGATGGGAATTCACTATGTTGCAACCTTGGGGTCTGAATAGTAAAACCAAAGCAGAGGAGCCTAAACATGCATCTGTTCTAATATCTAATAGTTGTTGCTGATTGTATAGAAGTCTATGAGAAAATGACCTTACTTCTCTCTTGACTCTTTACCTCATTAAACATTTTCCTGATTAGTTTATGATCACATCTCTACATTTCAAGACTTCCTAGGTACAGCATGACGTTTATTTTGTAAATGATGTTCCCGTATACAGTAGACAGTAAAATAGGGTATGCTTTAGGGCGGGGCTTCATGTGATTGACATGTCGCTACCACAGTTTCCAGGTTTTCTGTTAATAGGCGTTTAGACATTTCTTTTAACACTTTGTGATGAAGGCACTTAAGACTTCATTAACCACTTTACTTTATGATGACAAAAAAAATTATCACTTAACTTTAAATCCAGTTAAGCTGTTGGATGGATGTACTTTTTCTAATATCACTTTATTTAATTAAATCTAAGAGGCTTAAACCCTCACAGACTTTCACACATGGAGGAAAAGCTTTAGTAGTGTTTATAAAAGGACAACATGTATTATTTCCTTTCTGCTGGTTAATCCTGTACACCAGCTGATACACCTCAAGGGGATCTTGTAAACGTTGTATGACTTACAGAGTAATCTGATTGGATGTTTCTTGTTATTCTTTGTTTTAGATAAAACATGAAATGTAGTAGGGAAGGTTTAGCAGAGACAGAAGAGATGTGTCTAGATTACGAGCAATACAATGTGATCTCAGAGTCACAGTGACATATTAGTGTTGCACTAAGTGGTTGTCAGTATGTGAATCCCTTTATATATCTTCTTTGTTAGGAGATGTATAATGCATTATGGATGCATAACCAGCATGACCACACATGCAGAAAAATCGATGCGACATAAATATGGACCCTCTGTGATCCAACATGTTGTAATCAGATTACAAACTATGTTAACGGTAGTTAGTCTGGTAATGAAAGCGTTGCTCCGCTTCCTCTTCTTTATGTGCTGTTGCAGACCAAAGACATAAGTGAGAGACGAGAGTGAGACAGCAGACAGAGACAGTCCATCCTTGCTTGCTTATGTCAGCTTAATTGTATTACTTGCACGACTGAGGATGTCTATTTTGTCTACCCAGATGTCCTCTACTTAGTTTGTCTCCTGGTTTTATGTCTGTACACTTTATGACATTCCCCTCTGACTATTTGTACTTTTAGTGCCAGCATTGGCTTTAGCCTTAAGCACAGATTGTACTGTTCACATCTGACTAAAATTGGAGACATATTAATACATTAAGTTTTATCAAAATTAAAATCATTTTGAAAATGTTGACCTTCACTACCAGATAAGGCTAATCAAGTGCCGGCAAGAAAAAAAGTATTTGAATAAAAATTGAAATCACTCTGTTCAAGATAATTATCTCCAGATGTACATTAAGTTGTCATTTCTAAGCTCTGGTTGTTTGAGCTCTGTCAAATTCAAACATGCTTTATTGGCCTTATTGGCCTGACCATGTCCAAAACTAAATATTGCCAAACAGTAACATATTAAACAATCATATAAAAAATGTATGTCATTAAAATCAAGGAGAGGTGCTGAACCTAACTGATGGATATCAAAACCAAATCAAAATGACGATAATGAAAATAATATAAATGTATTATACATAATAGTTTGTGCATGGCGAAAAAAAATCGAACTGAAACTCTGCCGCACGGTCCCCTTGTTCCTTGGAAGAGGCGGAGAGGTGGGTGTTTGTCATCTGCTGGTGGACTAACCGGAGAGAATTACAGCGAGGGAGGGATTGCAATTAATAACAGCAGCAGGAGCAAACGCTTGCCTCGGGGAGGGAGAAAAAGAGCCACAGCGGAGAATAAACAGAAGGGCAACCATGGCAACCATGCGCGGGAAGTCTTCTTCGCTGCTTTTGTGGCAGACTACAGCGCCACTTACAGGCCTGGCATATGTACTACAGCGTCTCCAGCGCTTTCGAGCGGCAATCGCCGGCGGTGGCCCAACCCCACATTCCCCTGATAGGTGGAGAATTGGCCATGATGTAGAAAATAATTCAAATCTGGATCAGTCTGTATCAGATCCGTTGCAGCCCCGTTTTTAGAGATTTGGGTATGGAGGAAAATAGAGAGGGTTGTGTTTTCTGACACTTGGTGAGTTCCCTGGAACACCGGGGACACATATTCATGTATAAAAGACGTACAAAAGTGCATTTTGCATGATAGGTCACCTTTAAGATAAGATAAGATATACTTTATAGAGTGGCGAAGTCCCTCCCCTTCCGGTCGAGCTCCATGGGACCTTATTTCGGAAAAATTATGTATTGAAGTCAATGGGGATAGAAAGATTATCTTTCGATCCCGATTGAATTGTGCCACGAATTACACATATGATGTTTGTCAATTTAAAAGAAAATGTTGCAAGTCAAAAAAATAAAAATGTGTCGTAAAACTGTGAAGTAACAAATTGTTTGTGTGAAGCCGCTCAGTGAACTACATGTCTCTGGTGTCGCACAATACGCGTCACCAACACAAAGATGGCTGTCACGTTAGCACATTTCACCTCTTTCTTTCAGAACGAGGCGAAAATCACTACAAGTCTGGGCACGTTGAGAGCTGTACATACACGAAAGGGGAGTTAGTCGGTTCTGTAAGAGCCAGCATGCGGGACCGGCTTTACAAGGTTTCGGTGAGTAACATGAGTGCAATGTTTAACGTTAATGTCAGCTAGCTAACAAGGTACACTAACGTGTTTTGTTTTAGCAACTAGTTTTCTCGTTAAGAACTTCGTGGTCTCTGTGTATGCTGTGGATAACATTAGTGTTCACAAGAACAAGGTACACTCCCGTGTTTTGTTTTAGTTGCTCTTCAGATTGAAGCGGCCAGTTTTATATCGACTATACTGTATGTGTGATCTCCTTTTACATCTCGTTGTGTCATTTGAGTTTATTTGCTGTGTGTAGATTCAAGGATTTTGGTTATCTTGTCAATTTGTTTGGTTATAGGCACAGCTGTGTGTGACTCCCTCTGGTACATGTTAAAACTGGGTACAAAAATACTGGACTCAAATGCAACGACTAATATTTTAATGAGAAAAATAAAATAAACTATTAACAAAAAAATCACTCTTGCGAGGACAAAACAAAACTCTTGATATAAAGCAAACAAAACTCTCCTCTCTGGTATCCGCTGGGTCTCTGGACATATGAAGCAAAATGAAACAAGACGAACTGGCACAAGACAAAGGGAGACAAGGACTATTTAAACATGAGGAAATTGGGAACAGGTGGAAACAATCAGGGGCGGGGCAGACGCTGACGATGGCGGGAAAACACCCAAAGTGAGGATGTAACAAGGTCTGAAAAGAAAGACAAGAGGTAAGTACAAAATAAAACAGGAAATGGGAAAACGAGACATGACATGAAACATGGGGACTTGACTAGAGATGACAGACATAAAATAGACAGACAAGACGTGAAGTAACATGAAAACCTGACTCTACATAGAAACCTGACTAAACATGAAATGACAGACATAAAACAAACACAACTAACACAATTGACGAGACACCATAGTACACTGGTATGTGTTTTCCTAATGTAGAGAGCGTTGATTCAATTAATAAACTACACACTGAGTCTATCCTGACCATCCTTTTTTTTATCAAATGTTTTTATTCATACACATTTAGAAAAATACAATGTACAATCACAACCAATACAACACAAATTACAAACAATACAGAAAAAACAAACAATAACAACAATCAGACAAGAGGACAAAACTATGGAAAAATAAACCCTCCCACCCCCAGATCCGGACCATCCTTGTATTATTGCTCATTCAATCTATTATAGCATGCTAACAAATGGTACTTACTTTATTTGTACAGATCTGCATGGGAGACGATGGCGCGATGCAGAGCGCTGTCTGTGATTGTGCACAGGGGATGTACAAATGCAGCCACGTTTCAGCATTGGCAATATTTGCCATGTGGCAGATCAGCTCCACAGATGTTGAGTGCCAGTGGAGGAAGCCTGGCACTTCAAAAGTAGTCCAGCCGGTGTCTCAACTTTACCAACAGCGAACATCCATTCGGATGACATCATCAGGTAAGCCTGCTGCTGAATATTTTGCCATTCTTACAATGATCCCCTGCCAGGTCTTCGGAACAACTGGACTGCACACTGGAGGGTCCAGGTTCGGTGTCTGAGGACTGCACGCTGGAGGGTTCGGGGTCAGTGCCTGCAGACTCATGCCCTTTGGTGTAGCTGTGGTCGCTGGACTGATTTACAGGTAAGCTCACTTTCTCTTTTGTCCACTCAAATAAACTTGGCCCTTTGTCTTTTCCATGTGGAAAATGGCAGCTGCATATTCTGCATTTCTCATCTGGCTCCCTGTCTGCTCGTCTACAATGAGCAAATGATATAATTAATTATTAATAATCATTTAAACCTGCCAAGTAGTCCCCCTACCCATAGTTTAAACAGTCTGCACTCTTCTATTTATCTTGTGTAGCACTTTTAACATTCAGCTTGTGTGTGTTTTGGTTGTCTTTATTTCCAGTAGAAGAGGACCAAGAGCGAGGAAGTAAGACAGAGCTCTTAAAAGGCCAAACAGTGTGTTTGGCCTTTTATGTGTGACACATATATGTAGTGATAAATGGCTTCACCTGACCACTGTTCCTAAATAAAACAAGTTTTCTGCATGCATCATTTTTTCCAAATAATTACCAATATTTCACAAATTCTTCATGTAAACTTAAGAGCACAGCTGTATGTTGAGTACTGTATGTCAACTTTGCTTGGTTCATCTTACTGGGGGGCAGCTACATGGATGTCGGTGCAGTCCACAATCATTGTGCCGTTGAAGGCAGAATGAATTTATTATTGACTCAGAATGAAGCACAACTTCATGTCATACAATACATTGACTTTATTTGTAATTGTGTACAAAAATATGAGCATTGATTAGCAAGCAGGACCTGCAGGAACAGAGAATGGTGATGGATGGAGCTGGAAAGAGAGAAGAAAACAGATCAACTTTATTACCGGATATTAAAAATTCAATTTTCAAAACAAGTTGCCGCTCCTACAGTTTTCAAGTGTGTAAAGATGATTTCACTTGACCTATGCAACATATCACACTCAATACATGTGTGTCTATGTGGGGTGCAGCTCTGGGGGGTGCATTGTGCCTTTGTTTTAAATAATATACCATAACCAAATACGTACAGTGGAAATCAGGTTGCCAGAGCAGGTCAGGTCAGTGTGCATGTTCCTCAGGGTCTCAGCAGTTACAGGTGAGGTAAAGAAAATAAAAGATACAAAGGTCAGTAACAACACTTTAAAGTAACAACACTTTGAAAAACTTTGAATAATTATCTCTTTGAATAATGTTCTCTCAGTAATCATTCAACTACTGTCAAACAGATTGACTCGCCCTCACTATCATCACAATGAAACACGTCCAGAAGAATGTCATGCAAAGCTGCCTGCCTGCCTTCCTTCGGCTCTCCCTGAACTGCCTGATCTTTTTAATGTTCAATGTTAACCATTTGTGCAGTAGAGAAGATCGCTGATGCTAATGTAGCGTTAGCCTAGCACCTACTGCCCCCTTAGCACCCGGTGGAGGGGGGCAGTAGGCTACTCTTCAAATGTTTCACAAAATACTTACCATCCTGACTACTGTTTAACATTTTTGGTTTACTTCATGTTAAGGCTAATAAAAATTAGAAGGCTAAGTAATGTAATGCTAACTAACATGCTCGCTACTTGACTACTTGACTATCCATACACAACATGTATATTACCTGATGTTTGATCCAGCGACTCCTGGTCCTTTCATCAGACGGGAAGCGATAGAACGAGCAAGAGGTATGATTACTGTTGTGATTACAACCTGGTATAAAGCACACAGGCATCTCGTAAAAGTTAATTTATTTTAGCAATCTCTTATATTTATTGGAGGGAATAAATCAGTTATGAGATCTTCTTCTTCTTCTTTGCTTTAATTGCGAGTCGCAACCACTTGGAGCATTATCACCTATGACATCACTTACGCGACCCAGAATGGGATCTGGGATTTGTAGTCTTTCTAGTTGCGTATTTTTCATAGTCTTATATTTCAACAGTTTTACGACAAACTGTGACTTTTTTGACATGGAAATGATTTTTTAAGATTGACAAACATCATATGTGTAATTCATGGCACAATTCAAACGGGATCGAAAGATACGTTTTCTCTCTCCATTGACTTCAATGTATCATTTTTCCGAAATAAGGTCCCATGGACCGGAAGTAGGTGAGCGTGACTTCGCCACTCTATTGATCCCATGTTGGGAAATGTTTTTGTTACAGCAGCATACTACTTTGTTCTATTCCACTACAATTCAGAGGGTAACCTGGTATTTTTACTCCACTACATGTATTTTAGTTACTTTGCAGATTCTGATTAATGATGTGAAATATAAACAACCCTTAAATCAGATTTGAGTTACACCTGAGTCAAATTCAGGGAAGGTGATTGCAAGTGCCAAAATAAACTATGCAATATATTGGACGTTAAGTACTTTGTCAGACTTCATATTTATCTGTGGATAACCCCAACGTTTTTTTCTTATTCAAAAGAAGACCTTAACTTAAAGTGATCTTTAATGTTTAAATAAAGCCTTATTAGTTTGTCTGTTTTGCACATCCTCCTGTTAATATCTTTGGACGTCCTGCACTAAACTGATTTATTGTAGAGATCACTACAGTATCTTCTTGATCTTTTCTATTCTATATTTCTATCATGCCTTCTACTTTCCCCCAATGTTGTATGTAGGCTACTCTTAATATGTAAATGTTTTCATCAAATAAAACTTATTCAACAACAAAATTAAATAACGTGCTTTAACCACTAGGCGGTGCGGGTTAAAAAACCAGTGGTTAAGTTAATAAAACATAATAATATCAAACATAATATGACTATTAACTTTATTGTGAAATTAAAACAGAACGGTAAAGGAAAATACAGTTTCAGTCTCTCGATTTGAAGCTTATGCATTGTACCATGAACCTGTATAAACCTGTAACAGTCAACTGCATGAGGAGTTGGAAAGGTAGTAAATAATATCTTTAAAAACTACAAAAAAATCCCTTTCTATCAGCTGTGCACCGTTATGGTGTAAATATAGCCTATCTACCAATTGGATCAAATATAAAAGTCAGCCGAATTAGTGTTGATACTGCAAGGAGACGTATTGTGTGAAAATAAATGGAAGATGTTGTTTAATTGCTGATATATTTATGATCCACGTCACGTATTCAGTTTTGGCGGCATCTCTTCCAGTTTGTCAAAAGGTCTTCTGATCAAGGCTCTATAAATAAATATCTACGGCAGATATGTAATATTTAATGCAGCCGAACCGTGTATTACAATGCCGTTATGTGATGACTTCCAAAGAGAAAAGCAAGCACACTCGGAATAAAGTATTTTATTTAAAGAAAATGGTTTTCCGATTTCATATCATATAAACACCATATCCCAACATGCATTGCGGCTAAAACAATCGATGTTTTAGCCTATCAAAACCTCTGAAAAAAGAAAGGTGTCTCTCAGAATCGAAAGAGAAAAACCTATGGGAAAAACACAAAAGCATTGTACACAATTTAAACCAATATACGTCGTATAATTAACAAGGATAAACTGGTGTTTTTTAGTTGATGAGTACTGCAGATATCACTGTTAAATCATTTGATCATTGGTTTTATTATGAAAACGTCGAGACCGCAAATACTGTTTTCAACCCGTAACTTTACATGGAGGATGCCGCATACCTCAAATCATCTTCGTAATATCTATCAAACTATAGATCCTACATATCGACTGGACGTGGATTCTAAAAGTACAATATATACTTCTCGCTAGAAATCTAATCATAAAGCGTTTTAATGGCCAAACTATCCTACAATTTAGGATTTTACAGAGAGGGTTATTTGTGAATAAACGACCATCTGTAACGTTTGCATTCAACGGGAGCACTAGAGGGCGAAAACTTTAAAACGTAATTATAGGTCGTATTAAGCGCTTGAACAAACGACATATTTGGTCGTAATAAGGGCTTGAACAATCGGCCCATTTGGTCGTATGAGTTGGATGACTTGTTGACAAATACATGTTAACTAGGTAAGCAGCAAACACCAAATATGGCGAGTTAGGATGAGCTCACAATGCATGAATGCCAGCAAAATAAAATGCTTGCTGTGTGGCTCATTCAACTGTTTTTGAGAGAAATCTATTTAAAATAAAAATATAGAAAAAGTAAACGACTTAAGCAATTTTTACAGAGATTCCCAAGTTAGCCAATGTTTCCAATTTGTCCTAGATAAGAACAGAATGCCCACACACCCAAGTGATATGTACAGTAGTACATACCACTATCTGTATACATTCATGACCAACAAATGCATGTTTCTATCTCAGCGTCCGGGGAAACATTCCCAGAGTTTTTCTGTCTCACCTGGCAGGTTGCCATGTTTAAAGGTTATTTCGGGATCAGGAGTCGTGGCTGCGCCTGATGCAGTGGTCCTACTTAAACCCAGTGTAATTATTTTAAACAGCATTACAAATCTTTTTGACATGATCCTTGATCTTCCTTTTACGCATATTTTCGTCATTTGGATGTTGTTCTATGTTATTTTGCTGTTTTGCTTTTGAAGGAGCATGGAGACATTGCGGTACAAAATATCATAAATGTGGAAGTCAGGTGAGAGAGTTGTGAAAAATTAAGATGTAGGATTTGAAACATTGAACGTTCTATCACCAAACTTGAGCTCATAGCATAGGACTTGATTGTACAATCCCTTGTAGTAATCGCCACATTCTTGATGTCTTGAGTGGATGTAGGGGTCATAACTTCATGGGGGTCATCAGGTAGGCACCCTCGTTCCTCAGTGATTTGTTGATGATGGGACCACAAAACCTCCCGAGGACTCAACCTCTAAACCTGGCGTCCCGATTGAGCCCCCCCTCCTCTGCATTTACCCCTCCTGCTGGTTAACTTGCAGCCCAGTTGGGATGCTTCCTTTTCAGCCACAGCCATTTGCTACTATGGTCAGTAGCTTTTGCCAGCAACTTGACGGCTTGTGGAAGGGACTGTCCTTGGACACCAATTTCTTTCAGTAGCCTAGTGTTTTATATAACTACCTCCACCGGGAGCACTAGTGTTTTCCAGTCCGCTGGACTGCCTCGGCTGCTATATCCGAGTACTTCAGCTGTTTCAGATCGTCAGCATTTAACCCATCTAAATATTAGAAGCAGTTGGCACTTTTTGATTGAAGAGCACCTCAGCAGTGACCAAAAGGCAACCTGACACTGCTTCAGGTACCAGTCCACACTCCTTACTCGGTCAGATTGGGGACTTGAACCTGCGACCCTCCAGGCCAAGTCCCTACAGACTGAGCTACTGCCACCCTTGAGTAATGACTACTGGCTTAAAAAAAAGTACTGCCACTAAAGTAGAAGAAAAAAATAGAAGAGCAAGAGCGATAAGCTCAAGGACACTTCCTCTGTGTGATTTTTGTCACATGTCCAAATTTCCGCACTTGAGAGTTTAAGTGGAAATAAATCAGCTGACAGGCCTGTATGTGAATGAGAATCAGTAGTGTTTGTGTGTGCGACATAGCTAGAGAAGAAGTACACACTCATTCATTTCAGTTGGGGAGAGAAAAAACATCTGTCATCTCCACCCCCCACCCCCCCCAACCTGACTCCACCTCTCGGTCTTCATTCGCATTGTCCCCAAGCTTCAACATCGTATTACAAGCCGGCACAGCCATAATTGGTGAAGTGTCTGCACCAGGCGACCGTCACATCAGTCGTCTGTCCACCTCACTTTGTGCTTTGGTTCCTCTAATTGAGGGGCCTTTTTGTTTTTCTTTGAACATCCATCTTAAAGAATCATTTCATTTTTATCCCCCGCCAGTCCATCTATCTCACTCATTTGGTTTATCCTCCCATGTCCTCTCTTTCTACGTTTTCATTTAACTTTGTGGCCCAGCGCATTGTGGTGAATACTAATGGCTTCCCACGCTCACAGGGTACAATACAGTGTAGAGTAAATGACTGTGTGTGTGCGTGTGTGTGTGTGTGTGTGTGTGTGTGTGTGTGTGTGTGTGTGTGTGTGTGTGTGTGTGTGTGTGTGTGTGTGTGTGTGTGTGTGTGTAGGAGGCTAGGCAGTCGGTCCGCGGTTCCATTAGCCTGATGGAGTTTCTATTAAATTAGAAACTCTCTCTCTCTCTCTTCCTCTCTATCTCTGTCTCTCTTTCTCTCTCTCTCCCAATCACATTAGTGCTCTTATCTCATTTGTGGAAGCTCTGCAGGCAGTGGGGGGGGGGGCTGGGGCAGCGGAGGGGTGGAGTTATGATCTCGAAGCGGACATGAAAAAGGACAAGCAGGGCGGGCAACTGATGTGTATCTAGTACAGTACGTATGCACTTATATGGACGTGTGTGTGTGTGTGTGTGTGTGTGTGTGTGTGTGTGTGTGTGTGTGTGTGTGTGTGTGTGTGTGTGTGCTCAGTATGGAATCATGTGTGTGATTAATGACATTTCTCAATTTTCAGAGATGTTTGAAAATAAATTGGTCCATTAATGACTGACAGAAACAGCAGCCTGTATCCTGCCTGATGACTAGTTGATGTTTGACTGAAATTATAAAGAGAAGATATCAGTAACACAAATTGTGGACATGTATGTTGGTTCTTTCTTCTACAATTGGCTACTTAAGCTTCGGAGTGAAACTACAATTGGATTAGATTGGACTGGTATAGGCTGAAAATAAATCATTTGACATTTTAGGAAATTTTCTTTTGGTAGCAGAAGCAAAATGAGAAAATAAACACCACTCGCTTGCTGCTCAGTAATTAGCACGCCAACGAGTTAGGACGCGTTATCTTTGCTTGGCAAAAAGACCGGCAGCAGGACAAATTAGCATCTCATTTGTGGAATCTGCATACAGAAATGTACAAACAACACATTGTGGTTTAAAAGGGGAATGCTTGCTGGAAGAATGTCTTCCTAAACAACAGTTTATCTGTCTGCACAGCCCTTCGGTGTCACTGCTACTGGCTGTTAGTCAGCAAGAAGTAGTGACAGGGCTTCATTAACAGAGAAACAAAAAACCTGTGTTATTAACATCTGTGTATGAATAGACAAAGTAACATGTGTATGTCGTACACTGTTGAGGTGCTGATAGGTTGACCTTTCATTTCCAAAAAGGTTAATAAGCATATTTTCCAAAATGGTGAAGGTTTCCTTTTAGTGGATTTTTGATACGTATTCTGATTTTCTACCCGTAATTTATGGATAATATAAGCAAATAAAGAATATAAATAAAAATAGGATTACTTTGAACTGAAAGACACAAAAACACTACAATCTTAGAAAGGAGAAAGTATGATTTTTAGCAAACATACTTTTCATTGAGCAAATGTAGGCCAGCGTTGGATCCTACCTGTGAATGTTTCCTAAAATTAGATGTCTCATACTTGACAGCATGTTCACAGCTGGTAGGCATGACTTGCTGTACATTCAAAATAATGGTGAATTTTCCATTGTGATAGCATTTTTTCCAACACAATAGAATATTTCCAGGAAGTGACGACACCTCTTCACACGGACAATCTACTGTTGTGTTAAAAGAATACTCTGGTCAATGATTTCTGATTGAAGCAAGAGTAGGGTGGGGTTAAATAAAGTCATAGTCATGTTCACCACCAGCCTCCAAAGGGTGTTCCCAAATGATAGAGGTAACGACTTTGTGGAAACTTAAACAGGAGATGTAATGAGAAGAGATGGATGCACGGAGACAGACTGGCATGGAGAGCCGCCATACTGAGACAATGTGTCCCTGGAATGTATAATTATCAGTGTGTGTACATGTGTGGGTGTGTGCAGGCAACAGCGAGCCATTAGCCAGGTTTAAATGAAGGTCTGCTTCAACAGCAACTATTCTAATAATGACCGCCTTGGTCACAGACAAACTAATGCACCGGTGGCGTCTGCTATGACCTCTTGTGTGTGTGTGTGTGGTGTGTGTGTGTGTGTGTGTGTGTGTGTGTGTGTGTGTGTGTGTGTGTGTGTGTGTGTGTGTGTGTGTGTGTGTGTGTGTGTGTGTGTGTGTGTGTGTGTGTGGGTGTGTGTGTGGGTGTGTGTGTGTGTGTGTGTGTGTGTGTGTGTGTGTGTATACGGCTGAGTAAGGAAGCATACCTCTCAAATTGTCCAAGGTGACACATGGTGTCTTTGTGCAGACGTCCTTTATAATGCAATCCTGGCAGTGATAGGGTTTCTGTGTTCTGCTGAGCACTATCTCACAAACACATCTACTGTACTGTAAGTCAAACAGTAATGGGCACAACTTGTTTTATGTTCATTTAAATACTTTTACGTCGTCCCTTTGTCGGTTGTGATTATATGTTGAGCTTTTATAGTTTTATATCTGATAAATAATTCCATGTTACAGTTGACCTTATGTTATGTATAAGCACAAACACACACTTGCTAGTAATTGTACACACACATACACACACACAGATTTATAGAACTGTCCACTTCTAAATCACTCAACCACAAAGATGAAATCCCGAAGTGGTGACCTCAGCGATTACCTTATCTGCTAAACCTCTGTGATTGGTTAATAGTTCATGTTTGTTATTTTCAGTCCTCAATAATTAACCTGCTCTCTTTGTTCTCTCTTTTCCTAAAGTCCTGCCTTGTTGTTTAAGTGCCTTCATCTGTTTCAACCTTTATTGTCAGCTGTTTTTGATTGTTTATCCTGTTATTATTCTCAAAATGCCTCTCCGTTCACAGCAGAAAGTCTATCAAAGTACTTCAGAAGCCCATTTTATTAAACATGCAACATAGTCTAGAAGTAGTAGAGTTGCTGTTAAGGTCCAGTCACACTGCCATTAAAGACGGTGAACTCCCATGGCGAAATCAAATGAATTGTAATGGAATTGCCACAATCAATGGATTGACTCGGGGGAGCAATATATCAGCATTACATTTTCACATTGAGTTCAATGTCACCAACAGCAACAAGCTTTTATAGCTGACCTTTAGGCAGACAGCTGTGTGAATAATGTCACACAGGGATAAATAAAGTACAAATAAAAATGTATCATTTCCAATTGACTGGCAGATCCCTTTCTCTTTTCCTTAGAGCTACCAACAACACAAGACACTAAATAAAACTGCACAACAAAGATGTTGATAACATTCTTTCTGCCCATTGACTTTTATTTGAAAAAGATTGTTGTACTTGTTCTTATGGTTACCGCTAGCACCCTGTATAGTCTCCAAAGCATACCCTAACAACAGCTAGAAACCTGACATCAATGCTATGCTAAAAGACAGAATGCCTTACTAACTTATCTAGTTAGGTAGAAATACATAAATGTTCTTAGAATTCTCCCTTTTCACCTTCTAAGGTGCTCTTTTATACTTTCTACAGTAAACATTACTTTGGTTTCTGCTACTTGATGATAGCTAATGTTATTAGCATTCCCCAAGTAGCTAGCTGACAGGATTGAATATAGGAAGCAAGTCTTATAAGAAATCTATCTTAACACTAATGGTTTCATTATTTTACAACCTTTACATTGTGTAATCAGCACCTCATGATAAATGAAAGCAAACATGTTTTTCTATTGTCACTTTGAATCCAAAATAGAGTGCAGGGGTGAGCCCTAAATCCCGAACCTGAGGTAGCATCTCACCACCTCTGGTTGAATGTGTTTTTGATTAGATGCGTGAGGAAACCCTTTACTTTCTGTTCAAATGTGTCATTCATCCAACACTCTATTGGGTTTCTCTGTGTCGCGTTTGAATTCCTTGAGTGAAGTTCTGATTTCCTCAACTGAATACTTCCTATCATTGCAATATCTTTTGAAATGGAGCTAATAGCATTTGCCAGTGATGTGCAAATTATGGTACATTTTCTATTTTACATATGTATAATGTAATTGAATGAGATTTTCTTGGAATAAGGATCTAGTGGGTAGTAAAACAAAGAAGGCACAAGTGTTTGTTTTGTAATATTCAGTGCAGCAGCTTGTTCTCTCGTGCAATATTGTATCCTATATAAATTATTTCCTATTCTGTTTGTGTATTTATATTTGATCTTCCTGCTGAATATCCTGATATTATAAATGACTAATCTCGTGTGTTTTGTTTTGTTTGACACAATCATTTATTTTATTCCTCAAGCAGTTTATGAAATTGATGCTGAGCAGAAAACCAATAGCAGTCTGGGGAGCTTTACAAATGTCTGTTTAACACGGAGAACATAAGAACACGTATCATCCACCAGAAGACCTTCACACTCTATTTTCGTTTGCAGAGATCTTTTCTTAATCAGAATTTTAAACTGAGACTGACTCACAGATTTGTTTTGAATGGAGATATTGGCTTTCGATAATGTTTCCATCATTAGGATGATGCCCAGAGAGAAGAACAAGCTGTTCTTCAAAATGTTACAAAAGAATCCATTGTTCAGTTCCAGGGAAAAATTCTTTATTATCAACCAAACTGTACCGATCGATGTGTGTGTGTGTGTGTGTGTGTGTGTGTGTGTGTGTGTGTGTGTGTGTGTGTGTGTGTGTGTGTGTGTGTGTGTGTGTGTGTGTGTGTGTGTGTGTGTGTGTGTGTGTGTGTGTGTGTGTGTGTGTGTGTGTGTGTGTTGTTTCTCCCAGGGTCTCCTGTCCTTAGGTCCTGGGAATCAAACACAGTAGCAGACAGTAAACACAGCTGGGGTCGTGTGGGAGGGGTGTGTGTGGGGGGGTGTATAGGTTGTATGGGGTTGTGGTCAGTTGGGCTGAAAGTGACTTCAGAGTAGGATGTGCAGAAAATAGTTTTGTATCACTGTTTAACTTAACTTGTCTCCTAGGAAGTGTCATGCTGATTGTGGCCTTTTCGTACATATCACATATTCATCTTGACATTTGTCCAGATCCTAAACTAATGGAGTTTGAGTTGTCTGCTGTTTGTTATCTGCTCTTCAAAGTCTTCTTCTGAGAGGATTGTATCAGTCCTATAAACACATGAGACTTGTGTCTGTCTTTTGTACATCGCCCGTAGGGAAGAAATATATACCCAACAGCTATAGATCTTTTCAGGAACTATGATAACCGACCTTTTGTTTAACGAGCTCTAACATGACAACGATATCTCTCTGACTGTTTACATCTGCCTGCCAGTGTTACCATTCACTCTCTGTGTGGTTAAAGGTCAAGCACCAGCAAGTGAATTTGATGAGGTTATCTTCGCAGGGCCTGTGAAGCCGATGTGTTTGACGGATCAAACCGTCTGTCTGATAGATGGCTCTTCATTGTCCTCTCTGGCACAGCGCATTGATATCTGCTCCACACAGAAGTAGCTGTTTGCTGTCTGGAGAGCATAAACTTCCACCAAGTCCAAGTGTGCATTAATCTGCTTCTTGGATGGTCCCATTTCCCAAGCTGGGAAGTAGGCTACGTCCTGCTAGGGTGTGTTCATGTGACTGTGCAAACAAAATGGACCTTACAAAGAAGCAACAAGTCCTCCAACTCATACGACCAAATGGGCCGATTGTTCAGGCCCTTATTACGACCAAATATGTCGTTTGTTCAAGCGCTTAATACGACCTATAATTACGTTTTAAAGTTTTCGCCCTCTAGTGCTCCCGTTGAATGCTAACGTTACAGATGGTTGTTTATTCACAAATAACCCTCTCTGTAAAATCCTAAATTGTAGGATAGTTTGGCCATTAAAACGCTTTATGATTAGATTTCTAGCGAGAAGTATATATTGTACTTTTAGAATCCACGTCCAGTTGATATGTAGGATCTATAGTTTGATAGATATTACGAAGATGATTTGAGGTATGCGGCAGCCTCCATGTAAAGTTATGGGTTGAAAACAGTATTTCTGGTCTCAACGTTTTCATAATAAAGCCAATGATTTAACAGTGATATCTGCAGTACTCATCAACTAAAAAACACCAGTTTATCCTTGTTAATTATACGACATGTACTGGTTTAAATTGTGTACAATGCTTTTGTGTTTTTCCCATAGGGTTTTCTCTTTCGATTCTGAGAGACACCTTTCTTTTTTCAGAGGTTTTGATAAGCTAAAACATCGATTGTTTTAGCCGCAATGCATTTCGGGATATGGTGTTTATATGATATGAAATCGGAAAAACATTTTTTTTAAATAAAATAATACTTTATTCCGAGTGTTCTTGCTTTTCTCTTTGGAAGTCATGACATAACGGCATTGTAATACACGGTTCGGCTGCATTAAATATTACATATCTGCCGTAGATATTTATTTATAGAGCCCTGATCAGAAGACCTTTTGACAAACTGGAAGAAATGCCGCCAAAACTGAATACGTGACGTGGATCATAAATATATCAGCAATTAAACAACATCTTCCATTTATTTTCACACAATACGTCTCCTTGCAGTATCAACACTAATTCGGCTGACTTTTATATTTGATCCAATTGGTAGATAGGCTGTATTTACACCATAACGGTGCACAGCTGATAGAAAGGGATTTTTTTGTAGTTTTTAAAGATATTATTTACTACCTTTCTAACGGTACGTCCACACTGCAGCTTTTCAAAAATCTTGAAAATCTTGGAGCTGGGCGTGTCTGAAAGCTTGGGGATTTTTTGCGAGCAACGAGACCAACAACCAATCACATGAATCTGCCGCCCCCGACATACAAAGCAAAAAACCCCGGGGATTTTATGCGAGCAATATATATATATATAAACTCCCCAAACAGGCGAAAACCTACCAGTTTCACCCACTGTCTCTGCCACCTCCCTCCATGCCTGGTTCCTCCGGTTTGTATCCTCTTAATAGTTCTGGTCGTAAAGAACCGGGTGATTTGCTACCGTAATTTCTCGTTTGGAATATGAGGAAATGAACTGCGGTCTGGCTCTCCCTGCTTACACGCGGTTTGATTGGCTAGCGCTTCTACTGTCAGATTTGCATAAACGGGATTTGATTGGCTGACGCTTCCAGCTCAGCTTCAAAAGTAGAACATTGCTCAACTTTTGAATCCTGAAAATCCTGGAAATCCTGGAAATCTTCGCTTCGCTCCCCCACAATGCAGTTCGGCGACAAGCGAGGCAAAGTGACGTCATCCCCATTCAAAGTCAATGGGCAAAGAAGCGTTGGAAGCGGTTGAAGATTTGTTTAAAGCTGCAGTGTGGACGTACCGTAACGGAGCCTACACACGGCGGCGTGCGTTGCCGCTTGGCGGTGGGCGTGTCTTGAGCTTGGGGAGTTAACGCGAGCAACGCGACCAACAACCAATCACATGAATGTCCCGCCCCGGACATACAAAGCAAAGCATTCATGCTACATCCATGCTGGCTAAATATACTGTCTATGCTTGCTCGCTGTCCATTCAAACGAAGTACACTGGATATAAACTCCCCAAACAGGCGAAAACCTACCAGTTTCACCCACTGTCTCTGCCACCTCCCCCCATGCCTGGCTCCTCCGGTTTGTATCCCGGTATGTAAAGAGGGACTGGTCATATAGTACCGGGTGATTCCCTACCGCCACGATCATTTTCTCCTCCATTTTTTGACATATGGGAAATAACTGCGGTCTGGCTCTCTCAACATACACACGGTGTGATTGGCTAGCGCTTGTACTGTCAGATTTGCATACGCGGGATTTGATTGGCTGACGCCTCCGTCGAGGCGGCAAAAGTAGAACATTGCTCTACTTTTGCAGCGAGCACCACGAGAGAAGCTACGCTTTGCTCCCACAATGCAGTTCGGGGAATCGTGACGTCACCCCATTGAAAGTGAATGGGCAGAAGCGTTGAAGCGGCAATGCACGCCGCCGTGTGTAGGGGCCGTAACTCCTCATGCAGTTGACTGTTACAGATTTATACAGGTTCATGGTACAATGCATAAGCTTCAAATCGAGAGACTGAAACTGTATTTTCCTTTACCGTTCTGTTTTAATTTCACAATAAAGTTAATAGTCATGTTTGATATTATTATGTTGTATTAACTACACCACTGTTTTTTTAACCCGCACCACCTAGTGGTTAAAGCACGTTATTGAATTTTGTTGTTGAATACGTTTTATTTGATGAAAACATTTAAATATTAAGAGTAGCCTACATACACAATTGGGGGAAAGTAGAAGGCATGATAGAAATATAGAATAGAAAAGATCAAGAAGATACTGTAGTGATCTCTACAATAAAACAGTTTAGTGCAGGACGTCCAAAGATATTAACAGGAGGATGTGCAAAACAGACAAACTAATAAGGCTTTATTTAAACATTAAAGAATACTTTAAGTTAAGGTCTTCTTTTGAATAAGAAAAAAACGTTGGGGTTATCCACAGATAAATATGAAGTCTGACAAAGTACTTAACGTCCAATATATTGCATAGTTTATTTTGGCACTTGACAATCACTTTCCCTGAATTTGACTCAGGTGTTTATATTTCACATCATTAATTAGAATCTGCAAAGTAAATTAAAATAAATGTAGTGGAGTAAAAATACCAGGTTAACCTCTGAATTGTAGTGGAGTAGAACAAAGTAGTATGCTGCTGTAACAAACAACAAGACCCGTCCAATTCCAGTTTTGGAAAGTCTGCCGTGGTTCCATTCCATTTCAAAGAGCTGTTGACGCTCAGCGTAACCTTGTCGCACTGCCACTCCAACATCCAATCACAGGGCTTGATGACTAATCACAGGGTTTGTAAAGCAAGGCGGATGTTGTAGTCCCAAACGATAGCTGGGGATTCTGGGTAGTGTAGTGTCTTCGGAAACTCTGTAGTGTCTAAACTCCGAAAAAACTATTTGTTTCTCTGAATCGAAGGTTAAAAACTAGGGCCTGGACTTTAACGCGTTAATTAACGTTTCTCACTGGATGAGTTTCAGGCGTACCGATTATACTGGAGCACCAACTAACGTTCATGACTTCAGACAACAAACCACAGTGAACAACAGTGGGAAATGTTGTTTTAAAAAACGGACGGATGGAAGCGTCGATAAGAGCACGGTTGTGTGCAAATTATGCAAAAAGGAATTCGCATATCACCGCAGCACATCAAGCCTCAAGTATCACCTCAATGCAAAACATATAGCAGCTAGCGTGGAAGCTAGCGTGGACGTTAGCCTCTTTTATCGCGTTCACACCATACAGTCTATGGTTCACACCAAAAAGAGCCGGTACTAAAATTAGTTAATGAGAACCTTTTTACCCCCACGAAAGTCCCTGCTAGAGAGCAGAGAGCTGCTAGAGAGCAGGGACTTTCGTACGGCTCTCTTGTGAGAAAATAGCTATATGTCTGATTGGCCGGGCGGATTGCAAACCACGCCCCGTAAAACTCCCAAAAAGTTTTGTGAAGCCGCCATTTTATTATCCTCGCATTAGCATTATTAGCATTAGCATTAGCCCAGCGCAGAAACGCAGAGAGACTAATTTATGGCAACACAAATAAAACATGGGAGCGGTGGAGATGAGGAGGTGTCGGCGTTCTGGCGATTTACTCGGAAGGCTTCAGTAGAAGCTGCTGGGAGTCCCAGCAGCTTCTACTGAAGCCAGTCCCTAACTCCGGGGACTTCCGGCCGGGGACTCCGGGTGGCAGTATACGCCGTGAAGTGGTTTGCGGCCTGCCAGTAAACCCAAAGCAGAAGAAGAACAAGTGACGTCAGCGGCTTCATTTGCCTAATCCTCCCTCAGGGATTTATTCCAGTGTGAACGCGATCTGTATTTAGTTCATGCGAACTAAAGAGTTCACATGAACTAAGTTCACATGAACCTTTGTGGGAAAAGTACTGCGGTGTGAATGCGCCTAATGGTATACTAAAATCCATGTGAAAAAAATTGCTTCTCACTGTTCTTAGGTCAAATATTTATATGCGATTAAAAATGCGATTAATTTCGATTAATTAATTACAAAGCCTCTAATTAATTAGATTAATTTTTTTAATCGAGTCCCGGCCCTATTAAAAACACAAAAGCATTGTACACAATTTAAACCTAGAGACTACTTTGGATATTGTAACTACGCAAGGAATACAACTTGAAGTGGTTACCTGTTACAAATACTTGGGTATCTGGCTGGATGACTGTCTCACTTTTAAACTTCATGTCAATAACCTGCTTAAAAAGCTGAGGGTTAGGCTAGGTTTCTTTTACAGAAATAAGTCCTGTTTCTCGCTTGAGGCCAGGAAAAGGCTAGTCACTGTGACCTTTTTACCTGTGCTGGACTATGGTGATTTGTTATGAATGCACCTGCCAATTGCCTGGTCAAGTTAGATGCTGCGTATCACAGTGCACTGAGATTTTTGACAAACTGTAAAGCACTTACGCATCACTGTACCCTGTATACCAAGGCGGTTATGCCATCACTTACTATACGGAGGCTCAGTCACTGGTACATTTTCATTTACAAAGCCATGTTGGATAAACTACCACCTTATATCTGCTCCCTGATCTCTCTGCGAATTGAAAGTACTTATTGCCTGAGATCGCATGCTGTGGTTTTATGAAATGTGCCAAGTGCTAGGACTGTCTTAGGGAAGAAAGCTTTTAGATGTGCAGCTCCACTAACATGGAACAGTCTGCAAAAAGAATGGAAAATTACCAAGCTAGTACCACTACATGTTTTTAAAGCTCGGTTGGATGCTACAAAATCAGATGCTGTTGGTACCTGTACTTGTGGTTAAATATGTAAATTGTAATCCCTGTACATTTTGCTGTATGATGTGCTTTTGTTGTTCTGTTGTTTATGTTTTTATGTCTTCTTGTGGAACCTACTGCTGCAGGTCTCCCTTGAAAAAGAGATCATTGATCTCAATGGGATTTCACCTGGATAAATAAAGGTTTTGAATTTAATTGAATTGAAACCAATCAATATTGTGTAATTAACAAGGATAAACTGATGTTTTTTAGTGGATGAGTAATTCAGATATCACTGTGTAACAGTGACGTGCGGTGAGGTTCATGGCTGGTGAGGCACTGACTCTTTCAGAATCAGATTTACAAATATTATATTTTGACCTCAATCGAAATATTCGGTTATTTTCAAAAGCTTTTTTAGTCTGATGCTTCGATTCATTTTAAACAGACTGTTCAACAAAAGGATAGGCTACCCAACGTCTAAATATTGGATTGTTCTTTCTTAGTAAGATCCCATTTTCATTACAATTGTGGTCTTACCTTGACTTGAAGATGAAGTCCATGCTATCCTTCTGGACAACAATCTCCATTACATTTTTGTAAAAGTCCTCCTTATCTTCCTGTAGTTTCAAATGTCTAGCTTGTTGTTTGCGTCTACCTCTGCGTAGAATAACAGTAGCAACAAGAACTTGTGGGCTCACTTGCGCCCCCTTCAGTGCGGCAGAGGTTATGGCTGCCTCCCCTGGTTTTTCATTGCCGTTGTGATGAGACCAGCGAGCCTAAATATCATATACGTGAAATAAGTTATTTGGAGACTATGGATGGCGAGGATAAATGTAATAAAGGGATCTACAAACATTACATTGGTGACATACAGTGAGATGGTGCAGGCATGCGCTTAGGGCCCGCTTTCCAGCCAGTTTCTGTGGGGTGACGCATTTTGAGGTGAGGCAGATCTCATCTGTGCCTCACCTCACCCCACAGTAACTGGCTTGAGCGCGCTCACAAAATAAGTGCCCGCGTTACATTAGTGCCCGCGCTCCAGCCAGTTACTGTGGGCTTACGTGAGGCAGAGCTCGTCCCTGCCACTTCTCATCGCTACCCGTAGTTGTAGCGGAGCTCGGCAAATTTGGTGATTTTGACTATAAAAAGCGATTGGAATCATACAGAAATCACACTTACAACACAGATCAGTGGAGACATTTTATTATTACTATTTAGTTTTTCTTTAGTTGTTTTCCCTTTACATTGGAGTATGACAGGTGAGGCTCTGCCTCCCCTGACTGCACGTCGCTGCTGTGTAATCATTTGACAGTGAGGGGAATATATCCGGTTTTATTATGAAAACTTCGAGACCGGAAAAACTGTTTTCACCCATGCTAACTTTACATGGAAGCTGCATACACGTTATCCTGGCGAGGCCTCAGATCATCTTCGTAATATCTATCAAACTATAGATCCTACACATCGACTGGACGTGGATTCTAAGAGTACAATATACACTTCTCGCTAGAAATCGAATCAAAAAGCATTTTAATGGCCAAACTATTCCACAATTTAGGATTTTCCAGAGAGGGTTATTTGTGAATAAACGTCCCTCCGGAGCGTTTCCGGGCCGGGAGCATGTTGTTTCTTACACGACCATTAGAGCACCTCTAGTGGTCGTGTAAGAAACAACATACACTTTAAAACGTGTCTCTGGGTCGTAATAAGGGCTTGAACAATCGGCCTATATGGTCGTTTTTGTAGGAGGGCAGACTGCAAAGAAGATGTGTTGTCTGAAAAACGTGTTATCTGTCTCCAAGTCTTGTTCTAACTCCAGGAGCACTGGCACTTATTTTTTCGGATTTTTCCAACACCACATGAATGCAGCAGAAATGGCGTATCACGCAATGGAAACATAGGTGAAACATCATTCATGTACCCTGTGATTTGGATCCGCTCAAAAAACGACACCCTTGCTTCTGACAGGTTTTATACAAATCTGAAATGTTTTTCCCTAAACTCTATGGTGGGAAAAATAAACCTCCTTAAAAGAGATACAAGACAACGGGTACACTGAGATGGCATTTTAACTATTAAAAGTTTGGAGGAAATGCAGTTCCTTTTCATTCTGCGTCTGATCCATAAATGATATGACTGGGGAAATAAATGTTGTGTAAGTAAACTTTGTCACTAATGATGAGCTCAATCAAAGACAGACACTCAGCAGATTCCTAAAATTGATAATTAAACACTTTATTTTTGTGAGTGTGAGCTCCTGACACCATATCACTTCATCTGGAAACAATTTTCTCAGCAATTTCACTTTACTGAAATTCACAGATGGTTGCCATTTTGTGCCAGTGCAAGATGCAACAACTTCTCAAGTTTACTGAAAGTGATGTTAATGAATGTGTGTGTGTTTGGTGTAAAGCCGGGATCAGGCTTATTTACAGCTTCACTGGTATCCCTCTGGAGGTTTTAGTTTGTATTATGAGCATGTTTCCCTCAAACAATTGAAATGTCCTGCCGACGGAGAGACATGTTCACTTTAATTAATAGTTTGACATTTTGGAATGTGATGCTACAGCCATGACATGTTAGCCTAGCTTAGCACTAAGACTGGAAGCAAGGGGAAACAAATAAATCCCGCTAAATCCCTTTAGCATTTGACACGTTAGCATCCACGTTAGATTAAGACAAAACAGAGATTACTTCGATTACAAAGTAGAAAATGAAGGAACTGAATTCTCCTAATATACGTGAATCGAATACTTTAAATTGAATGAAGGCCTACAATTACTTTTTAAGACTGCTGATATAAAATATGAAATGTACGGATACTTTGCCAATAGGAGTATGCATTGTGCGAGCTCCCAATTTAATTGGTGAATTAACATCAGCTCAATGGGGTTCAAATGTGTATTAATCTGTCTGACACTGGCCAGCGCCTCCCAATACTTTGACCAACCACATGGCACTGGAACAGCCTTAAAGACATGCTTCAATGCCCCTTGCAACAGCTGTGGAGCCATATTCTTATTATGTAAAATGTTTAATGTTTTAGTTTACATTGTAGTTTAATCGTGCTTGCTTCAACTGACCAATCAATTGCTTGATTTCCTCTTGCATGTGTTTTGTTTTCCTCTGATTTGCTGTGATTTGCTGTGTAATTGGCTGCTGACCAATTACACAGCTGAGCTGTTTTTGTTATTATCTGTTGCAAGTACACTCTCTTTACCCCCTTTATTATCAGCACAGAGGAAGTTGTTGCACAAAGTACATTTTAATCGTGTCATTTTAAATAGTGGGCTTTGTTTCATTGATGTCGTGGTGACATTAAAAGTTGAAGTCACTTTGGGCTATAACCAAGATGTGAGGACAACTGAGATGTATTTCTCTGGTATCTGTTATTCAGTTAAATCAACATGCTGTAGCCACAGTATGGGTCTTACCTGTTTTATCCCATTAAAGACATATTTGAATAACTTTCTTCTTTAAAAATAAGGAAAGATAACAAAGGGGAGAATCTTCAGAATGTAGATTAATGTTCTCTGCTTGGAAATGACTATTGTTTCTTTAAAGATGTTTTCAACACACTCATAACCTCACTCAACCTGTACTTCTGGATTAGTACTTTTAGTGTTTCCCAATAAAGCCAAAGGGAGATTACAACGACTACATTTGTTTAATATGTGGAACAACTGAAGTGGTGTAGGAGGAGTAATATGCTTTTAATTGATGCAGTTTATTTATTTTTCCATGCTCAGCTTGAAATGTTCATGCTATGCTGCCTCTGGATTCATATTCAGCATACAGAAATGTGTGCTATGTATTTTTCACCTAACTTTAAAAGAACAATTATGCATATTCTCTAAAAATGTGACTACACTTCAAAGCCAGGCTTTTCCCAGATAACATTTAAAGAAGTAGGTCACAAGCAAGATGGTTACATTTCTGGTAAACTCGGTTCCATGGGATATTTCCTGCACTTTCCCGGGAATCTTTGATTGTCCAAGTGTTTAAGATATTGGTGGACAGGACAATGGTGAGAGAAATGGTGGAAAATGGTGACTAGCAAGTGATCCTGTCTCTCCACATCTCATCCACACACACACACACACACACACACACACACACACACACACACACACACACACACACACACACACACAAAAGGGTTACTGTGACAAAACAAAACCAGATTCAGCTGCTGTAAAAGATACGTTAGCATCATCAACGCCAACTCACAGGTCAGACAAAATAATGAGTAAGCATTTGGTATTCAGGTTCCTTACTGAGCGAGCAAGCTGGACATTAAAGAGCCGCCACTATATGTGTGTGTGTGTGTGTGTGTGTGTGTGTGTGTGTGTGTCTGTGTGTGTGTGTGTGTGTGTGTGTGTGTGTGTGTGTGTGTGTGTGTGTGTGTGTGTGTGTGTGTGTGTGTGTTGTGTGTGTGTGTGTGTGTTGTGTGTGTGTGTGTGTGTGTGTGTGTGTGTGTGTGTGTGTGTGTGTGTGTGTGTGTGTGTGTGTGTGTGTGTGTGTGTGTGTGTGTGTGTGTGTCACTCCACCTGGCTATAATGAATTGGTGTGGCCTGTGACCCCTCCATCAGAATAGCTGGATGTGAGTTATGCCCAAGGGTATCTCTGCCAGCTAAATCATTTGGCTGGAGTGACTGCTAAAAAAACATCATAGAGAAAGCTTTTTATTACACAGGGCTGTAAAAAATAAATAGATTTTTAAGGATTTGCTTTGAACAGTTAATGACTAAACCTACATGTCCTTAAATGGTTCGTACTGCAAGTATCAGGGTTTCATGGTTTTGAGTTTTCCTTTTTAAACGTATCATTCTTATTTAGTTTGCTTGTTTGTGCTCTGCTGTCATTTCAGACATTGCCACTCCCATGTTTCTGCTTTCTTGTTATTAGATTAACTCACCGGCTCCTCTCCACTCACCTGCTCCACATTCCCTAATCAGCTCCATGGTTTGTATACAGGTCCACTTCCATTGCAATGAAGCCAAATTGTCTTGGTGCCATGAGCCTTAGTGGTCCAGCATTTCAGGCCACAGCCTAACAGTACCTGTCTTCTGCCTGAGTTTTTTACTTCTACCCTTTTCCCTCGGACTACAATTTAGCTTAGCCCTTTTAGTTTGCCTGCTTTGATTTGTTGTGCCCATACCCAAATGAACCAATGGGTCCATTTGGGTATGGGCACGTCACTTATACCCAGGAAGAAAATGAGAAATCTCCAACGAGGCGTTCTGGGGCAGCATAGACAGGTATTTAATGTGTTAGAGTTGTACTAGCTACAGGGTGTACTTTGAGGGTTTGTGACTCTGCAGACCGTTTACATGCAGAAAAACCTTCATAACACACAAGGGGACGGGTAATGACCAGAAAAGCATGACATGGGACCTTTAATGGATATTTACATGAATGCAGCGGGCAAGATTTTGGTATCGGAATGGTTCTGTTTTTGTTTGTAGTCTGAGTAGTATTGACCAACTGGATTGGGCTGGCTTGAATTGCAGGAGATTTTGGAGAGCAAAAGAGGCCTGATGCAGGCTGTAATGAAATCCCTGGAGACAATTTAGCTCTTGACTGAGAAGTGCATGGCAAAGGTAGACCTGGGCCAGACATCGGTTTTCCGGACATTAAATTGCTACATCCGAACCCCAGGAAAACCAATGGGTTACGGTGAAGCGCTCCATGTGACGATTAACTGATCTCCAGTTTATAACAGGTGGAGTGCACCTTTAACAGCCCACACAAAGAATTAGCTCATTTTCAGTGGTTGGTCTCTCTATACCGAGGAAAGTGACACATTTCGCACTATTTGTATTTTCATTCAGTGCAGTTAAATGAATTTAATCTATTTCTGAACCTGTACTGACCCCAAATATATTAATGTCATGGACTCTTTTAGAAACACATCAGAGCCTAGCTTCAGATCTGTCTGATAAGAGGTCTGTGTTAAGAAGAATAAACTGTCATTTGCACTGAAACACAGGGGAAGTGATGAAAATGAAGGCTGAAACAGAATCAAGACGGGTACAAAGGTCATCTACAAAAGACATTTCCTAATAGGGGATCATTATCCTGAATGAAACCATTAATCATTTTGCTTAAGGACCTCCACTTTGAAAGCTACTGATCTGGAACCGTGGTGGTCAGATAATAAGCCACTGTTTCCCCTTCCGTCTCCCCTCTTTCCTCCTCCTTTTAACCTCATTTTCTCTTTAAGGCGTCTCCTCTTTCTCACCCTCCAATCCATCATGATTCTGCTCTTTGCCCCTGTGGCCGTCAGATGAGAGAGAATGGCACTCGGCTTCTATATTCCTTATAAAATAACCGTAAAAAAACCTATCCAAATATGTCAATAACAATACCCATTAGCCATGACAGCAATAAACACACAGCAAGAAAAACAGTCAAGCGAGGCTTGTTATTATATCTAGTAAAGCATCAAAGTAAAAGTAATCAATAAGAAAATCAATCAAGCCTGTGATTTATACATCCTGGGATCCCCGGAGTTCAATTTGTGTTTTAGGATATTTGTCGGACTGAATCCAAGACATCCTGTCACTGATGATGATCACTTTTTAGCTCAAAGATAAATAAATCAGAGAGTCAATACTTACTTAACAGTTTTTTGCAGACAGACAGGTTCCACTGCCATGACACCAGCAGTGTTGCCAAATGCTGGTGAATGATTTATTTTCTGGTAGACATCTGTCATCATAGTATGATATAATACAATAATAATATAATGTAATATATTATACATTTGGGACAATGACCATAAAATGAACATATAACATACTTATTGCAGAGTTGTTGTTTTCAATGTCATCTCATCAGTTGTTCACAATCTTTGGTAAGGGAAATAGGTCCCAAGATGATTGATTAGATAAAAATGAGACTGTTGATAAAATAACATCCAGACAGTTTGTCTTTTTTTATGTTTTCACAACATTTAAGCTGCATTCTCATCATATGCATGTTCTTCTTTGCTCACCTGAAGTTGGGCACAGAGCCTTGCCGTGAACACAGCTAGTTTGTTTTGTTTCTATGTTTAGCTTCATACAGCTTTTCGAAATGTCAGCAGCAATCAGGGTACACTTTTGAAAACCGAAGACAACGGCAATGTCATCGCAAAGCCGCTTTACTGTGTATCCTGTAAAGGCAGCTTAAAAGGGTCAAAAATAAATCAGAATTGAATTTTGGCAAACTTGTAATAGTCTGCCTCACAATGATCACTGACTGGAATACCTACTGGCTAGCCCAGCTTTTTCATTTGCCTCTTTTCTTATCTGCAGCTAATAAGTGCACACTGTTTTTCTAAATAAGTCACCATTAGGTCTTCCTCCTCTCAAGCCCTAGTACCAACCCCCCCACCTTTTCCCCTGCAGTCCACTTGCTGAGTGATGAATGACCTCTCAATCATGGCATTGATCCCCCCAGAGGAAATAGCCATTAAATAAAACCGTAAGGTTACTAACAATGATGGGGACTTCACTCTACACTCCAGTCCTGGGAATTGATCAATGCTCTTACAAGTGCCTCTTAATATGGAGCTCAACTTTTCATGGCCACACAAACAGAGAATATAGTAACAGACACACCCAGAAGTAGAGCAGGCATCAGGACTGTATGAAACCAGATACGCCTGTTTATTTGTTGACCTTTCAATGAACTGCGGTCGGTCCACCACCCATGGCGCAGTGTCCCAATGCGTAGGCCGAATAGCTTGATGTAATTACCCCAGTCATATGGAAATCCTCTGGAACAAGAGACTCGCCATAGTCTGGCAAGGTAGGCAGACTCAATCTGATCTGTAATTTACATAAATGGGGATAAAAGACATGAGAAAATAAAATGATATGTAAAAAGCCTTGTGTTTATTGTCTGAGTTGTGTGTGTGCGTAAGAGATGGAGTAGGAGGCGGTAATAACAGGAACACCAGCCCACACTACAGATAGAGATTGAGATACATGGATGAATAAGTGATCAAAGGAAGAGAGTGGGCTGCACAAACAAGATGGAAACTTTGAGAAATGTAAAATGCTCAGCACCAGCAATCTCAGTCATTAACAATCTGCTGTTTATATGACATGATCTGCAGTCATTCATTGTCAGCATATTAAAATCGACTGATCATTTTGATAAAGTATCTTAACACTCGGATTCATGTTGTATTGTAGGTCATAGAGGTACAGAAGCCCTAAGCGACCAACCTGAACTTGTTTTCATTTGACAAATTGAATCTATAAGAGATCCAAAGTTATTGAAGACATTGTTTTGAAATAAAAAAAAAGTGTTTCGAGTAAGGGATGATATTTTGCAAGATTCCATATTTTAATAATTTATTTAACTGAACAGCCATAGGACTACATCTCTCGACCCCCCCCCGAAAAACAACATTTGTTATTTAAAAAATTACATAAATATCTTGTGATCTCTGTAAAAACAAAAACATGTAACTTCTCATCATAAACCAGGGGAAGTAGCCCCAACCCTAGTTTGAACTAGGTCTCTTTGGGGCTTCTATATAACCACAATTTAAATGTTTAATATATGTACATGAAACATCATTTTTTTTATTGACAGCTAATGATTTTTTCACTTTTGTCAATATGTGTGTGAGACAGCCCCTACTTTTGTATGAAATATGGAAGCAGTCATCTTGGCTGTTTAATATATCTATATAAAACCTGTGTATGCTAGCAATTGGGACGGAGCTTTATTTCCATTATATTATTTAAGATATTAGCTAAATATATGCCTGGATATGCATCCTCTGCGTCCTTACATCTAATGACCTCGACTGCTGGTCCCCATGGTAACACTGACTCATTTCCTGCCTAATGTGATTGGATGATCCCAGCAATTTTCCCTTTGGGACCTCTGCCTAGATCAGAGTGAGGACACAGTGGGAATATACTGAAGGAGAAAATGGTTGATAATAAATAAATATATAGTAAGAGAACACATTAGGAAATACATCTATTGATACACAAGTAATACAGTACATTTGCACATAAAGTATTAAATAAATCATTATGAAATAATTGTAAAAACTCACTAAATGGTGTTTCTATATTTATAACAGTTTTTAGCATTACTTAACAATTCTAATGCTTGTGGTGACACGTTATTGTTGTTGTGACCAACTTCCACTTTCCACGCAACCAATCAAATGCTGTTTGGTGAGATTTTTTAAATAATAGGTTAACCATTACAAATAAACATCACACAGTCTTTACAACACAGAATCTTAACCAGTGCACATTATTAAACCTAACATGAAAACTGCAGTCATTAAACCGCTCTTAAAAAAGGATAATCTAGATGTTTCAGTAATGAACAATTACAGGCCCATATCAAACCTGCCATTTCTAGGTAAAATAATTGAAAAAGTATTTTTCAACAGTGGAGTAATGTCTTGCATTTAAATAGCTGTTTCGATGTGTTCCAGTCAGGCTTTCGACAAAACCACAGCACTGAGACTGCTCTTGTAAAGGTCTTCAATGACATCCACTTAAACACAGACAGTGGCGGAACTTCAGTGTTAGTATTATTAGATCTCAGTGCTGCGTTTGACACTGTTGACCACAACATATTACTAGACCGACTGGAAAACTGAGTGGGACTTTCGGAAACAGTTCTAAATTGGTTTGAATCCTACTTAAAGGATACAAACAACTTTGTTTATATAGGTAAATACACATCTGAGTTGACAAATATGACATTTGGGGTTCCTCAAGGCTCCATCTTGGGGCCTCTTCTCTTTAACATCTACATGCTACCACTGGCTCAGATAATGAAAAACTACAAAATAAGTTACCATAGCTATGTGGATGACACCCAAATGTACATAACCATTTCACCAGGAGACTATGCTCCAATTCAAACACTGAGTAAGTGCATTGAACAAATCAATGACTGGATGTGTCAGAACTTTCTCCAATTAAACAAAGATACAACTGAGGTAATGGTTTTTGGAGCATAGGCAGAACATACTGTATAAAAGTTAGCGCTGAGCTTCAGTGTGCAATGTTCAAAACAACAGATAAAGCCAGAAATCTAGGTGTAGTCATGGACTCTGACCTGAGTTTCAACAGTCACATTAAAACAGTTACTAAATCAGCTTACTATCCAACACACTCTCACTCCCTAAGCGTCCAGGAGCGACGTTTGGTCAGTGTCCGTGGCGTCCAGTTGTGACGCTCCTAGGCTCCTTCAGCTTCATAAAGGGACGCAAATAGCTTTCAACTGATTGCAATGTATTCCCATCTGTGGCGGGATTTGACGCTCATGGAAGCACGGCATTCGTTTGTGTCGGCTGCCCTTAAAGGCAATGTGAGCGTCCATTCCCATTGGATAACGGAGAATTGTACACCCGGAAGTAAGTATTCCTCTTACTGTCGATTGATTTTACAGTGATATCTGCACTACTCATTGACTAAAAAACACCAGATTATCCTTGATCATTACACAACATTGATTGGTTTAAATTGTGTGCAATGCTTTTGTATTTTTCCCCTTAAATTCGGAGAAACAAATATTTGTTCGGAGTAAAGGATGGCAGAAGACACTACACTACCCAGAATCCCCAGCTATCGTTTGGACTACACCATGTGCTCTGTTTGACAAACCCCGTTTTTGTTCACCATTCATTCCAATGGCTCGTTCACGTGATCTTCAAATTTCTCCCTGCAAAAAAAGAAAACATGGCCGAACTTCGTTTTATTCTCGGTGGAAAATGCCAATTTTAAAGTTAGTTGGGCCATTAAAATGCGTTTTGATGTCATTTGATGCGAGAAATATGAGTTGTTATTTCAGATTATGTGTGCAGTGGATGTCCATGATCTTTAGTTTGCTAGTTATTACGAAGATTACTTCAGGAAATCGCGACGTTTTCATTGTTACCAAGGTGGTTGCTAGGGACGCTGCTATCGATATTATTTCTGTTATGTTGTGTAACTGTTTAATGGTGTTATCTTTATTGCTACCCCCTTCCCCGTCAATGTATAGTGTTGGTCCACAGCGCAAACATATTAGTTTAACAAAATCCGCATCTAAAGATACGTTATTTTCCCCTGTGCAATTCCAGTCTCACATCTCACAGCACATCGTCATTAACAAATACCGGAAACAGACCGAAAACTTTTTTAAAAATAAAATAATACTTTATTCCGAGTGTGCTTGCTTTTCTCTTTGAAAGTCATCACATAACGGCATTGTAATACACGGTTCGGCTGCATTACATATTACATATCTTCCGTAGTTCTCTATTTATAGAGCCCTGATGAGAAGACTTATAGACAAACATGAGGAACTGAAAACGTGACGTGGATCATAAATATATCAGCCATTAAACAACATCTTACATTTCTTTTCACACAATACGTCTCCTTGCAGTATCAACACTAATTCGGCTGACTTTTATATTTGATCCAATTGGTAGATAGGCTGTATTTACACCATAAAGGTGCACAGCTGATATAAAGGGACACCTAGTGGTTAAAGCATGTTATTGAATTTCATTATTTTTATTATTAGATATTAATAGGATCCCTATAAAGTATATTCATTACTCGTTATTCTCTACTAATAGTTAATTAAAGACTGTATATAATGACTATTTTGCACATCCCTTTCAAGATTTTCTAAGGTTTATTGACATATCATATAGGCCTACACAACTATGGTGTAGTTCTGCATTGAATGAAAAACTTGGGTCGCAGGTTCCTCAATAGTGCATTACAAGACATCTATCAATATTTGTGCATACCTCCAGCAATGTTAACTATGTTGAAGCACTTATTTTAACTGATATTATACATAATGTATTATACTCTTATAAGATGTATGTAGATATTTCATCTCCGGCCTTGTCAGGTATTGAACAATCAATAAATAAAGAACACAGAATTGTTAAATATAAAACACAGAATTTGTGTGATTATACTAAATGATTTACAAATAAACACCACTGCATATTTACAACTGTTACACATGCTGATGTAACGCAAATGTTCCAACTTGAGATCAATAAAGTATATCTTATTTTAAGCTGATCGATGGCTACTGCCAAATTTGCAAAATTTGCCTCTGAACCTTGACAAGTGCATGTTTCAGGCTTATCAATTAATGTAATGTAATGTTATCAATTAACAATAGGGGTCACAAACATAAGACCAGCTGTTAAATAAAGCTCTTCTGACCTTAGCTGGCATGTGTGTATATATATTAATGCTGCCCATTATGGGCACAAGCAATTTTCACCCATTTATTAATTATATGTTTTAAATTTGAGTGTTTCCTATCCCCTAAACCTCCAGGGATGTACACAGTTTAATACTGGCAACTTCTTATTATGGGAAATACGAAAACGTCTTTTAAAACTACAACTCCCAGTAGAGACGTGCCATAGATAGAGAACATGTTGCGAAACAGAATAGCCAGCATGTGTAGTTCTGGGGATGGGGTGGGGGACGCGGTGGACCCGTTCAAATCCAGTTTTGGACAGTCTGCCGTGGTTCCATCCCATTTCAAGTGCTGTTCGAGAATCGGCGTAACCCTCGGAGCACACTCTCCAATCACAGAGCTTGAGGACTATCACGGGGTTTGTCAAACAGAGCACATGGTGTAGTCCAAACGATAGCTGGGGATTCTGGGTAGTGTAGTGTCTTCTGCCATCCTTTACTCAGAAAAAACATTTGTTTCTCCGAATCGAAGGGGAAAAATAAAAAAGCATTGCACACAATTTAAACCAATCAATGTTGTGTAATGATCAAGGATAATCTGGTGTTTTTTAGTCGATGAGTAGTGCAGATAACACTGTAAAATCAATCGACAGTAAGGGTAATACTTACTTCCGGGTGTACAATTCTCCGTTATCCAATGGGAATGGACGCTCACATTGCCTTTAAGGGCAGCCGACACAAACGAATGCCGTGCTTCCATGAGCGTCAAATCCCGCCGCAGATGGGAATACATTGCAATCAGTTGAAAGCTATTTGCGTCCCTTTATGACGCTGAAGGAGCCTAGGAGCGTCACAACTGGACGCCACGGACACTGACCAAACGTCGCTCCTGGACACTTAGGGAGTGAGAGTGTGTTGTACTATCACCTTAAGAATATATCTAGGATTAAAAGACTAATGTCACAGCAGGATTTGGCAAAAAAAGGTCCATGCTTTTATCTTCAGTAGACCCGACTACTGTAATGGTGTCTTCACAGGTCTCACCAAAAAATCTATTAGAAAGCTGCAGCTGATTCAGAACGCTGCTGCTCAAGTCCTTACCAACACTAAGAAAGTGGATCACATCACTCCTGTTCTGAAGTATTTACACTGGCTTCCTGTGTGTCAAATAATTGATTTCAAAATACTGCTGCTGGTTTATAAACCACTGAATGGTTTAGGCCAAAAATACATTTCTGACCTCCTGCTAAATTATGAACCATCCGGAACTCTCAGGTCTTCAGAGACTGGTCAGCTTTCTGTCCCCAGAGTCATAACTAAACATGAAGAAGCAGCGTTCAGTTATTATGCTCCAAATATCTGGAACAAACTCCCAGAAACCTGCAGGTCCGCTGCAACTCTTACTACTTTTAAATCCAGGCTGAAGACTTTTCTTTTTGCCGCTGCTTTTAATTGATATATTCATATCTTAAACTGCACTGTAACTTTTATTATCTTTGCTTTTTAATGCCATTTTCTTAATGTCTTTCGTTTTTGTAAAGCACTTTGAATTGCCTTGTGTTGAGTCCCCCCAAAGGTAGTTAAAGTCATTATTGGGGTTGAAGTCCCCTCGTAGGTGGTTAAAGTCCCCTACGTATGCCGTTTTGGTTTCAAGACCCTAGTTTGCGGAGGACACCAAAAAAGTCCTAGAAAAGACAACTTAAACTTAACTAATATGCATTTATTTAAAGAAAAGAGGAATAGTTTTGGCGAAAACTAAAAAGGTACCATGGGGTACAGGAATTAGTTTTGGTTTCAAGACCCTGGTTCACGGAGGATACCAAAACAGTCCTAGAAAGACAAGGTACATTTAACTATGTGCATTTAAAAATAAAAAAGACGAATTGTTTCTGCGAAAACTAAAAGGTACCATGGGGTCAGATTATAATTTTCCAAAGGGGGGTTCTTTCAGATGTGTGTATCTCACACTGCACTATAACTGTGATTCATGTATCTTTGCTTTTAAATGAGTCTTTTTAAATGCCATTTTATATCATTGCTTTTAAATGAGTGTTTGTAGATATCATTTCATATTATGTTTCTTAAATGCTATTAATGTCTTCCATTTTTGTAAGGCACTTTGAATTGCCTTGTGTTGAAATGTGCTGTATAAATAAACTTGCCTTACCTAACATTATTGAGTTGGTAAAATAATCAATGCAACATGGCCTGTGTTGATTCATGTCCACTCTACCTGTATCCCCTTATAACCAAGGTTCACTTCAAACCACTGTTGGCTTCAGGCTATGTGATTGGACAAATTGTTACGTAAATAAATAAATACTTTTTTTCCAAGTGACATTCATAAAAAAGATGCCTCCTTTTGCAAAAATCTACTTTAACAGATATTTCTCAAAGGATTAGCCTTAAAAACTAATAATATATAAAGAAAAGTTCTGGAGATGTTTCTGGAATAAAAACAATAATATTTGATCAGAAAAAGAAAGCTCAGGGACAGAACAATGGAGTGACAAAATAATCGGGAAATGAAAGGGAAATACGTCTGTGTGTGTGTGTTTATATGTGTGTGTGTGTGTGTGTGTGTGTGTGTGTGTGTGTGTGTGTGTGTGTGTGTGTGTGTGTGTGTGTGTGTGTGTGTGTGTGTGTGTGTGGTCATAAGCTGGTTTTAACAAGGGATGATTAATGGAGTTAAACGTTTTTTTTTTTAAAGGCAGCCAAGTGGTTGTTGGATCACAGAAGGAAGTGTCCAGCAGCTGCTTGTCTGTAACCACAGAAGGGGCTCAGATCAAATGGTCCTACTTCTCCTCGCCGATAATGTGTCTTCCTTTCATGATGCAACCTGTGGAGAATGCAGTAATAGGGACTTACCCATAACCATCTGTCTAATTTAGAAAGCTGGATAGAAGATCGCGTTGCATGGAAGAACATATTGCCACTGCCATTAGCTCTTCCAGAAGTGTACCCTAACTTAAACCAGAGTATTCTTACATAATGGGTCTCAAAGATACACCAGACAAGATGGGGTTGAAATTCAGAAGTGCAATTCCACAAATTCAGTTTTGGCTCAAATTAATTTGTAGTGTTCGAAGTCTCGAATGAACTCCTTAAACTCCTCAGTGTCATTTAAGTTGCATCCTTATCAGTTATCATTAAGCTAACCAGAACAAATGGGGCTTGAAATTATTCAATAGAGCTAATAGCCTTTAAGCTAGTTTTACATTAGCTAGGCAAATTTAGTTTGCTGTTTGGACTGAACCATTCTTAAACTTCTCAGGGAAAGTGATGGCTAAAGAAGAAAATACATTTCAAGTATCTTCCCATCATCCTTCATTGAGCTACCAAGTAAAAGTGGACTTTTCATCAATGTTCAGTAGAGCTATAATAGCCTAACGGCCCGTCCACACGGCGGCGTGCGTTGAAGCTTCAACGCTTCTGCCCATTCACTTTGAATGTTCAACTTTTGAAGCTTCGGTGGAAGCGTCAGCCAATCAAATCATAAGCCAGTGCAAGCTCTAGCCAATCAAACCGCATGCTTGTGTGTCCGGGGCGGGAGATTCATGTGATTGGTTGTTGGTCGAGTTTCAGAAAAGCTCACCGGCAAGCTTCAACGCACGCCGCCATGTGGACGCTGCGTTATAGCTAGTTTCACGTTAGCTATAGGTAAAAGTTGTTTGAAGTCTGGATTGAACCATTGTCAAACTCCTCAGGGAAAGTGATGACTATAAAAGAAGACATTTCAATTGTTTCCTCATTGTTAGCTCATTGAGCTAAGCAGAAAAATCCATTGCTCAAAAGAGCTAATAGCTATACTGTCACAACCTTAAGGAGAACCCAAATGCAGCACTCGAGAAACCAAGGAGAATTGGTAATAAACTTTATTGGAGATTCTACTGGATCTGAGGAATACCAACCGAGCAGTTTAACGCACCGGAGGACAGCGGGCAGAAGGTGAGTCAGGGATAGGCAGAGAGTCAGGGAGTAAGCGAGGCGGTCAGCGTAGATACAGGCAGGGTCGGATGACAGGCCAGACAGGATAGTCGAGGGACAGGCAGGATCAGGGGACAGGCAGAGCAGGCAGATGGAGGACAGGCAGGGTCGGAACCGGGTAGGCAGTCTAGTATCAAACGCGGGAAAGACAAGCATGAGGCAAAGTACAATCTGGAAAAGAGTGTGTGTAAGGTGCAGGTTTAAATACTGGCAGAAGCTAATGGGTGCAGAAGAGAAAGAGAGTGAGCTAACGAGTGGGTGTGGAAAACAGGTGAGACAGGTGAATGAAAACTACTGGTGAATGATGGAGCAGACTATGACAGAACCCCCCCCCTTAATGGATGGCTCCTGACATCCCTAAATGCTAATCTACAGAGGAGGGTGGGAGGTGGGATTAATACTCATCTGAAAAAGTTCGGTAACACTTTATTTTGATAGTCCATAGTTAACACTCTACAAGTCATCAGTTGACATTCAACAACACTGTTTCAACAGACAAGTAACATGCATTTAACTAACTGCCAGTAGAATATAAGGTACATCTCAAGTGTTGATCTATAGATTTTACAAAAAGTGTCTGTTGACTGTCAACATGTTTTTGCAACAGGTTACTATCTGTAGATTGTGAGTTCTTGTGAAAAACCTTTTTTTCTCAAGTGAATGCATTAGGCTTCTGTATTTATCTTATATATTAGTCAAATAAAACAGGAACAGGTGTTTCTAACTCAAACATTACATACATAATGAATACATAAAGTTTGTGATCAGTTTTGAAAAACATTTCGCTTTATTCCCATGTCTGTTGCATATAATTAGTGGATGAATGTATGTGTTCTGTTGATAGGTTATAGACTTTCTACTGTTCTCAACTGTTTTTCACTTTAATTGGATAGTCCTAACACATGCCTACAAACGCTTAGTGGAGAATGCCTACTAAAAGTATACTGATAGTCAACTTAGTTGACGATCAACAGATAGTCAACTAAACTCTAAAGTTGCTTATCTGTTGATCACCAACTAATGCTTAATGTAATCTTTAGTGGACATCTTGACTCAACAGATTATCAACAGATAGTCGACATGACCCTGTTGACTTTCAACTGACAGATTGATTTTGAGTAGTTGATTGTCAATTTTGAAGATGTTGACACAATATACAGATAGTAAGGTTGAATATTGGTTAATACGCTGTTGACATGCTACTAAATGTCAACTGATGACTTATAGAGTGTTAAATATGGACTATCAAAATAAAGTGTTACCAAAAGTTCTTTCGGCCTCCCTCTCCTGCCCCCTGTGGGAATCTGCGTCCTCATCAGAAGCCGGCCCCTCGCTGTCCTCCTCTGAAGAGCTGACGGTAAGAGGAGAGACTCTCCCTGTGTCTCTGCCCGTCGACGTGACGGTCTTAGACGGTTGCTCGGGATTACGCCGATGGAACTCCCTGATGAGCCGGGGGTCCAACACATGACGATCTGGAACCCAAGCCCTCTCCTCAGGGCCGTAACCCTCCCAGTCCACCAGGTACTGGACTCCTCTTCCTCTGCAACGGGAACGAAGAAGTCGTCGGAGAGTGTACGTAGGCCCGCCGTCAATCATCCGGGGGGGGGTGGTGGGGGAGGGACCGCAGGAACCAAGGCACTCTCTCGCACAGGTTTGATCCTGGAAACGTGGAAGGTGGGATGGATCCGCAGAGTCCAAGGCAGTCTTAGCCTTACTGCTGCGGGCCGTGAACGCCACAAGAGCAGCTTCAGAAGCGAAAGTGTGTGGCTGCAGCGCAAACAGGATAGAACAGTTAGTAAGAAACGGGCTGCAGCCCTCCGGTTCCCCGGCGTAGCGCTCCGGAGTTCCCACCCGAGGCTCCGGGGTAAATCCCATCAGAGGTGATGCAGAAGCGGGTGTCGACGGCATAGGAAGAGGCGCTGGAGCGGCCACTCCTGCCGCTAGCCGTTAGCTGCTGTAGCTGTGCAGATAAATAGGTTAGCGGCTGGTCATGTGAAGAGTTAGCATGATGAGCCTCGGTGGCCAGGGCGGCTATCGAGGCTTCCTGCCTCTGGAGAGCGTCCTCAACTCTCAACGGTCTCTAGGTGAAGAGGAGTGCGCTGGGTCCATGTTCTGGCCAGATTTTTCTGTCACAACCTTAAGGAAAACCCAAATGCAGCACTCGAGAAACCAAGGAGAATTGGTAATAAACTTTATTGGAGATTCCACTGGATCTGAGGAATACCAACCGAGCAGTTTAACGCACCGGAGGACAGCGGGCAGAAGGTGAGTCAGGGACAGGCAGAGAGTCAGGGAGTAAGCGAGGCGGTCAGCGTAGATACAGGCAGGGTCGGATAACAGGCCAGACAGGATAGTCGAGGGACAGGCAGGATCAGGGAACAGGCAGAGCAGGCAGATCGAGGACAGGCAGGGTCGGAACCGGGTAGGCAATCTAGTATCAAACGCGGGAAAGACAAGCATGAGGAAAAGTACAATCTGGAAAAGAGTGTGTGTAAGGTGCGGGTTTAAATACTGGCAGAAGCTAATGGGTGCAGAAGAGAAAGAGAGTGAGCTAACGAGTGGGTGTGGAAAACAGGTGAGACAGGTGAATGGAAAACTATTGGTGAATGATGGAGCAGACTATGACATATACGTTAGCTTGGCAATAGTTTTAATGTTAACAATGACTTTGTACTGTGAAGTTCTTCCAGGGGACAGAGTGGTAACAAATAATTACCCAATTACCAAAGTTACCAGCGGAAGTGCTGCCTCTGAGGCCTCACTGAGAGAATAAAAACCTGCAGTTCAAAAATCCCTGAGTGCATCTTAATGGGAAATTAAAAAATCCACCAAATATTGGAAGGGATGTTGTTTTCTGTGTACCTGTTTAAAGAAAGATAATAACAATATTTTATTTTCAATGTCTGAATTGTGACACATTCCCCAAATGCACTTGGGCTTGCTAAAACTCGGACTACCAGATACATTTTGATGTCTTGTATGTCACTTCTATGGCTTATATTTGTCGGGGCATGATGCCTTACAGAGAGACAAAGTACAAATCAGACAGAATTATGCATGTGGAGGAGTCTTTCAAGGATTACCGGAAAGAATGGCTTTCAAAAAAAGTTCCTTGTTTCTGACACTTACAGTATAGATCTATATTAGTCACCGTAAGAAAACTGCCAGTCGTAGCAAGCAGGGAAAACATCACATGAGTTAAGGGATGTAGACTTCATTGTCATTCTCCTAATGAGGCAGGAGGTCTATAACTTGTTCGGCTGCACCCCCGCTGACCCCCACTTGTTGTCTGCTTGTGGTTGAGGTCTCAATTCATTACATCCTGAGGCTCATTTTTGACATTCTTGACTCGCCTTCTAATGTTGCACTTTATCTTGTTTTGATAGTCTTTTAACAACAGCAAACATCATGTGCTGGTATTGTTAGGGAGGGGAGTGTGTGGAGATGTTGTTCTGAAAAACATGACATTTCCTATTGGAGCATCTCTTTATTGCAAATTGCCATACCTGCCACACCTGTCGCATGAGACTCTGGACACTATATTTTTAGGTAATTACTGCTTTGCTGCACTAGATTGTAGACAGAAGGCATGACAAATAGGGGAGTTGCAGAGATTACACGTGACAAAGGTCATGCACCAGACAAGTATGCTTCTTATAGCCGCTGTGCCCCCAGGGAACCCAGCAGAACACAATTTCCTATGAATTGTCTCTGGTTGCTTCAGTCTGTGCAGTGGTTGCAGCATGCAGAACAGGACGTTGGTTTCTAATATTTCCGGCCAGGTCTAGCCATTTAAAAGCATCTATTCTCATTAAGTGAGATGCACTTGTGGTTTGCATCATCCAGGAAGAGGTTTAATCCACACCTCCGCAGCTGCATGGCTAGGGATGGGTATCGTTTGAAATTTATCGATTCCGATTTCGATTCCGGTTCTGCTTATCGATTCCGGTTCTTATCGATTCCCCGTTTCGATTCCAAAATTGTAAAATAAAGAGGTCAAACGTTTAGATAACAAAAATATATTTATTCTTTTCAGCTTTAACTGAAATTGTTACTAAAAAATATACATGCAATACAAATGTATTGCACAATAGCTGTGCTTTATTTTAACTGAGCTATGCCTGTGGCAAGCTATTAACAGGCATTACACTTTGCCTTTCCTTTTTCTTTTTTAGTGTAGTGGAGCCTCACTTCAGAGTGTTTACCGCGACCTATCTTTGGTGTTATGAAGTGACTGAGCTCGTGAAATGTCTACGGGAGGGCGGGGGAGCATCGCTGCGGGGCAACTGTGGACCTCTGTCGCCTGTCAGCGCAATTTATATGATGCCGTTTAAAAAAATGAAGGGCGGTGCCGGCCGTCAGCGTACCGAGCCGGCCGTCAACGGCCCGCTGACGACCGGCCGTTCTGTGATTCTCCAGGTCCGCCCTGTATTCCACCGGGTCACCGCAGCACCGCGGTGCAGACGGACCCGCTGGAATACAGGGTCTACCGCGTTTAGGAACCGTTAAGCAGAACCGAAATTGTGTATTTTGTATGGGTACCCGGTACCCGGCATTTTCTTATCGGTTCTCATCTGGAACCGAGTTTCGGTTCCCAACCCTATGCATGGCAATAATAGAAGAGGACTAGACAGACAGTCGACTGGCACAATAAATAGCTCTATAAATCTACTGTGTGTGTGTGTGTGTGTGTGTGTGTGTGTATGTGTGTGTGTGTGTGTGTGTGTGTGTGTGTGTGTGTGTGTGTGTGTGTGTGTGTGTGTGTGTGTGTGTGTGTGTGTGTGTGTGTGTGTGTGTGTGTGTGTGTGTGTGTGTGTGTGTGTGTGTGTGTGTGTGTGTGTGTGTGTGTGTGTGTGTGTGTGGTGTGTGTGTGTGTGTGTACACCTCACCCCAGGGGAGTAAGTTAGTGGTCACAACAGAGGTGGTTGCTAACTTCCTATCTGTCTGCATTCCTGAGCCAGATGAAATAACAGAACAATACAGATGAAAACACATTCCACGCAGCAGAAGGGGGGCAGAGATGTTCTTATAGTGGCGTCTCATTTAAAGTGTTACCCAGTGTGCATTATTTTGTCTCTCGGCTCTCTTTTACTTGATATCTCTCTGCTACCTAATCTGAAACTCTGTTTTACAATCTTGCATGAGAATACGATAAAATTATCGATTTGGGGGGATTAGGATTTTTGTGGTGTTTTCAGATATGTGACCCTTCTATCGCAAGGGCGCATTCTGAGATTATCATGGATTAAGGTTTTGTTCATTTTGGGGGTTTTTGTACATTTTTGAACAAACCAGAAGATAAATATATTTGAAGCTTCTACAGACAGTGTGCCAACTTCTGCGAGCATCGTCTCCTCTCACTCCGATGAGCTCCGCTCCCCCTCCCTCCCTACGCCTCATAAGTAATGAATGACAGGGTGATAGTAACACGACAGGGTCAAGGAAAGTGGTTTTCATCTTATCTCACAAAAAAACGAGTTTTGGCTTACAGAATATAAAATGTTGTCAAATACAGGTGATAAATACAGCAATGATGCTTCTAAAAGTATGGTTATGAGTGGCAAACTGAGCAAAAACACACATTCTTGACCACCCTTTAGTTCTGTCCACTTGAATCAAAGAGTTTGCTAATTTAAGCTAGGCTAGGTTGAGAAGAAATGCATTTTCTTTTAAATTACAATTTGTTCTCTACGAGGCGAACTCAGACTCCACACTAATTATGAATATGTTCAAGTTTGCACACCAATTTGTAAACCTAACCAAGCTGGGAATGTATGTTATAACTCCAACATAATGACTGCCAGACAAATGGGCCAACTGGACATTTTCGTCGGGAAATTAGGGTTTCGGCACAGCAGGTCATCGGAACAATAGCATGGCAGCTACCGAGAACCCATTCTGTGAAGTTGTCAAAAAGCCTCATTAACTTTCAAAATGAGTCAGGAGAAATTTTATTTGGAATCGCAAACCTGAACTTGAAATAACGCCCACACTTAGCTGGTTATCAATCCAGTCAGCCGGTACAAAGTAATGTAGGCGGACAGCAGATAGACAAGCAGACCCCTACTCAGCCCACTCAGCCCGTCAGGAGTTCAAGACTGAAGCCCCGAGCTGAGAGGAGGCGGAGGTGGAAGGTATGTAGAGGCGAGAGTCGGCCCAGACTCTATGCACTGAATCCTTTATTCTGAGGCAGACATGAGAGAAAAGGCACAGTAGTTATTAGACTGATGGAGGGAGGCGGTGGGAAGTGACTGATGGCATGAAATGAGTTACAGACATCAAAAACAGAGGGACATCTCTGAAGAAGAGGTGGGCATGATATGTTTTCATTCAATTAAGAGTCAGAAAGTGGCAACACAAAAATGCCAACACCTTAATAAACGTTCAGCTTTAGCAAAGAAGAATATTTTAAATGATGTTGTAATTTGCACTTTTAGCTTTAACAATTCAAATTGGAACTGAAGTGCCAAAAGGGACCGAACACATCTCTCAGCCCGACTCTTTCTCGCAGTCTCTCTTTCATCTGCGTCAGGGTGCAGGCACATCTTAACTTTGAGGATGCTATCACAGGAATCCTTCTGGCTCCGGTCGGGATCTGACGACAGAGCTAAAACGAAGACAGAACAGACTCACCTCGACAGCGTGGTGAAAGAGGGAGATGAAGCGAGGCGAGAAGAGATTCTGCCATAAAAAAAGATGAAAATGGGGGAGGATGAGAGCTGAGACATATAGGCCCGAGCTGAAAAGAGTTCTTATCACTGTCAGCCTGAAGAGGAGCGCAGTCTGAGTACTGCGAGTACAGACTGAGGAAACTATTTTCGTAGAAAGAGGCGATTAAAAAAAGTAGCAATATTTTTAATATAATATCATATTGAATTAGCTACCTGAATCATTAGGTTGTTAGCTAGCTTTCTTTAATCAGCACTAACAAATGAAACTAAAATAGTTCCTGTAATTTCAGGCAGTATTATTCATGCAAATGTTCCTCAAAATAGAACCATATTTTCTGAAACCCATTGCTTCTTATAAACAGGATGTTGTTTCTTGGATCTATTTATGCTAAAAGTGCAATACGCATTCCTGTTTTCTAGCTTCCAGCTCTTTTTCCTTGTGACATGCAGAAGTCCAAAATGTCTCTGAATTGATTGTGCATTGATTCAACTTTTGAGGCTTTTGAGTTTGAAAGTTAACAATGCAAAACTAACTCTTAAAAAATAACTTTTTAAGAGACACAGGTTATTAAAAACGAATTACAGTTAGCTCTCTTGCCATGAGTTATATGAGAAGCGCAATAGCACTCTGATGTTTGGCCAGAACATCCAGGACTGGAGGCTAGAGTTGATCATGTTAGCATAAAGAAGAGAAACAGCTAGCGTTCGCAAAGTTCGGAAGTGACTGTATCCTAAAAAACCTATCTGCGCAATTCACATGAATGGATGAAACATGGACTGATCTTAATTACGGGGCAGATACACACATTATGTTTCACTTCATTAATGTTGACAAATTAGCAATTTGTGCTGCATTTAACTGGTGTTGGTACAACCTGATATATAGTTGTCCCTAACACTTACCCTAAGAGTTCATGTGAATTACCCCCGAAACCGGATGAGCATCCATGTTGTTTCCTCATTAAAATGTATAGCTCATGAACAAAGAAGGACAAGAAGAACAACTTTAAAGCTTGGGAAAATGGGACCATCCAAGGTTCTTGTGAATGCGCCATCGTCCTTGGCATAAATCTGCTCTCGTCAAGTGCCTGTAATCTCATTTGATTGGATAACCCAGAGGCCAAGGTGGATCTTAAAAACACTTTTCTTTTATATATACTGTACATTTCTGTCATAAGAATTAAGATTTGTTTTATATTATCTGTGTCTTTACATACTTTAAAAATGTCATGGCAATCAGGTCAAGCTGTCCTGAAGCCCACCATTTATTATTTGAAATTCCTGATTGTGTACAGATTGAACAAACTCAACACATAGTGTGTATTATTGAGTTTTGCAGGGGCTGGGGGCCAGATTTGGCATTTTAACTTCCTATTTACTTGATACTTGGGCCTCTTGAAAAGCACGTGTTTTTCCCAAAACTATTCATTTAAAAAAAGAGTGTATACAAAGAGCTGTCTTTCTACGGGAACTCCACGTGTCCAAAAGTGTTGTTTAGCTGCAGAACTGCAAGTATTTATCCTGTTGAAGTACCCTTGAGCAGACGTTCTGAATGTCATTAGTGATCAGTCATGTTTTTGTTGATTCTGGATATAAATTATTTACATGCATCATTGGCTAATGATGCATGTAAATAACCTATAAATAATAACCTGTTATGAATGCTCCTCTGAAACAGAACTAGGTCATTGGGACTTTGGGACTTTGGAATCCACCTGGTGCGTAAATGTTTCTCATTTCCCCACATGTAGACACACACATGCACTTTTCATTCCATTCTCCATTTGGCATCTGTTTGTTTTCTGCTAGTCAGTTGCCCGCCTGACCACTCCTGCCCCAGCTGCGTGGAAAACATGACGGCATCTCCAGAGCCGGTGCAGGACCAGGGGCTCGGCTCCTGCTGTGTGGCCCACTCACGCTGCCTCTTTGTGGGCTCAGCTCCAGATGTCCCTGCCCTGATGAAGGCCGGGTTTCTTCAGATGATGATGATGTGTGTGTGTGTGTGTGTGTGTGTGTGTGTGTGTGTGTGTGTGTGTGTGTGTGTGTGTGTGTGTGTGTGTGTGTGTGTGTGTGTGTGTGTGTGTGTGTGTGTGTGTGTGTGTGTGTGTGTGTGTGTGTGTGTGCAGCCCTGACATCTGTGAGACTGCCAGAAATCATGAGTATGTTTGATCATCAGGATCTTGTATCCCGATGTTTACTCTAAGTGTTTGTGTGTGTTTGTGTGTCTGCTAAATCAGCTTGATAGCCTGCAATCATCACACACACCATCGTAACAAACGCATACATTTACAGATCCAAGCCCCTGGACAAAAATGATATTCAACAGTTACATGGAGGAAAAAAGACCGACAAAGAAGAATAAAGATAAAGGATAAATCTTTAATACAACTGGTCTCACTTTTGATGACGCACATGTTATATATGACTTACCTCATCATTTGTTCTGTATACAGATGCCCTACTCTGTTAATGGCTATGGGACACACCACTTAACACTCACAAGATGCCATTACTAGAAAAGGTCAGATGAAGAGCTTAGTGTTAGAGCTTTACTCTTTGCTGTCAATAGCTACTTAAAAATCTCTGCACATAGCAGGTATGGTCTAGGCAGGGACAAATAGATACCTCCGGTGGATGGCAGTTGGAAAATAATTTGGCCGGCTATTGTTGATCTGAGAATCTTAATCATCTGCAAACTCAAAACGTAACACATCCTTCACCCAGAAAATGTTATCTTATGGATTTTAATTCTTATTCAAATGATGATCTCTGCACAAACATGAGGTTGGTTCATAAATGTAAATGTTTTGGGACTGCAAATGCGTTGATTGTTTCGATTGACAAAGTAAGCCATCTTACTTTGTCAAACATAGCCTACTTAAAGTTGTTTTGCCTTGACTTCTTCTTATTTGACCAACCTGTTAAGCCCGAGAGACCCCGGTAACGGGGGCCTCCTGCAATATCTTGCAGAAAACAGTGCCTGAGGGCATGTTCATTTAATAAACTATGAATGTTTTTTATCCATTTAACGGAAAGAAACTCATCTAACTGATCATTTAAAAAACATTTTCCAAAAAAAACCCACAATGCTAACGCTAAGCCTCTGAATTAGCAACGAGCGAAAAATGCTAACAGATGACTGCACCGAAATTCACTCACAAAACCTTATTATTTATCTTTGCTGCACATCTCAACCCATCGTTTCACATCGTGAGGGGACACAGAATCGATGGGTACCCTCATTATCACTCAATGATACGAACTCTCGGAGATAATAACAAGAACACACATCAAAATATATGGAGCTAGTTAGCTAAAAACGGCAAAATGGCTCACCTGTGTGGTAGTCTGGTCAAAAGTGGTCTTCAATGGCATTAAAACGATAAAAAACGATGCTGAAGTTAATCCATAGGTTAATCCAATGTGTCTGTGTCCCTTTGAAATGATTTCTGATAATCCATGAGCAATAAACCTGCTTTTCGGTTTTGAGATGTCAGACCTAGAGACAGCTTCTCTCTGGAGCAAAACAAAAAAATTGTTCTGGGAATGTCTCAGGGCTTAACAGGTTTTAATGAAATGTCAACTGTAGTGCTTACATACTGAACAAAAAATGAATACAATGGCCCCTATTATATAAATGTAAATGAAACTGAATGTACTATGGATGGGATTACAATGTTACCTTTTGTTGAGATAATATAGGCTACTGCTAAACAAAAGCGATCACAAAAAAATCAGAACAGAACAGATGAAGGTCTAATGAAGCAAATATGAGTTTAAGTCCAGGTTACATTAACTACATTTTAGCAGATTTACCTTTCTGTCAGACAGAATTCTCTGACAAGAAACTGGACCTTTTTATCTATGCTCTCTTCAAAGCCACCAGAATCCATTAGCAAAACACGTAATTTTACCTCGAATAACTTTGGAGTTGTTTGTCGACCTCTGCATGTACTGTTTAGTTTGTTTGTGTTTTTGTGTGAATTCTTGAATTGGGAAAAACATTTAAAACAACAAAATCATACAGTATTACAAACTAACCAATTGAGGTTAGATCATAAATCTAATCGATAGATTTATGATTAGAAAATTATAAAAGTAAGGCAGACATGTGGATATTATCCGGCCGAACAAAACATTAGGCTACGCCTCCTGACTGTCATCCTTTTCTCTTCAGCGAGCAGGACAACACCTGACAGAGAGAAGTAAACGTAAAGATGAAGAAAGAAGAAGAAGAAGAAAAAGTAGTCGTACCGTTATGGATTTGCCACTCCTAGAGACCCGGCCCTGTCCTTCGTGCTCTGGCTTAATAACGGGCGCCGATCCCCCACCACCTTTGCCATGACTTCCCCCTGGTGATGGCAATGGCAGCGGAGCGTGTAGGGCTACCGCTCCCCCCCACCACTGCCGCTGAAACCGGTGAGCCGCCTCCGTCAGGGTTTCTACGGCACGGTCCGCCCGGCGCAGCCGGCCTTCGTTTCGCCCCAGTTGCCAGATATCTGGCAGTGTGTGGAGGCGTCGTGGTGACAGCCGCTGAAGACGAAGGCTCCAGTGGCTGGTATGGCGGGAATTCTCAGGGTGCAGGGCCGCACGGACACAGTGTGTCCTGGCGTGCCCCCCCTTGATGAGAGCCTGGCAGCCCATCTGCTCCCACAGGCAGCAGGATGGGCGGAGGGGAAAAAGCCTCTGCCCCAGCTGCCTCATGACCGAAAAACGCTGGAGTATTTTGACAAAATATTCCACTCGGAGCACAGGTGGCGGCAGCGGCAAATAATCTGGGTGTGTTGGGCGTGTCACTGATTACTCCTCAGCAGGACGCCCCTGCCTCCCGTCTCAGGACCGGAGCGATTATTTGGACCGCAGCATTGGACAGATGAACAATCTGATCCATGGTGTGGCCGCCGCAGCTGGCCGTGTAATGTCCCTGACCACAGTGGGATCACGTCACGTGTGGCTGGGACTCACGGCGATCTCCAAAAAGGATCGTGATGATCTCCTTGAGGCCCCCGTATCCACGGAAAGGCCTCTTTGGGTCGATCACATCCGTCACACAGCGCTTCAGACGCTTGGAGGAAGAAAGGTCACAGCTCAGCCGCATGCTGCCTCTGGTTCTTCCTCAAAGCCAAAGGGGAGAGCGTGGCGTCACGGTGAGAAGGAGAGAGAGGCGCCGGGACAGAGCACCCATGGCTCCCTCTACCTCCTCGGCTGGTCCCGCGGAGCTGGCTCGATACCGGCGCCCGCAAGGACAGGCTGCGCGATCCGACAGGCCTCTGCTCCGGCTCCGCGCTGGCAGAGCTTCAGGGTGGGGTGCACCGTCCTCCTGGAAAATATGGGCTGTGGGAGGAAGTGTCCCGGCGGCGAGATGTGTGTCCCACCACCCAAGACGCGAGGGCGAATCCCTCCGCCTCCTCCCACTGTAAAATTAAAGTGAAATATAATGTGTGTGTGAAAAATGCGTTCAATAAAAACGATTGCATTTATCCCAGAGTAAGAGTCATCTCTCTCCGCAATTTCACATTTCCCCATAATGTCTCGTTGAAATCTGCAAGATCCGTTTCATACGATGTTAACTGGGCACCGATTATGAGACACGATTCCCCACTCACCGCCCCAGTTGTAACTCCAGTAAAGGAGGCAGCCAGCCGGCGCACGCATGTGAGTGTGATAAACTGCAGGAAGTGCTGTCAAATCGCTATGCGGGTGCAGGGACATTATGGCTGACGTGTTGTTGTCAGAAAACACACCTTGCCTAGTGTAAAGACTGCATTATGACAGACCAAGGACCAAGGACCTCAGTAGAAAATTGGCCCTTTCTGTGTCAGCCCCCCATGGGCCAAACTTCCTTTTTATGGAAGGTCTGGCGGCGGTGTGGGCCACCAGAGAGTACCACAGCTTCTTAGCTGCGTCTCCACAGCTGCTTGCATTTCCCCTAACACAGTTTTATGGGGAATGGAAGCTCAGCTGTGTAGTGATGGGGTGGATGGACAGGATACTGAAACTGGGGTACTCACTCCAGTTTTGCAGCATCCCTCCTCCATGCAGGGGCATAAGAGAGGCAAATCTATCATCCCAGGAGGAGATATGTTTCCTTTCAACAGAGATTCAGGCCCTGTTGCAAAAACAGGCTATGTCTGTTGTGCACTCTCAGGACAGAGAAAAGGGGCTTTACTCCATGTACTTCCTGGTTAAGAGAAAGAAAGGAAAAATAAGAGAGGCCAGCCCTGGACGGTTCCTCAGTTCTGGGGGGCGTTGTCTCAGGAAGCAGGTGCAATAGGGGCGTTACCCACTCTGGGCCCACCTCTCCAGGCTTGGCTCCTGAGAGGGACAGACTGAGACGGTGGGGACTGTCTGACAAAGTTATTCAGACTATCCAGGCAGCAAAAAACAGGATCCACCACTAGGAGTCTCGAGCCTCTATCCTGTATTGGGCTCTATTCTGTCCTATTTATTAGGGATGCTCCGATCGATTGGCCGCCGATCGATATCGGCCGATACTCACTCTCTGCCGATCGATCGGTGCTCTCTAAAATGCCGATCGCGAGAGCCGATCGCGAGAGCCGATCGCATGACGTAAAATGATGACGTAAAATACATGACACTTTTCTCTGTGTGCGGCAAAACAAGCTCGCCAAAATGGCTTCACCGGTCTGGCAGTATTTTAAGTTGTCCGAAAATGACAATAAAATAGCGGTATGCAACGTGTGTGAAGCAGAAATCCTGCAACTCCACCCGCTGTGACGGACCGGTGAGCGGAGCGAAACACACACTAAGAGTTAGACCTAACACACTTAGCTATTTTATCTACCTCAGGAACAAGCTAAACTAGTTTAGCTAGTAATATATTTAATCTTCACTGTCGGGTCATTCATTACTGGATCAGTGAGCTGCATGAGACGATACTGACAGGCTGTCAGGAAAGAGAGAGAGAGGGGGAGAGAGGAAAAGAGAGCGCTTCCACGTTATTATCCAAAGTGTCAGGACCTCGACACAAACTGATGAACCCAAATGCACGACCCAGAGACAAAGTCTTGAATGTAATAAAAAAGTGTATTTATTTTAACAGATCAGGTAATTCCTCTTAACAGAGTAGGTACTGGAAATAACAAAAAGCGCTCACAAGGAGGAAAAAACTAGCGTAACAAAAAGAGGACTTAATAAAAACGTAAGCCAACAAAATAAACAAACATTACAAAACCTGACATGAGTGAAAAGCGATCATTTCAGAGCTGAGGCTTGGCTCGACCATACGGGTTAACAAACAAGACGAACTGACACAGCACCATTTAAACATGAGGTGAGGGGGAACAGGTGGAAACAATCAGGGGCGGGGCAGACACTGATGATGGTGGGAAAAACACACAGGGGGAGGAAGAAAACCGGGCCTGAAATGAAAGACAAGAGGTAAATACAAAATAAAACAGGAAATGACAGACAAAATACATAAACATAACTAACACATTTGACGAGACACAGCACAAAGTTAATGTAAACTTGAATAATGTACTTCATTTGAATGTAATAATGATGTTGGTTGTTGTTTGTGGAAGCGCCAGTGAATGAGCCACATTAACTGAGTTTTAAACATCACTTTAAATGGAAGATCCACATAGGCCCTGCCCACTCGATCGGACCGGCGATCGGTATCGGCCTGATTCCGGCGATCGGAGCATCCCTACTATTTACAGATACTGGTGGACAGGGGACTTGCTCATTCCACAATTAAAGTGTACTGTATGCAGCAGCCACCTCGTCCTGCCATGAGGGATTTGGTGGCAGGTCAGCCTTTAGTCAACCGCTTATGACGCGTTTTTTGCAGGGGGTCAGGAGACAGCGCCCAGTGGTGCATGTCTCCACCCAGCAATGGGATCTGCCGTTGGTGCTCGAGGCTTTGGTCAAAGAACCATTTGAGCCTCTGGAGCTCTCCTCCCTGAAGGCACATTGAAAACAGCTTTGCTGCTTGCCTTGACTTCGGCGAAGAGAGTGTGCGAGCTGCCTGCTCTGTCGGTGCACCCGAGTTGCCTTTTGATTTTGACTCAGACCGAACCCCTCCTTTGTTCCCAAGAACCTAAGGAATTCGTTCAGGTCGAGGGCTATACAGTTAGACGGCTTTAGTCTTCCACCCCATATTGGGGCCAGGGAGGCTAAATTGCACCTCCTCTGCCCGGTGCGTGCGCTGGCATGTTATGTAGGGCGCACGGCTTCCATTAGGCGCACTAAACAGCTGTTTGTGTGCTTTGGGGATGGAGTGGCCGGTAAAGCTCTGTCCAAGAAACGCCTGACAGGATGGCTCTGCGAGTGCATTTCACATGCCTATGGGCAGGTGGGGAGAGCCTTCCCCACTAGGGTCCATACACACTCTGCACAAGGTAAGCGTGTGAGTGTGGGGGACATAGTCAGTGGTGTAGTGGGGATTTTTTTACTGGGGGGACGCTATTTTAATTAGGTCATCCCAAACAATGCCACACAAGTGCGCACGCGCACAGTGCACTCCCAAAACGGGCAGACAGGTCCACAGAAACTACCGGTATGCTTAGTCCTACTTTAGTTACTGTACTGCAAAAAGCAGACGGCGGTGCGCTCAACACACACAGAAACTCAAAACCATGGACACACTGGCACATAAGTTACATAAACAATTTATAGGCCTAAGTTGCATAAATGCTTGAGCTACAGTATTGCAACTAAGCAGACAGCGCTGCTTCTCTCTCTATCTATCTCCACTTTCAAAATCTATTTAAAACTCATAACAAACAAACACAATTCCCAACACACACACACACACACACACACACACACACACACACACACACACACACACACACACACACACACCTTGCGTTTTGAAGACTGATAAATCCGATATGGATGAACAAACTTTGCAGCCCAGTTTCCCAGCTTTGCAGTGTATCCACGGGTATGCCTCTTGTTTCCTCCGCTACATCTCCTCCGTCCATGCATCTGGGAAAGGTGAGCTTGAGCTAGCTAGGGCAACGTTGCTAGCATAGCTAACGTTGACGTTAGTGATGGCATTATCCACATCTTTAGGCGGCTCTTCTGATGATGTACTAGTAGCAGCTTCACTTGTAGCTTCGGTGCTGCTAGCCTCTTTCTTTTTGTGAATGATATTCTTTTTAGAAAATAAGTCAAGTATAGAATGTTTGCCTGCCATTGTAGAGCTTTCTCGTTAGCGTTCTTGAGGGAAAGAGCTGCCGCCAAATCACTGACACACCCCCAGCTCGCCGCGGGGTCACAAGCGTGATGACGAATCATCATTTTTTAAGGAAATCGTTTTTATTTCTTATCATAATTACTGTGAAATGTATTATGTTTTTGTCATTATTACAACAAATACACACTTGCAACTGATAACACTGGCAATGATTTTATATTTATTAGACAATTAAAAAAAATATCATGCTCCAAATAAGTGGGGGTACGGCGTACCCCCACGTCCAACGCCCACTACACCACTGGACATAGTGCACTTGCGTTCTTCCCGTGCTCCTTAGGGACCCGGGAGGCGTGGTGCGCAGTAAGCACCATACAGGGCTGGAGGAGTCTCCCCGCTTGCCTGTGGGCGGGCGGGGAGAGCCTTCCCCACTACGGTCCATGCACACTCTACACGAGGTAAGCGTGTGTGAGTGTGGGGGACACGGTACTTACATTCTCCCCATGCTCCTTAGGGACCTGGGAAACGTGGTGCGCAGTGTATAGTCACTTGCGCTGGCACCTGCAGGGTGGAGCTATGGGCTTATTCAGACCAATTAGGCTCTACCCAACCAGGTGAGCTGCGTCCCCGACTTCTCCACGGTCACAACCGGATGATAGGAAGTTGGGGTGCGGTGGCTGTTAACCAAAGGCCGGTCAGGGGCAGTGTGGCGGATCGATGTTGTAGGACGACAGGGCGTTTATCCATCGGTGCTCCACCCACTGTACCCATAGAGTCCAGTAGAGGGTGGAGCCTGTGTGAGATAGAACGGGGGGTTACGTATTGTAACCCTAGTTCTATAAGCCCAGGCGGAGCCCTCTATCTAGGGGCCCTAGGTCAGAACCGGCCCTGGCACTTGTCTTAAAGTCCACCCATTTAGAGGGAAGATATGATTGGTCAATTGTACTGTCATTTGACATTACTCTCTTGTTGAGTTACTATAGCTGGCCCTCTGTGAATTTATAGCTGGACCACCAATCACCCCCTATCTTCACAGTAACTGTAGAGGGCCCTGACGGCTCGCCACTAGTTGTACATTACTGTAATTGTGAAATGAATGAATTTTATTTGTATAGTGCTGTGTTTGTCAGAGTAACCGCTATCGTTCGTGTAACTTCCGCTCCGTAGTGTCCAGCGTTTCACACTCAACTTTTTCAACGTTATGTATCAATTGTGCAGATACACTTATCTTTCATTTCATTTTTATTTGTCCCGCTCATGGTACGCAAAACCAAATGTACAATAATTGCCACAAAACATGACTCTACCATTGAGCGAAAAGGAGCAGGGAGAAGAATAAAATCTTATGTGACCTGCCCCTTTCTAAAAAAAACAAATTAATACAAATAGATGGTCTGCCCTTCATAATAATAATTTTTTTTTTTCACAGCCAAACATAACAGTATCTTAGGATACTAAGAGAAACACACAAAAAAAATACTTATTTCCCACTTGACGGTTAACGGAAAGAAACAAAACAACACCAAAACATCACATGTATAAGGAAAAGAAAAGTGCAACACCCTCATCTGAGTCCTACTGGAGAAGAAGGTGGAAAGCGACACATGATGATAATAACAATAACAACAATAACAATGGGACCCGCAAATACAGAGGAGACATCACATCAAAGACATCAAAAACATGAAGGACCAGAGTACATAGACGTATTCACATTCTGCTTCATATAGTCCCATCTTTCTTAATTTATACAACTTCTTTAACTGAAAAATACAAATACAATTCTTTAGATCCTTGTGTTGAGAATTCCACAATTGTACACCAACTACCGAAATACACATTTGTTTAAGAGTAGTCCTTGCATATGGATGCTTAAAATGTAATTTCCTTCTGTGGTCTTCCTTGTCTGATCTAAAAACAAACAACTGTTGTAAATATGCTGGTAACATTCTGCTTTTCGCCCTGTGCATTACTGATAATGTCTGCAGCTCAGCTATGTCTTTGAGTTTCAAGAGTCCTGACTTAAAAACCAGTCTGTTGGTGTGTTCTCTTGAGTCAGCTTTATGAATTATTCTTACTGCCCTTTTCTGTAATATTGACAATGGCTTTATGTTGCTCATATACGTGTTGCCCCACACTTCTATACAATAAATGAAAAATGGCAAAATGAGTGAACAGTACAACATCTTCACCATTTTTATGATAAGTAACTAAATTGTAATCCAATGTACTATTTGTTAAAGGAATAAGTAAACAAATGAATGTGCTCCAATACTGCTTCACTGCTCAAAACTGCACACCGGTACTCCTTTGTGATCTCTGACAAACAGACATCTTCATAGTTATTTTACTGCACTCACACTCACACACAGATACACACAGCATGCATCCCTTGAGGTGCTTTGCTCATTAACTTTATTACATCCCATTATCTTATGAGCTTTCTTGCCTGGTTGTTATGATAATAGGTTTAACATCAGCGTGAAGTCAACTCTCTTTGACTTTTATCTGCATACACCTTCTAATGCATGCACATGAGAGTGTAAATACCCTTACTCACACAGATACATGTTTTATTGTACAGATGGGGGGGCCTACATATCATAATAAAATACACGGACAGCAGGTCTGCATTAAACTCATCTGGGTTCTCTTTGTAGTGCACACCGCTGAACCTCTGCAAAGAGTTGATGTAAGATGTAATAAAGTTAGAGACAGTAATATAATATCGGAGAAGATGATGACCAGGTAAGTCTTCCCATGACTGCAGAGCGTTCCCTGTGGACTCAGATCTGTGAGCGGAATGAAGAGAGTTTGACGGCTCGTCTTTTTCAAATGTTCCCCACAGGGTGAGGGATGTTCTGAATATTTTTGGTTCATTTAAGATACTGGGATGTCAGGCTGTAATGATTGAAAAGACCTGTGGGGAGGGAAAACCATTTTCCCTTTAAAGTTTCCCCTAAAATATCTATTTTAGTATTATAGTTCTTACAATGAAATGAAGACAGAAATGAAAGACTGTGTTGCCAACATACCATACTTCCTGACAGTGCTAATACTGAACACAATAGCTTCACAGACATGAGAGAGGATCTTGAGAGGGAATCTTCTGATATTATGTCCCATCTCTCGTGGGTTTGTGGATGTCAGAGGCTCAAAACATAAGGGATTGTGGGAAGTGAGGAGACTGCTAGTCTTTAAGGTTCAGCTGCTTTGAAGACAAGGTCACAACTTTCTCTCAGGAAAAGTAGTGTGTGGAAGTTTTGTGGGGACTTTTTGAAGCAACAGGACAAATCAGCTGCCACACACACCCACACCCACACACACACACACACACACACACACACACACACACACACACACAACTTTTTAGTTTGAAGCCCTAAGGATCTGTTATCACTCACTTCACCATGTGCTCTGTTAACACCCCCCCTGCATGTTAGTAATTGTAAGTCACTCAGGGACCAGCATCCCCACATGTTATTCCATGCATTCCTTGCATCTTTGCGAGTCCAGATGCAGCGTTGTGCGTGCATCCAGGTGTTGTTTGTGGTGCCATGCTGGAGACCAGTGGGGCTTCCCTGAGTAGCTGAGTGGGCAAACAGTTCCACAGGGAAAGATCTACACATGGTACTTACAACAGGCTAGATACAAGTCTCAGTTTGGATTTAAAAGTCACCTTCAGCTGAATTACAGTCATGTTGTCCAACTCATCTGATAATTAACATGGAAACATAACTTTAAAGTAGCAGTTGTCTGAGTTCCCTAAAACGAGTGTTGCAACGTATATGCAGTAAGATGTTGTATGTGATGATGATGCTGGGTGTTGTGAAGCTGCAAAGGGATTTCTCATCTCTAGCGCATTGTTTTGTGTAGTAAATTCAACTAAATTATTTTAATCTTTACCCTTTTTAGATGTAAAATTCCGGCTTGCCATATTGAGGGCCGTGGTACAAATTCCAATCAATGCAACCTTTTGAAGCTTGGTTATAAGCTTCAAAAGGCAGTCCCTGCTTCAGCGGTTCAAATCCAGTCTGGGGTCCCTTCACACGTGTCATCTTCCTTATCTCGCCCTTTGGAATCTATCTCTCTAATAGAGCTTTAACTGGCCAGAAAATTGTTATGCTAATTTTCAGGTTTCATATTTGTATGTAGTGTCTCTACTGTGACATGTCTCCTTGCTTTAATGTTCAAAAAGCTCTTTATTGTTCTCATACTGCCTGTGCTGCAGCACCTCTTTTCACCCTCTGTCTGAAACCAGAGCCAAGTCTGCTCTGATTGGTTAGCTGGCCGGCTCTGTTGTGATTGGTCAACCACTTAGAGATGTCCATTCCATTAGCAAATCACCTATAATGTGTGGCAGCCTTATCCAATAGAAGCGTGAGTGTTACATAATGATGTGAAGCAAACAAAGGAGTCCAATGGAGGCGTTTCAGGCAGGGGGGGGGGGGGGGGGGAAACCTATATCCACTGATATAGGTTTTTCTCACAAAAACCTATATCAGAATCAGAATCTGTTTTATTAACAAGAAGCTTCACACATACGAATAATTTGCTTCGGTATATGTGGTGCATACAAAGACACAGAAAGAAGAATACATAGCAATATAATATATTGCTAATATATAACATACTACAGGAAACGGAAAACACCCCAAAAGCATAATATGGCCTCTTTAATGAAGAAGAAAGTGATATTCATGCATTTATTTCTGCTCTTCGTGACACAATAGTCTAAGGTTGGTACCTATAGCCCCCATTACCCACACTGACGTCTGTCACACATCACGCTTCGCCTACGTTGAGTTATCCTTGGTCAAGTATTAAATGGTTGCTGTGTGGACCTCCCTTCTTTGTATCACTGTAGCTATGCCCTGCTCAGTGTTTTACAAGTACCGGGAGTATCGTCGTGCCACTGACTGTAACACCGACAATCCCAGCATTAACCCGTGCTGCCTTCAGGAGCATGTCCACACCCTTGCGCTGCGGTGATGTGTGCCAAAGCTAGCACCAAAACACACTGCATTACAGCTCCAGATGTTACCTCAACATTACCTCACTGAGAAACAATAAAAGTGAAGCAGGGAAGGGGGATGTGACAGAGAAGGGAAATGGAAACTGTGTTTTCATGGTGGGGATTTTATACATTACACACGGCGGAAAACATCATGAAGCTGTTTAACTGAACCTTTTACATACATGTATATTACCTTCGTCCAGTTGAAATAATAAATATTATCATGTTGGGTCTCATATTGGCCATATGTTTTTATTATTTGTCTTAGTTTGACACAACACTGTAGTTCTGTGTATCTTGGATGTTTTTTTTCTCTTTGCTGTATCTCATTATCTGCTGCCTCAGATCACCCCAGCACTCATTAAAGTTTCATCTAATCTAATCAGCCAATCTAAATAAGTTATTTTACACCTAAAGAAAAGTACAACAGAAAAACATTGGGCGTTAATTGTGGAATTAAAAGTACATTTAGCTCTATCTGCATTCATTTAAAATGTCCCCAAACTGCTTACACTTCATGTTGCATGTTATTACATTAAGGCTTTTGAAATACATCTTTCAGAAATGTGGTAGATGATGTTGGGCTTTTGGTTTCTCCTCCGTAGATCAAATCAAATGTTGTTTACATGGCTCAATGGTTGGTTTTATTTCTGGTTCCACAGAAGAGCAGATTGATAGCTGAAGGCTCTGGCTCTACTTGTGGAGACTAGGAACCGTTAACTACCCTGCATTCCTGGAACATAAAGCCTGAGTAGGGCAATAGGGTACTATGAGCTCTTTAAGATGGATGGATTGGATGGTACATGACCATTAAGGGCTCTGTAGGCTAGGAGAAGATGTTTTAATTGTATGATTATATCAATTGTATCAGAGTAGAGCTGGTAATATGGGAGCAATTTGATCTTGTTCCTGATATTACACATGTTGCAGCATATTGAATCAACTCAAGAGTTCTAATAGTCTTTGTAAATGCATGGACTAGTTTTTCTGCATTGTTCTGGCAGGATGTGCTGGGTTTTTGCAATTTTACCAAGATAACATAGGTCCTTGTCATTTATTTTATGTGGGAGTTTAAGGACATATCCTGATGAAAGATAACTTCCTTATGGTAGTACTGGGGAGCTAAGCCCACTTTTTCAGGATTTTGTCCGTCCCAGGAGAAACCATCGTTATTATTGTCAATGTGTAGGCCATGGATGTATTAAGAGAACTTTTGGGCACGAATATATTTGAAATGTCAGAAAAGAAACGTAATGTGTGTGTATGTGGGATAGTCACACAACAGCCTGTCAGAATAAACGCCGGCCTCTGAGCGACACAAACAGAAGAGGAGATATGGCAGTGCGGTAATATCTTTAGATCAGATTTCATATTTAATTGTCAAAATAAAGTTGTGTGTTTGGTAACGTTACACATGTACATTGTTCAATGATTGAGACAGATGACAGAGCGCATACAAAAGCATCAAAATAGAGCTTGTTAATAAAAAAAAACTGCCAGATCTGGTGCTGGAAGACAGGTTAATGACATCCAGAGTATTTATATCTGTAGATAATTTGTTTCAATGTTGTTTTGTACTGTAATGATATGTAGTCACTTCCAAAAGGACCACTTTCTTGGTCAAAGGTTCAAACAATAACAATAAAGACTTCAAATCCATACTAAACCCCAGTTTTTTAAATCCCTTCCGGACGGTCGACAGGTGCATTACTGTAAAAGCATTCTTGAACAGGTGATTCAGTTTCACCTCCTTCAGATATTCTCAGTGGAGTCATTAGCTGAAGCTGCTAACTTCCTCCCTATGTGAGTGTACATGCACATATGTTGTACATATGGGCAAAAAGTGAGTTACTTTTCCACCCAGAGTAAAGATGGCTGCAAGTAATTATGGAGCTCCACAGGGCGTACCTGGTGATAACTGCAGCTGATAGATTTTACAGGCAGTGATCGTGGCCAGAGTCAGACTCTAGCACACGGCAGGAAAGCATTAAAAGCACGTAAACACAGAGCAAACCAGGCCAACACACTCAAACAGCGTGCACACACCACACGCTCCATTAAAGTTGTTTGTTTACAAAGTGCACAGAGGTATGTCCGTCATTTAAAAAAGGGTAATGGTTGACAGCACAAGTCTACAAGTAGGTCATCTGGAGACGTAACGTGTGTACACTGGGTGAGCATGTATCCTTCCCCAGCATTATAACAGGTCATGTTGTTAGCAAGTCAATAATGTGATAGGCTAACTGAGTCAATATGTGTTTTCTATGAGAAGATCCAGTGCAAACATAGTTTTTGGGTCATCTCCACATGTTATTCTACCCAGGACAGGCCCTACAATTTTACATATTTTCCCGACCCAAAATTAAATGTGTTTTACAATTAAACATATTTTTTTGTTCTGCACTTCAATACCACGATCTATACGATGTAAACAGGCTTGGGGAGTAACGGATTACATGATCTCATAATCGGAATACAAAACTATTTTCCATTACAGTGACATAAAAAAAGAGGTAGTTACTGTTACAATTCTAAAAGATGGAGCAGATGTTATCTCTTCTCTGTAAACTGTACTGTTCTGTAGGCTAATACTTTAAGTGTGAATCTATACGCCTACTCTATGATCCTAAATATCTTGGTTTCTTCTTAACTAAGGTCACATTGTTCTGTTGTCTAACATAATACACGAAAGTAAAAAACCTCTTATTGACATTTCCTTTATCCTTAAAAGTAACGGCAAGTAATCAGATTACATTACTTCTATATTTTGAGACTCAGATTGCGTTACGGTACGTCCACACGGCGGCGTGCGTTGAAGCTTGCCGGCGGGCGTGTCTGAAGCTCGACCAACAACCAATCACATGAATCTCCCGCCCCGGACACACAAGCACGCGGTTTGATTGGCTAGAGCTTGTACTGGCATATGATTCGATTGGCTGACGCTTCCGTCGAAGCTTCAAAAGTAGAACATTGCTCTACTTTTGAAGCGAGCAAAGCGAAGCAACGGAACCACAATGTAGTTCGGCAAAGCGTGACGTCACCCCATTCAAAGTGAATGGGCAGAAGCGTTGAAGCTTCAACGCACGCAGCCGTGGACGGGCCATTACTGATTACATTGTCTAACAGTTCAATAGTAATTATAATGGATTACATTGTTAAAGAAACCCTCCCAACCCTGGATGTAAGATACTTCGTTTAATCAAAAACATGTTACTATTATTAGCCCACGTTTGGACCAATCGCTATCCAGAACACATCATGTAAGCAAGTTTGTGTGATTGCACTCTGCCACGTGTTCAGAAGTTCTTCTGAGTTTGGTTCTGTAGCCTGCCTGTTCTGTTTAAAACTAAAATGGACATCAGAAAATGGATTATAAGCATCAAGCGGTGAGTAGATTAGTTTCATATTCATTAAATCTTCTGCTGCTTTGTGCGAAATGTGGTGTCGCTCTGTGTTGTTTACATTTGTTTGTGTGTGCCAAGCTGTTACTGATGTTTTTTAGTGTGGATGAGTGACTGCGCACTTGCTCATGTTTGCTGTTTTTTGCCGGTGTTGGTGCCGCCGCGCACACAATGCTAGGCTGCCAAGGTGGCTTGTATGCAGGGTTGGGTTGTAACAGAATACATGTAACGGCGTTACGTAATCAGAATACAAAAATCAAGTAACTGTATTCAGCTCGCGTTACATTTGAGAAACGAGTAATCTGATTACAGTTGCTTTCGTAAACCTGAAGTGAATACATTTTGGATTACTTATTGGAATTATTGGTGGAAATATTTCCTCACAACATTTAATATTCATTACTAAAGGTACAGCCGAATCATCACAGCGCACAAAAACTTTTACCGCCGCAGATGGTCCAAAAAAGGGAGCATTTGAAAAAAAAGGGGCGGGTCCGCTCAGTGAAACAATAACAACGAAACATGGAGGAACAAAAGTCTGCGTTTAAATCGTGTGTAAAGAGGTGTATGTGGTTAAAACACATCAGCCTGCCGTCGCTCGTTAGCCTTTCTTATGATTCTGAAGGTAAACACAGCGAAGGCGGTGCGTGAAAGGCACTGCGCGCTCGTCTTCTCAGAGGCGGAGTTAACCCTCCCGCTGCCTCCTGGGCCCTTTCTCATTTCATCAAATCCCCCTCCTCGACTCCTCGGTAGTGACCCGGAAATGAATTTCAGCGCGCCATGTTGAAGGACATCTCATTTCTCTAAATGCACTTCGAGCACCGAGGATCGAGCGTCGAGGAGGCTCTCTGGAGGAGCTATAACCGAGGATACACAGATGGGTCCTCCACGGTCCTCCACGGCTCCTTCGTGGATGCATTTCCGGGAACAGAGATGTTTCAAAGAGTCGTGACGCACGGCCGGACTTATCTCAGCCAATGACAGCTCTGCATGCATCCCCTGGATATTGTATTATTAACTGCTTTCATCGCGACGCGATGTTTACAGTGAGAACAGCTGTGAGGTCCGTGCAGAAAGCAGAGCAGTGTGTAAAATATATATCACTCATAACAGGCCTACTCTTTTTATTTGCTTTAGTTTAGTAGATATCTACAAAGAGTCGATATTTGTCTAAAACCATTTAGTGCTTCACATAATAAAATACACAACGGCTGTAGCCTGTTTTAGGAACTGTATAGTGCTTGTGGTGTAGTTGTGTGTGGTACAGTGTGTGCGTAGATGCAGCGGACAGACAGGTCTCAGTTGGTTTGGTGTCCTCTGCTTACTTTTAATACTTGTAAATAAAACTTTTGGCCCGTAATTTATTTTCCTCATTGTAGTGACCAGAGAGGAGAGAGGAGGGGGGGGGGGGGTATATCCAGTCTCTGATAGTGTTACTGTTACGTTATTATGAGAGTGCTCTGTTTGATTCTGAAATTGTATATATTTATATAAATATATACATATATATATGTGTGTGTGTGTGTGTGTGTGTGTGTGTGTGTGTGTGTGTGTGTGTGTGTGTGTGTGTGTGTGTGTGTGTGTGTGTGTGTGTGTGTGTGTTCGCATCTGTAGCCTGTTATTGTCTTATTATACCGCACTGTGAATGAATTAAAAGTAAATATAAGTCGTCATGAACACATCTGTCCATCAGACAGAGGGCTGCTGTACCTCCTGTCATCATTAATGGACGTTTCTTTAAAATGACCGCTCAGAGGAGAGGAGTTCTCATTTCTCTAACCGCCTGCTGCTTCCCCTCCTCTCTCCTCGGTTCCCCTCCTCAACACACTCTCACTCCATAATCGTCCAGGAGCGACGTTTGGTCAGTGTCCGTGGCGTGCAGTTGTGACGCTCCTAGGCTCCTTCAGCTTCATAAAGGGACGCAAATAGCTTTCAACTGATTGCAATGTATTCCCATCTGCGGCGGGATTTGACGCTCATGGAAGCACGGCATTCGTTTGTGTCGGCTGCCCTTAAAGGCAATGTGAGCGTCCATTCCCATTGGATAGCGGAGAATTGTACACCCGGAAGTAAGTATTCCCCTTACTGTCGATTGATTTTACAGTGATATCTGCACTACTCATCGACTAAAAAACACCAGATTATCCTTGTTAATTACACAACATTGATTGGTTTAAATTGTGTGCAATGCTTTTGTATTTTCCCCCTTCGATTCGGAGAAACAAATATTTTTTCGGAGTAAAGGATGGCAGAAGACACTACACTACCCAGAATCCCCAGCTATCGTTTAGGACTACACCATGTGCTCTGTTTGACAAACCCCGTTTTTTTTCACCATTCATTCCAATGGCTGGCGTCTATGTCACGTGATCTTCAAATTTCTCCCTGCAGAAAAAAAAAACATGGCCGAACTTCGTTTTATTCTCGGTGGAAAATGCCTATTTTAAAGTTAGTTTGGCCATTAAAATGCGTTTTGATGTCATTTGATGCGAGAAATATGAGTTGTTATTTCAGATTATGTGTGCAGTGGATGTACATGATCTTTAGTTTGCTAGTTATTACGAAGATTACTTCAGGAAATTGCGTCCATAACGTTTTCATTGTTACCAAGGTGGTTGCTAGGGACGCTGCTATCGATATTATTTCTGTTATGTTGTGTAACTGTTTAATGGTGTTATCTTTATTGCTACCCCCTTCCCCGTCAATGTATAGTGTTGATCCACAGCGCAAACGTTTTAGTTTAACAAAATCCGCAACTAAAGATACGTTATTTTCCCCTGTGCAATTCCAGTCTCACATCTCACAGCACATCGTCATTAACAAATACCGGAAACAGACCGAAAACATTTAAAAATAAAAAAACTAATACTTTATTCCGAGTGTGCTTGCTTTTCTCTTTGAAAGTCATCACATAACGGCATTGTAATACACGGTTCGGCTGCATTAAATATTACATATCTGCCGTAGTTCTGTATTTATAGAGCCCTGATGAGAAGACTTCTAGACAAACATGAGGAACTGAAAACGTGACGTGGATCATAAATATATCAGCCATTAAACAACATCTTACATTTCTTTTCACACAATACGTCTCCTTGCAGTATCAACACTAATTCGGCTGACTTTTATATTTGATCCAATTGGTAGATAGGCTGTATTTACACCATAAAGGTGTACAGCTGATATAAAGGGACACCTAGTGGTTAAAACATGTTATTGAATTTCATTATTTTTATTATTAGATATTAATAGGATCCCTATAAAGTATATTCATTACTCGTTATTCTCTACTAATAGTTAATTAAAGACTATATATATATATATATATACAGTCTATATATAATGACTATTTTGCACATCCCTTTCAAGATTTCAAGATTTTCTAAGGTTTATTGACATATCATATTCACAAACGGTGTAGTTATGCATTGAATGAAAAACTTGGGTCGCAGGTTCCTCAATAGTGCATTACAAGACATCTATCAATATTTGTGCATACCTCCAGCAATGTTAACTATGTTGAAGCACTTATTTTAACTGATATTATACATATTATACTCTTATAAGATGTATATAGATATTTAATCTCCGACCTTGTCAGGTATTGAACAATCAATAAATAAAGAACACAGAATTGTTAAATATAAAACATAGAATTTGTGTGATTATACTAAATGATGTAAATAAACACCACTGCATATTTACAACTGAACTGTTACACAGCTGATGTAACGCAAATGTTTCCAACTTGGGATCAATAAAGTATATCTTATCCCCTCTGGAGTGCGCAGAATTTTACGTAATTAATCATATATTTTCGATTATAAGGAGTAGAAATATGATTCAGATATCCGCGGAATCGATGGAAGAGTAGCTTTCCAGTGGTATCTCCTGTGAGACTGTAACAAGGGCACAGCAGCCAATATGGCCGCTCAAAGCAGCTTGACTTTACACTGTGTGGGATTGGTGGATTGGTGTGTCCGTCAAGGAAATCTCGGCCGGCAGCCATCATGGTCTGAAATGACCAATGGACATCGAGAAATCACTAAGGACCTACCCACTAAGTAAACAAAACATAAACCACGTGTCTCCCATCAGTTTACGTCTGTGCGGAGAAAGAGAGAGATAGAGAAAATGGCTAAAAAAAACTTTACAGTTGCCGACTTCGCTAGAGATTTTTTTTGCTAGCAGCAGTGAAGATAGAGCCTCAGAACCTGAATTCTTCGACTCTTCTGAAGAAGAAGAATACAAAGACAACAGCAAGGATCCATTTGGACATGAGTAAGTGTAAATATTACAGTAATAGTGTACTGGCAATGTGTGGGGAATACCGCGAAAATGAACAATAGGTTTATTGATATATATTTTTTATCGATAGTCATGAACTTTTTATTGGACAAAATAGACTCTCCATTAGCAAACGTTTACTCTGTGTTAGCGTTATTTTGGTGTGTAAAATTGAGATTACATGTGTAGATGATTTAAATTAATCATGTATTCGTCCCACAACGGAGACATTTACAGTGACATGTGTTTGCCATCGATTATTTAGTGGGAATGCTGTTTACACCATTCCAACTAACTGTTCTGCTACGGACAACATTTTTATTATTCCGCCGGGTTATTTTGGCCCTCTTCTTCTCCCGCCTTGAACATCGCAGAAACTCCGTTCAAACATCAAAACGTTCAACTCGGTCGGGAATCGATGGCTATTACTTTTCTCATTCATAACCTTCATAATTCCAGAGATACATCCCATAATACATCACATTTTTAACATTGAAGTCAATGGAGGAAATCTTCAGACTTCAACAAATCTTCATGCGACTTCAACTGCTAACTGTTCATTCATACTTTTACTCAGAAACCTCATTCCAACTTTAAAATGTTACAAATCTTTCTGACATTATTCGTGTAAAACAACTTTTAAATCTGATTCTTACTTTTAGAGATATTAACATTTGTTCAGACCTTGTTTTAGAGGTTTTATTCACATTTTAACATTAATTAGAGTGCGTGATGTCACAGCTAGAGGGTAAGAAATCTTGAAATGTGCCTTCATATATTTTTTTTAAACTGCCATAATTCCAAAACCCTACATTCCTGGGACATAATTGTTCATGATAAACGTAGGAAAACATCTCGTAGCTTGAAAAATGACAAATAATTAAGCAAAAATAATTCAACAAAATGCCTCTTGAGCAGTGGCGGCGCCAGAGATTTTCTCTAGGGGGTGCTGTGGGGTAGCTTGACGTTTCATAGAGGGTGCTCAAACATTAAGGGTTTCCCATTAATGTACCGGGCGCTACAGTTGAATTTTCTACTGCAACACTCCCCACACGCACACACAGTGTACCCGCGACTGTTACAATGAAGGCTCGATAATCAGCTCACGGCATATAGGTGTAAGCAGGGGTAAGGTGCTATTTTTACAAGTGGGGGGTGGACCTCACCTCCTCTAGGAGGGACCTCACCTCCTCTAGTGGGGTCCAGGGGCATGCTTCCCCTGGAAGATTTTTTTAAATATTGAAGTTAAAAGCATCAATCTGGTGTTGTTTGAGAGCAACATTAAGAGATCTATGGATATACTGTATCTCTCAACATACATATGAAACAGAACTGTAAACAGATTTTCTATTTCTTAATAGATATTTTACAAATCACTCCCCTTTTAAAACAAACCGTTTGAGACCCACTGAGATAACTAGACTAAAGTTAACTATCTAAACGCTGAGAGTCCTTTACTTCACCTGAGCTGAGGTTATCTGAGACTCTCAGTCTGACAGGAGAGAGTTCTCCCTCCACCTCCTTATATCCGTTAGCTTGGCTAGCTAGCACCAGATGCTAACCACAACGATCTCCAGTAGATACACACCGGTGCGCGAGCTCTCTCTCTCGCTCGCTCGCGCACGCACACAAAATGGTGCCACACACACACAGAGCAGAGTTTGAATTAAACACAGAGACCCAGAACTAAGCTACTTGTACTCACGAGGCTATGCTATTATGTGCAGAATCCCTCTCGCTTTCAGGTGGTTTTGATTGAGTGTCCACACGTGGACGTTTAAGGACTAAAAAATGATAAATTGTTCACTTTGCTGTTAGCAAATAATTTGGCACTCTAGCTAACAGGAAGTCACTCAAGTGTCACAAAGTAATTTAGCCTATGGGTAGGTCAAAAATCGAATGGGTGCTGGCCATTGGCCTAATCATATCACCTGTGTTGGCTTTATGTTTTTGGTCAAAAATGTGTTTCTTTCACATTTGCATTGATGTAATCAATAATATTTCTAATTTAATTTGATAATAATAATAATAATAATAATTTTTAAAAAAACAAAAAACAAAAACACATATTTCTTGGGGGTGCTTAGGGGGTGCTTTGGCAATCCTGGGGGGTGCTTCAGCACCCCCTAGCTCCCCCCTGGCGCCGCCCCTGCTCTTGAGGGCATGAAGTGACAAAAACGTTCAACATTCCTCCCTTGAAGCCCATTGTAATTTCAGGCAGATATTTCCTCACGGTAGCAGCCGCACACCTTTAGTTAAACTGCCAAAAAGGCCACATTATTAACCCGAAACTACACAAAAATTACACTTCAGATACTCAACTTCCTTGACATGCTTCACGTTTTGGAATTTCACAGATATCTGTTACAGTTCTTCCATAAAACGTTCACATGTAAGAGGTTTAGCTCTCATTCAGAACAATGGAAACCTGTGATCTCTCCAGAGCTCGTTAGCTCAACTATAAACACCTGTGTAATGGAACACGATGATGTCATCACTCCAACTGACATGCAGCAGACTTCAACAGTCCAGCTGTGAAGACATCTTCTGGACAGTTTTGAGATTTCTCTAAATGCCTTTGCCATGGCAACACAATGCTCGCCTTGAAACACGGTTTTCTCATAGCTTCAGTGAAAATACTCCAAACAGCCCAGAACTTCACAGGTTTGATAACGATGCAGCCATCAATGCATCTAAGCGTAGTATGGGGTGTCATGAAATGCCGTTGCCATGGCGACAGACCACTCGCCATGAAACACGATGAGGCTGTAAGTCCAATGGACACGGTCCAATCGTCCCCCAATCTTCACTTGTATATCACCGGTCCATGCCTCAACAGCTCTACGCCAAATCTGAGATCTCACCATATGCCGTTTCCATGGAAACGCATCCCTCGCCATAAAACATGATGTCGCTATAAGTCCAATGGACACGGTCCAATCGTCCCCCAATCTTCACTTGTTTATCACCGGTCCATGCCTCAAGAGCTCTACGCCAAATCTGAGATCTCACCATATGCCGTTTCCATGGAAACACATCATTCACCATAAAATATGATGTCGCTATAACTCCTATGAAAATGTTCAAAAAGTGCTCAAGTGTGCTAACAGTCCAGCCTTGAAGACATCTACGGGACAGTTTTGAGATTTCTTCAAATGCCGTTAACATAGCAACAAAATGCTCGCCTTGAAACACGGTTTTCTCATAACTTCAGTGAAAATACTCAACAGCCCAATACTTCACAGGTTTGGTAACGATGCAGCCATCAACGCATCTAAGCGTATTATGGGGTGTCATCAAATGCCGTTGCCATGGCGACAGATCATTCGCCATCAACTTAGTTCAGAAGTTTGCGGTTCAAATATTCTGCTGCTTTTCCAAGCCTTTTTACTTTCTTTTCTTCTCTCATCACACATTCAAGCCCCCAGTGTTCATGTATCATTTCAATCTAAATTCTTCACTTTCTTCTTACACATTACATTTCAGCATAGCAGTTTAGCGTCAGCTTTTCAGCATTCCCACTAGCAATTTCTTCAGGAATTGCATTCTCTAGTTGTATCATACTGTTCTGTACAGATGAGACTTTGTCATAGATTTATTTATATGTGTGCCTGTTATTATTTTACCGTCCTGTACAGATGAGACTTTGTAATCAGATGTAGCCTATGTATATGTGTGTCTGTGATTTTATACTGAATGTAAAGTAATTGGAAATACCTGTGTGTGTGTGTGTGTGTGTGTGTGTGTGTGTGTGTGTGTGTGAGATCGAGAGAGACTCCTTCTCCAACCTCCCAAACTTTCTTTGTATGTGTGCATTGTTATTTGTGCTTGAGCAACATTTTACTTGAACTTTATTTCAATGAAATTAGTTGTAATTATTGTCCTACATTTTAATTTGTTTTACAGAGATGTTTCACAGCTGCCTGGGCCTAGTGGCCGACAGGCGGCGTTTATCCAGCAGCCAGAACGTCCATCTGTGCCGGCCCCCAGGTCAAGATCTACCGTGGCTCAAGGCCCTTCACCAGAGCCATCACCACCAAGGACCAGCAGACCAGCATCACTACAGCTGCCTCCACCTCCATCTGCGGCTGCCACCAGGTCAAGATACACCTCAGCACAAAGGCTCCACCACAGCCATCACCTTCAACCCAGCCAGCAAGGAGGTCTCGTGGAGGTCTCGTATAGCACTTGTACACCTCACCTACACAGCAGCCTATGCACCATCACCCCCACCTACACAGCAGCCAGACCCACTGTCTTGGAAGACAGACAAAGACCTTGACACTGTCTTGACATTTATAATGAATAGTTGGTTGAAAGTTCTGATGTTCAATATTGTAAATAGTTAGATTTTCCAGTTTCTTATATTTATATAAATAGTTGGTTGAAAAAAACATATTTATAATAAATTGTTGGTTGAAAAAAAAAGTTTGAATGCTCAATTTGTATTTGTACACATCACATGAACCTTGGTATGTCATATGAAGTCAATATTCATTCCTAATTTATCTCAGTCCCTGCTGTGGTGAAAGTAGAGTAATAAACACCTATTTTTCATTTTAGACATGAATAACACATTTATATACAGTGTAATTCAAGTATTTCACTGCTTTTGTGATCCTAAGACTGGTAACCAAATCTAAAACACAAAACAATTCGATCACATGAGTACATTTGTATTTTCACAAAAGTCTTGAAGATTTTCCGAAAATCGGATGTCAAATTTTAAGCTTTTGAGCTACTTATCTCATCAAACAGTGCTCTAAGGTGAGTAATTTGCATATATAGCAATACCAGAGATTGTCCTGAACATTTTGATATTTAACACATGGGGTGCCATGTTAGAAGAAATACATTTAAAAGGTGATTTAAGAAAACATCTAAAAATCGAGAAAACACCCTTATGGCGCGTTTCCACTGCAGCGGGTAGCTCGCTTTAAGCGTGCCGAGCCGTGCGGGGCCCGTTTTTGGTTGCGTTTCCACTTGGCCTAGTTTTGGCCCGGGGCTACTTTTTCACCTTTTTTCTGGCCCGACTAAATCGTGGTTCTAGGGCCAGGAACAACCAGGCTGAGTCGGGCTGAGTATGCTAAACTAGAGAGAGAATCGCTGGCATAGGGGCTACAACTACAACAAGATGAACATATTTGACCGTGATTTAATTGTAATACACGTTTCTAAATGATGCCGAAGTAACAACATACTGATACCGGTTAGTAAAAACCATGAATTAATGCTTTGACAAGTCTGCAGACAGACGGCAGGCGAAAAAACCCTTTTAAAATGCGTGTTTTCTAAATGTAGCTTGGCTAAGCTAACGTTATATATGCTCCGACCGTCCACACTCACAACAACGGCCTATACAAACATAAATAAACCAGCGACTGTATTCGCCATGACACAGGCAGTCTGTGGTTTGTACTTGTTTAACTTTGATCTAGTTTCTGAACAGATATGAGGAGCTGTGAGCTCTGAGTGCTAACAGCTAACGGCTGTGTTGTTTTTCTGGGGCTCTCATTGAAGATGACGTCACGGCTCCGCCTACACTGCGTTACTATAGTAACTGCCCCAGTTCCTAAACTGTAATGGAAGCGCAGCATTAAAGTGAGCCGGGCCTAATAAGGCCTAACCAAACCAAGCGAGGCCGAGCGAGGCCTGCAGTGGAAACGCGCCATTAGACTCCAGAGGGTTAAGCTGATCGATGGCTACTGCCATATTTGCAAAATTTGCCTCTGAACAAGTGCATATTTCAGGCTTATCAATTAATGTAATGTAATGTAATGTAATGTAATGTTATCAATTAACAACAGGAGGGGTCACAAACATAAGACCAGCTGTTAAATAAAGCTCTTCTGACCTTAGCTGGCATGTGGGTATATATATTAATGCTGCCCATTATGGGCACAAGCAATTTTCACCCATTTATTAATTATATGTTTTAAATTTGAGTGTTTCCTATCCCCTAAACCTCCAGGGATGAACACAGTTTAATACTGGCAACGTCTTATTATGGGAAATACGAAAACGTCTTTTAAAACTACAACTCCCAGTAGAGACGTGCCATAGATAGAGAACATGTTGCGAAACACAATAGCCAGCATATGTAGTTCTGGGGACGGGGTGGGGGAGGGGGGGGACGCGGTGGACCCGTTCAAATCCAGTTTTGGACAGTCTGCCGTGGTTCCATCCCATTTCAAGTGCTGTTCGACGCTCGGCGTAGCCCTCGGAGCACACTTTCCAATCACAGAGCTTGAGGACTATCACGGGGTTTGTCCATGGATGTATAATAAGAACTGGATACAGCGTGGGAGGCGGGGCCTCATTCATTCCTATGAGAGTTGCTCATTAGCGCATGATGATAAAATGGCCCAACTTTTGAGAGAGCGAAACGTCACAGATTACCCGGCATGCATTACATTACATTACATTACATTGCATTTAGCTGACGCTTTTATCCAAAGCGACTTACAATAAGTACATTCGACCAGGAAGACACAACCTTGAAGAAAACAGAATCATATAAGTACATCAGGTTTCATAGAGCCAAACATTTCAAGTGCTACTCAACTGGCTTTAGGTAAGCCAGTCCTTTATTAGTATAAAAGTGCTTCGTTAATAGTTCTAACGCTCGAAGTGGAGTCGAAAGAGATGAGTTTTCAGTTTGTGCCGGAAGATGTGCAAGCTATCTGCCGTCCTGATGTCAATGGGGAGCTCATTCCACCATCTTGGAGCCAGGACAGCAAACCCACGTGTTTTCGCCGATGGGAACTTGGGTCCCCCTCGCAGCGAGGGCGCAACGAGTCGTTTGGCTGATGCAGAGCGTAGTGCACGCGCTGGGGTGTACGGTTTAACCATGTCCTGGATGTAGGAAGGGCCAGATCCATTCGCAGCATGGTAAGCAAGTACCAGTGTCTTGAAGTGGATTCTAGCAGTTACCGGAAGCCAGTGAAGGGAGCGGAGGAGCGGAGTGGTGTGGGAGAATTTAGGAAGGTTGAAGACCAGACGAGCCGCTGCATTCTGGATGAGCTGCAGAGGTCGGATGGCACATGCAGGTAGACCAGCCAGGAGGGAGTTGCAGTAGTCTAGGCGTGAGATGACGAGAGCCTGGACCAGAACCTGAGTCGCTTTCTGAGTCAGCTGGGGACGTATCTTCCTGATGTTGTAAAGCGTGTATCTGCAGCAACGGGTTGTAGCAGTGATGTTTGCAGTGAAGGACAGGTTGTTATCTAGGGTCACACCCAGATTCCTTGCAGTCTGAGTCGGGGAAACAACTGAGGTGCCGATGTTGATTGTTAGGTCAAGAGTGGGACAATCTTTTTCCGGGAGGAAGAGCAGCTCAGTCTTGTCAAGGTTGAGCTTGAGGTGGTGAGCAGACATCCACTGAGAGATGTCAGCTAGACAAGCAGAGATGCGTGCGACGACCTGGGTCTCTGAGCGGGGAAGGACAGAATTAATTGGGTGTCATCAGCGTAGCAGTGGTAAGAAAAACCATGCGGGCTAATGACTGATCCGAGCGAGTTTGTGTACACGGAGAAGAGGAGGGGACCAAGAACAGAGCCCTGAGGGACCCCCGTAGTTAATTGACAAGGGTCGGACTCAGACCCTCTCCAAGTCACCCTGTAGGTACGGTCTTTCAGGTATGAGGTGAGGAGGGAAAGTGCAGAGCCTGAAACTCCAAGTTTTTGGAGAGTGCGAAGGAGGATCTGATGATTCACCATGTCGAATGCGGCAGACAGGTCCAATAGGATGATGGGGGATGCAGTTTTGGCAGTGTGCAGTTCCTCCGTGACAGCAATGAGAGCAGTTTCTGTGGAGTGACCTGCCTTGAAACCAGACTGGTGCGGATCCAGAAGGTTGTTCTGATTGAGATAACAGGAGAGTTGTTTAAAGACAGCGCGTTCAAGTGATTTAGACAGGAACGGGAGGAGAGAGACAGGCCTGTAGTTTATAACATCAGACGGGTTGAGAGTGGGTTTCTTTAGGAGAGGGTTTACTCTTGCCTCCTTGAGACTGTTTGGAAAGTGACCAGAAGTTAGAGAAGTGTTGATGAAATGGGTGAGAAACGGTAGAATATCAGGAGCGATAGTCTGAAGGAGGTTTGAAGGGATAGGGTCCAGAGGACAGGTGGTAGGGCGGGCAGAGGTAATGAGGGTAAGAACCTCACTTGGAGAGAGAGGGGAAAAGGAGGTAAGTGTGTTGGTGGAAGGAGGGTCTGGTGACCCAGCGGTGAGTAAAGGTGAGTCAGAAAAAGAAGAGCGAATATCATCAACCTTTTTTGCAAAGTGGGTAACAAAGTCGCTTGACAGAAGTGAGGAGGGGGGAGGAGCTTTTGGAGGGTCCAAGAGGGTGGAGAAGATGGAAAATAGTTTTTTAGGATTGGAATAGGAAGATTGGAAAGAAAGTGCTTTTTGCCTGAGAGATCGAAGCAGAGAAAGAGGAGAGGAGAGCTTGATAGGTTAGGAGGTCGTCACGGTGTTTGGATTTCCACCATTTCCGCTCTGCTGCCCTAAGGATGGTTCTATTAGCACGCAGTGTATCATTTAGCCAGGGAGCAGGAGGGGACTGACGAGCCTGAGAAGTACCCGTATGTGCGCTCATAGCGCATGCACAACTTTAACCAAAATGCTCGTTCACTTCAAGCACGTCAAATTGCGTACACGTAACAGCACCGCACGTTCATGACAGCATGGTAATGGATGTTATTATGATGGATTTGATATTAACGAGGCGGCAGTTAGCAGCTAGCGGCTAGCTAGTAATTATGCTAATGTAAACATCAATCGTTATGTACTTATATTACGCTGTAACAGGATCTAGTGATATCCAAGCAACAGAGCTTCATTTAGCATGAAAGAATGATTGCACTGTATATATAATAATATATACTTATAATAATAAGTAATATTAACTTTATTTAATACAACATTTACGGTACAACATTTAATCATACAGCCCATGTAGTATGATAATGAAGTACAGCAAACATGTGCAATATATCCATTATTACAGCTCCGTGTGATGGCAGTAAGACGATATGGGTCCGTTCTTATTGTGCATCCATGGGTAAAGATAAACGCAACTCACATTGGTTTCTCAAACAGCATCTCTGTAAACTACGTGTATTCACTGAATTTCACTCTGCCTTTAACGGCTCGTTTTAGCTCCAATAGCTCCAGCCCCCACCCTCCCTGTGAGCACAGTGTGCTCTGATTGGTCGGGACACGTAACATGAATGTGCCGGGCGGCGCGGTCCCGTGGGTTAGATGCGCGTTCATAATGCAGAGGGAAATAACTCTCAGAATAACATTATTAGCACATTATTACAACTTGAGGAACGAATGTTTTTAATAAGGGCTATACAAGTGTTCATACTGGGTAGTTTATTTAGTTTAAAAAAAATTATCCAACGATTTACAGACCACTCTTTCCCCATGTAAGTCAATGGGAAAAAGTGTTTCCGGGCCTGGCAACCAAACGGAAGTGTAGTACCGCCGTTTGGCCAGCACGAATATTTTCATCTGAGTCCGGCGCACTTCCTGGGGGCTTGGGTTTGTCAAGCGAAGCGGAGAGAATACTTACTTCCAAGTGTAATATTCTCTAAAGCAAATGAGCTGCTCCGACCCTCGGTCCTGACGGACTCCAACTTGTGTTTATTAATCAAACAAATACATAAACACAAGGATAATAATGTGTTATTGTTGAGTAAATGGAGAATTGCACAGGGGAAAATAACGTAGGCTATCTATGCCACAATTTTAGATGCGGATTTTGTTAAACTAATACGTTTGCGTTGTGGACCAACACTATACATTGACGGGGAAGGGGGTAGCAATAAAGATAACACCATTAAACAGTTACACAACATAACAGAAATAATATCGATAGCAGCGTCCCTAGCAACCACCTTGGTAACAATGAAAACGTTATGGACGCAATTTCCTGAAGTAATCTTCGTAATAACTAGAAAACTAAAGATCATGTACATGTACTGTCAAGTTTACAGTGTTAACAAAATAAAATATACTGCTGTTTCTGGTTTAGTTTACGACGGATATATTTAGTTATTGTTTTGATATTTGTAACAAAAGCGATGGAAAAAGCCCACAGCAACACAGAAAAGATGGTCTTAACATGACCCAGTGGTCTAGTAGTTAATAAAAACAATAATATCAAAACAAAATATTACTACTAACTTTGTTGTGAAATTCAAACTGAACGGTAAAAGAATAGTTTCCGGTCTATTCTGAGCCCGATCTCTGTAGATAAATAAAAATAAAGAACTACGACAGATGTGTAATATATTTAATGCAGCCGAACCATTTATTACAATGCATTCATGTGATGACTTTCAAAGAGTAAAGCAAGCACTGCTGAATAAAGTATGATTTTATCTTTTACGAAACGTAGTGTCTTCTGCCATCCTTTACTCCGAAAAAATATGTATTTCTCCGAATCGAAGGGGAAAAATACAAAAGCATTGCACACAATTTAAACCAATCAATGTTGTGTAATTAACAAGGATAATCTGGTGTTTTTTAGTCGATGAGTAGTGCAGATATCACTGTAAAATCAATCGACAGTAAGGGGAATACTTACTTCCGGGTGTACAATTCTCCGTTATCCAATGGGATTGGACGCTCACATTGCCTTTAAGGGCAGCCGACACAAACGAATGCCGTGCTTCCATGAGCGTCAAATCCCGCCGCAGATGGGAATACATTGCAATCAGTTGAAAGCTATTTGCGTCCCTTTATGAAGCTGAAGGAGCCTAGGAGCGTCCCAACTGCACGCCTCGGGGACCCTGACCACACGTCGCTCCTGGACGATTATGGAGTGAGAGTGTGTTGCCCTCCTCGGCTCCTCCGCTCGCATCTCCTGTGGGCGGGACTAAGTATCGAGGATAGGAGTCGAGGAGGGGAGTCGAGGAGGGGAGTCGAGGAGGGGAGTTAGAGAAATGAGAAAGGGCCCGGGTGCTGCAGAGATTTCATGAAGTGAAGGAGGTTTTCCTTCTATAAAACAGCTGTGGGCAGGAGATACTGTGAGTGTCACGGACATGAATTCATAGATCAAGGCAGACTGGTGCACAGAGTATCCTGTTTTGCCAATCCGGTGCTTAAACAAATATAGCTCTACACCCCTGGCCGAAATGTCCTTAAAATGAAGTCCGAGTTCGACATTTGAATTCATGTCCTGCCAACACTGGCAGGACAGAAGGTGACACGCCCGTTCTAAGCCGTGTCCCTCACTCCTCACATCCCAAGCTGCATCCCCAAAAAGTGTATTATGTTGTTGCATCGTTTCAGATGTTATGTTTCAGTTTTGCTCTTGATAAGCCATTAAAACAGTAAAAACACGTTCAGTTTCCTTTTGCTTTTTGTGTCTCCTGTTCACCAAAACATACCATCTGGGATGGAAAAAGAAAGTAATCCAAAAGTAATCTGATTACGTTACTTTTTTAAGACGCGTAACTGTAACTGTATTTGGATTACTTTCAGAGCCATGTATTCAGTAATCAGTAACTGATTACATTTACAAAGTAACCCTCCCAACCCTGCTTGTATGTTACTGTTTATTAGTGCGTATTTGGAACAGCGTGCGTCTTTACCATAGACTGTAAATGGACGTAGTGTCCGTGACGTCACCCATAGGATTCTGCAGAGTTGCCGTGAAGCCCTTAGTAGGCGGAGTCGGCCACTAACGGCTCGACTGTGACGTCAGAGTCTAATCCCGCCTGCTCCAAATAAGGGCAAAGAGGCGGAGCCGAGGCGGGACCTGCTGCCTCCGAACTGGAAGTAAACAGAGCTAGCTCAGGCTAAGAAGCTAAGCTAACATGAAATACATGCATACCAAGTTACTGCTAACAGTGTAGTTCCCCTATATAAACGTTACATTCATAATCAAATGAGACAATCTGCAAGAGAATTAGCTATATTTTGTTATTCTTAATGCTTGTCATTCACACGTTGAGAAAAGACGGACTCCACCGCCCGGACCTAACAGAGCCGCAGTGGGCTAGCTCCGGGACGCCGGCTGGAGCTAGCCCCCTGCGGCTCCGTTAGCTCCGGCGGCCACCACTGGGATAATTGGGTCCCCTATTAACATTTGCTCCCGTTTAGCATTATGGGCGTCATAGCCATAGACTATAAAAGTCTTACCCAAGGCTGAATCATAAACTAAAATGTATATGTATGTATAAAGGGTTACGTCCTTAGCTGGCTAATAAGTAGCAAGCTAAGCTACCAAGCACACAAACACCTGCGAACGGGGTTAACATGTATAATATTATAATTTTAGACTTCTTGGAAGTTCTGTTAGTACATTCAAGCGCACAGCACAACATTTTAATTGTCTATGATTTGTAACAATATTCCCTAAAAATCACCACGAACACGGCTAAAGGGTCAAGTACAGTAACTACAACTAACTAACGTTGTAGCCTCTATGGTTGTAGGCTAGCAGAGTGGACAAGTTGCTGTTAGCTGACAGTGAGGCATGTACATGTCCATCAAAGTGACCACGCCCTAATTTATGCAAAACGATTTAAGGCTTAATATTAATTAAACAGATGAGTTGAGAAAAAGTTCACCCCCCACACAGTAGTCATGAAGGGGGAATCTAACTATACAGAGAATATGGTTTTTTGAACCACGATGTAAACATGTTTATTTCTGCTGTAAAGTTGGGCATTTTAACATGGGGGTCTATGGAAATTGCTCCCTTCTGCAGCCTGCTCCTACTGGCCACTAGATGAACTGCAGTGTGTGGCACTTTCGTATTGGCGTCCCGGCTCTTCCCCAGAGTTTGCCGCTTGGTCTTTACGCATCGCGTTGGCCATTCTGTTTGAATGGTATTTATTTGTGACACATGACGTTTTTGTGGGCCCTCCAATAAAAATGCCTTCATACATGTAGGACAAACGCACATCACAATAGGCGTTCAAGGTGATGTAATTTGGCTACATCTGTACACAGTGGCGGTTCTAGAACATTTTACATGGGGGAGCAAAGGGGAGGCAAGAGGTCATGCCAGGGTGGCATAGGAGGGCGGACAGTACGTGGTATTTTATACTGTATATAACCTATTTATTGTTAATTCATGCCCTAACACAAGTGTTCTTAATGCACAAGAGAAACAAGGTGTTCAGACAAACAATCGGGTGCCCTTTGAGTCCCCCAAGCTTACCTCAACCATTTTAAATGAAAGGAAACTACAAAATGTATTTTAAAGCAATGAATTAATGGAACAGGTTGTTTTGCATTACAATGTAAAATTAAATATATATTTTGTTTTAAAAAAAATTGGTTGTCTTAGACAGACATATTTGCATGTCCTCACTAAGCATTATTACATATTACTTTAATATTAAACAAATCAAAATGGCCAATTATCCCAAAATGTTGCTGCTAATATAATCATATGCTTGTCAACTTTAACTGATCAAAAATCAATTCTGAAAAAATACTTGAATTATCTATGAAATTGCAATATTGTCCCTCAGTTTGTTTCAACCCTGTCACGCCATATAATTTACCCTCCTATTAAAATAATGGATCAGTCCATGTGTGATCTGCATTGAGGGAATTACATCACAAAAGTGTCAGTTTCTTCTCTTACCTATATTTCAGTTTTTGTATTTTTAGATTAAGATTGACAAGCTCAACATTTCAACTATGTTGTATGAATTAATAATAGTAAATAATTGTTTATTACAAAAATAAACAATAGTTTTGCAAAATATTACACTTTTGTAATGTCCTTGATTTCCATGTGGTGCCATATCTTAGCTAAACAAGGTCTCATGCCTACTTTTTGTCAAAAACTTCAACCCTGTTACATTTTTTCAAGGAAATTCCTAGTAATTATTTACATGTTGTGCCTGAGGTGGGAAAATTTAAGTAGTCCACTACCAAATGTTATGACCAAACATTTTGGTTTCATTTTTCAAAAATATAAAGACCCAAAAGGCACCCGATTCAGAGAATACTCAGAATTCTGCATACTGTAAGTACTTAATTATAATTAAGTACACAAATGACATCACCCATCTCTTCAGAGAGCTAAAGGTGACCTGTGCAGCAACACATTTCAATACATATTTGTCAATATTAAGAGCTGCTAGATTGTGCTGCTGTAATGGAATATGTAAGGAGAATAAGAACACACCATGTGGTCCAGCTGGAGTTTCATCTGCCTCCTGATCTCTGCCTCTGGCCCTCTTTCTGATACTTCATCTTTATTCCTCACATTTATTTCTTCTTCTTCACTAATGTCTTCATCTCCTCCTCTTCCTCCTGCTCTGACCTTCCTGGTCTCTTCATCTCTCTTTTCCTTTTCCTCTTTCTGTTCGTCCTGATCACTTCTCATATGTATTTTTGTTGTTGTTGAATCACTCCTATACTCTGGCCTGCAAGAGTCTACTTGTGAAAAGCACTGGTACAAATGCTTGTATAACTGTACACGTTAGGGCCATGTAGCCTAGCTAATATGTAGCATATCATAAATATAACATCAGAAAGTATTGATCAAGCGCACACAGGCAGCTGTGTTTGGATCCAGTTTTTACGGTAAAGGATGTATCCTGGTTTCATTGATCTGGCCTCATGGCTGTGATGTGTAGTTTACGTGGATTTAATAGTAGGCTACCGCGTAGTTTAGCAAAGTGATCGATCTCCCAGCTAACGCTGTCTGCGTAGTATTTTGTAACGTAACGCCCCAAACAGCGCCCGTCTGTTAAACGCTATCGATTCAAACGGCAGCGTTTTATTAATATTTAGTTTCAAGCTCTCGTCCTTAGTAAAAACAAAACTAGTGGAAAGGGAAATGCTCCCAGGGGAAGCTGATCCATAGGTGCTGGGACAGCTCGCTCCCTCTCTGCAGCGGTGTGAGCCGCGGTCTGTGTGAACGCCGCTCCGCAGTTTAATGCAGGGCCGTAGCTGCGTTTTTAACGGGCCTAAAATGATATTTAAAATGATTCAATTTTAACTAATGTAATGCTTGTTTTGTTGCTTGAGAAGCTTGTGGAAATAGTGTAGGTTTGTTTTAGTACAGTTTTAGGGAAACAAAAGTTAGGGGGGCAGCTGGGGGGGCAAGGCTCTACAGTGGGGGGGGGGGGCAGCTGCCCCCCCTTGCCCTCTCGTAGATCCGCCCCTGCCTGTACGCAGAACACATATTTTACAAACATTTTCACAATATTAAAATGTTGTGCAAGTTTTAATAAAAAAAGAATGCAATTGTGGCCCTTCTAAAATGTGATTTATTATGTGGATAATAATAAATCCTAGAATTCCAATAGAGTCCTTCAACCCTAAAGATCATTTAAAAAGTTGAAATCAATATTTTATAATTACAGTGGTTGAAATGACAATGCATCAGGAACAGATAACCTGACTCAGCAGTTCCTTTCACTTCTACAGACCATTTCAAGTACTGTTCAGCTTGTTTTATCAACATTTAGCAGCTACAGATGAAGAGAGTGACACCAACCTTACATTGGTAAGGTGGGCAGGAAAAAAGGTGTAACATTTGAGACTCATCAGTTAGGGCGGGGAGTATGGCAAGTAATGCTAAAGTCTTTTAAAAGACCAAAACCAGAAATAACTTTATGCAAGTAAGTGTATTTAAAGCCTAATATATTATTCCTTTGAGCTCCCTTCTTTCAGAACTCACCAATAAACCACACATCTGCACTGGGTGTTAATTCATTACCAGTGAATCCTTCCTGGGTACAGCCTAATATATGCTGCAAAATGTGTATACTTATATTTGACTTATAAATAAGATGATTTACTTGACCTGATTTTTCAAAAATCGATTCTTTAGTAGGAACAAACGGGAATAGTTCAACAGGGTAGGGATGATTGCAATTATTGAAAATGGATGTACAGTATGATTTGAGGTTTTTGTATGTTAATGGAATTTGTTGACAATCACATGTATATCTTTTAAAGAGGACATTTAATGCCCATTTTCAGGTTCATATTTGTATTTTGTGCCTCCACTGTGAGATGTTTCCATGCTTTAATGTTCAAAAAGCTCTTTATGTTTCTCATACAGCCTGTGCTGCAGCACATCTTTTCACCCTCTGTCTGAAACCAGAGCCCAGTCTGCTCTGATTGGTTAGCTGGCAAGCTCTGTTGTGATTGGTCAACAGCTTAGACATATCCCACTCATTAGCAAATCACGTACAATGTGTTGCAGCCAGCCTGTTCTCCTCCAAAAAACGACCAAATAGGTTGATTGTTCAGCAGCTAGAGTCCCGTTTTAAAGTGTAGTACCTCTGGTGGTCGTGTAAGAAACAACAATTTGCGGCATATGCTCCCGTTGATTGCAAACGCTCCAGAGGGTCGTATATTCACAAATAACTCTCTGGAAAATCCTAAATTGTAGGATAGTTTGGCCATTGAAATGCTTTTTGATTTGATTTCTAGCGAGAAGTGTATATTGTACTTTTACAATATCTATAGTTTGATAGACATTATGAAGGTGATTTGAGGTCTCGCCAGGAGAACGAGTATAAACTACGTCTTTCCCCACAGCGTCCATGTAAAGTTGGCGTCAACCCTCACGGGGTGAAAACAGTATTTCCGGTCTCGAAGTTTTCATAATAAAACCGGAAGTATTTCCCTCACAGTCAAGTGATTACACAGTGATATCTGCATTACTCATCCACTAAAAAACATCAGTTTATCCTTGTTAATTACACAACATTGATTGGTTTAAATTGTGTACAATGCTTTTGTGTTTTTAACCTTCGATTCGGCGAAACAAATAGTTTTTTCGGAGTTTAGGATGGCCGAAGACACTACACTACCCATAATCCTCAGCTATCGTTTGGGACTACAACATCCGCTTTGCTTGACAAACCCCGTGATTAGTCCTCTGTGATTGGATGTTGGAGTGGCAGTGTGCCAAGGTTACGCCGAGCTCTTTGAAATGGAATGAAACCACGGCAGACTATCCAAAACTGGACTCTATTCTATATTTCTATCATTGACCCTCTACTTTCCCCCTATGTTGTATTTAGGCTACTCTTAATATTTAAATTTGTTCATAAAATACAACATATTCAATAACATGCTTTAACCACTAGGCGGTGCGGGTTAAAAAACTGTCAAGTTTACAGTGTTAACACAATAAGTTATACAAAGTTTCCAGTATAATTTCCAGTTTAGTTTATGACGGATTCATTTTTTTATCCACACATATATTGTTTTGATATTTGTAACACCAAACCGACAGAAAATATGGTCTTAACATGACCCAGTGGTCTAGTTAATAAAACATAATAATATCAAACATAATATTACTATTAACTATATTGTGAAATTAAAACAGAACGATAAAGAAAAATACAGTTTCAGTCTCTCGATTTGAAGCTTATGCTTATGCATTGCACCATGAACCTGTATAGACCTGTAACAGTCAACTGGTGAGGAGTTGGAAAGGTAGTTCCTGAAGATGTTACAAATAACACACATCATACAATGCCATAATAACTTTGTATTATTAGTGTAGGACACTTATGAATGTATAACATCTGAAGATGTGTAGTTTTATTCATGTTTTCAAATAATTTTACAGGATATTGCTATAATATTTCACAAATTGTAGTTCTACACATTAATATCTGATTTGTAAAACATCACAGACAGAAAGGTATATCTGCCATTTAATGGTAAGCTATTGAAATTGTGATTCCATAGATGTCTCCCATCACACAAATCCCCTGACTCCCTCAACTCAGTATTTACATTCTTATTCAAAGAAAATCAGTAATATCTTTAACAACTACAAGACCTTTTCTATCAGCTGTGCACCGTTATGGGGTAAATAAAGCCTATCTACCAATTGGATCAAATATAAAAGTCAGCCAAATTACTATTGATACTGCAAGGAGACGTATTGTGTGAAGAGAAATTGAAGATGTTGTTTAATTGCTGATATATTTATGATGCAAGTCACATATTGAGTTTCGGCGGCATTTCTTCCAGTTTGTCAAAAGGTCTTCTAATCAGGGCTCTATAAATACAGAACTACGGCAGATGTGTAATATGTAATGCAGCCGAACCGTGTATTCCAATGCCGTTATGTGATGACTTTCAAAGAGAAAAGCAAGCACACGCGGGATAAAGTATTATTTTCTTCTTTTAAATGTTTTCGGATTTCACATCGCATAAACACCATATCCCAACGTGCATTGCGGCTAAAACATCCAATCACCGAGCTTCAACGTTAGCTGAGGATTATGGGTAGTTGTTTTAGCCTATCAAAACCTCTGAAAAAAGAAATGTGTCTCTCAGAATCGAAAGGGAAAAATCTATGGGAAAAACACAAAAGCAGTGTACACAATTTAAACGTGGATGAGTAGTGCAGATATCACTTTAAAATAATTTGACAGTGAGGGGAATACGGTTTTATTATGAAAACTTCCAGACCGGAAATACTGTTTTCACCCCGTGAGGGTTGACGCTAACTTTACATGGACGCTGCCGCATAATATACACGTTCTCCTGGCGAGACCTCAAATCATCTTCGTAATATCTATCAAACTATAGATCCTCCACTGGACGTGAATTCTAAAAGTACAATATACACTTCTCGCTAGAAATCTAATCAAAAAGCATTTTAATGGCCAAACTATCCTACAATTTAGGATTTTCCAGAGAGGGTTATTTGTGAATATACGACCCTCCGGAGCGTTTGCAGTCAACGGGAGCACTAGTGGTCGAAAACTTAAAAACGTGATTATAGGTCGTAATAGGCGCTTGAACAATCGACCTTGGTCGTATGAGTTGGAGGACTTGTTGGTTGCATCCCTAGCCAAATGAAGCATGAGTGTTACATGGTGATGTCACTATGTTACAGAAGCAAACAAAGGAGTCCTATAGAGGCGTTTTCAGTTGCAAGCTATTTTCAGGGGAGCATGATATCTGTGCTATTGATGCAACTACTACCCATCCAATGTTCGGCAAGAGATGTTTCACACAGGTGCCAGACAGACAGACCCTGTCACCTCTTATGGCATGTGTTGTTTTCTTTTTTCTCATCCCTGTAATAAACACCTTTTCTCTCAAACGGCCTGCCGCCCTCGGCTGGATGCCTCCGCAAGGGAGGCGTGTGGAGCAGTGGCCTAGTGCTTTGGTGTTCGGATCAGGGGAGCACTGGTTCAAACCCCACTGCAGTCAGCATGTCGTTGTGTCCCTGGGCAAGACACTTCACCCCAAATTGCTCCTGTGGGAATTGTCCACAGTATTGAGTATGGAAGTCGCTTTGGATAAAAGCGTCTAACAAGTAACATGTAATGTAATGTAATTCATCAATCATAAGGACTCAGAAGGAGACAAAATAACTATCATTCAGTTTCAATTTTGTCTCATTACGCCCGCCACGGGAAGTGAGTCGCTTCATTTTCATCTTACTCCAAGTCACAAAAACATCTCATTAAGTTTTCCGTCAGTCTCTGTTCTGTAATTTTGGTGTTTGGATGCAATCCATCACACTTTAGCCTTGTGGTGCTGTGAACAATGCATTTCCTTCTCAGTGCGATGACACCATTGCCCCGTCGCTTTCTTTTAGGCGAGCAGCCTGCTCACTTCCTCCCCGCTCATGTGGCTTCCTGGCAGGCAGCCAGACCCCCCCTCTATCATGGTCTATAAAGACTTGTGCTGCTGGTCCCGTGTGAGACAGGAAGCAGGGCCCTATGGACAGTGACCTCACTGCAGGAAGAGAGCGCAGGGTGTGTGTGCAGAATTGTAGTTCTCCATTCTCTCCAGATAGCACCAGTCACACGAAGTAACCAAACCAAAATATTTTCAGAGCAATTTTTAATGTGTACATGTCCAGCATGGCTTGTTAACACACTCAACTAGAGGTGATCACACAAAAAACACAAATGTATAAAATATTACATTTTCTACCGAAAAAACCCCACTAACAACCAACCAAAAAAAAAACAATTGGAATGTTATTAACAAAAAACACGTCCTATCAAGTTTGAGAAATAAAATAAAATAAAAATTATCAAAGACCAACAATAATCTCATCTGTTTTTATTTTTGACAGCTGCTTTTTTTTGGTATCTCATCCCAGTCAGGGATGATGGTTACATTTTCAAAAAAGTCACTGAAGCATTACTCGGGTAGTAATGAAGAGTTCCACCATGGAGGGGCAGTAAATAATCCAGCAAGATCTACTGTCGCTGCAGTTAGTGGGGGACAACAGGCTGCTCAACAGTTTCCATGTCTGTCTGAAGCAGCACTCAATGTCTTTGTCTGTTTCATCACCGAGATAAATTAGCCTGTGGTGATTTAAAATGAGTGTTTTCAGAGTGGTTTAACGAGCTAAGGTGGGATGCACTCTGGGAAAAGAGAGAAGCATCTGGACAACCCATGATCCTTTGGGTTCGTGCCATCATAAGCCACACAGTTGACCCAAGTGGAAGAGAAACTGAACACAGTTGTACTGTATGTGAAGTTTTACTTCTTTCTTTGATCTTCTCAGTCCGTTTTGTATTGATCTGGTTTTTTCCCTTTGAGTTCAGACTTTGCACAGGGCTGATGCAATGACTGTTTGAAGCTTGTGGTTATTAGGAAGCGCAGGGACACACATTGACCACAGGAAGATGAAGTGGAGTAGAGAGACATAGCATGAAGAAAACGAAAAGAGAAAAGAGGAGGTTTTAACAGAGATGTTCATCAAAATAAGGGAGAAACGCAGTGTTCACTGAAACATCCTGAGGGAGATGAAAGCTCAGACAAGGGATTGCCTCACCACACCTAAACCTTGCATCAAGGCCCTGTACTTCAAAACGAACAGAGAATTAACATAAAAAGAACTTCAGCCTTTGCAACTTGAAATCTGAATGTGACATCCTGTTGCTGAGTCTGCGTAAAGCAGACTCAAAACCTGACAGGTACAGTACAGTGTTTTAAGTAAATCCTAACACAGTATTCAAAGTTGCTGAACAAGGATACAAAAAAAGGCTTGGTCTTAGCCTTGACTAGTTTCCTATCGGGGGTGGGAGAGGCGAAAGGAAGGTGAGGTTAGGGAAGACAATAATGTGTTTGTGTGTGTGTATTATAGAGAGTATATAGGGGGAGGAGAGAGTGTGTGAGAGAGAAGGCCATTGTTATTATTACGATCCCCCGGGGCGTGGAGGGCTGGGCTGAGCATAGTGGGGGGGGGGGGCAGATAGAGAGAGTGTGGGAGATTTACAGTCAGAGAGAACAGGCCTCGCTTATGGAGAGTAGAGCTGATTAACTAAACACCTCGACACACACAAACAGGCATCAATCAGCCTGCCTTGCTTCCTTTCTGAACCTTTACCATATTTCTCTTCTGCTAGCTGTCCTAAGAACATTACTGTGTCTCAATTCGGAAACGTTCCTTAGTCCACTGCATGTTGTGCACTGTGAACACTGTGTGAATTTCTACCCTGTAGTGTTGTCTTAAATCACAAACAGCTGCTGTACCCTCACAGGAAGTTGCAAAGATCACTGTTAGCTAGCTAGCTAGTTAGCTTCTCAATGTAATCGTTTTCTGTAGCAAATCATTACAGACTAATTCACCCAATAAAATTAACGGGGGCACATTTTTGACACTAGTATAGTATTACCTTTATTAAATACTGAACTGAAGGTACTGCAAGTATAACTTTTACTTAGCAAAACCTTTATCTGCTTTCTTGATTCCAGTTTTTGACGGTTAAAAGTGCCAAACCATGCAAAAGGATGCACTTGTGCACTTAAAAAGCACATCTAAGTACAGAAGTGCACAAATTGAAACACAACAAATGAATCCCTGTCAGTGTCCTGCCAAAAAGGAGCTCTCAAACTGGCAAAAGAATATGGTTTAAAGTAAAGAAACGCCAGTACAATTAACGTTTTACATTTTAACGTGGTTAACTGCATGTGGGCTTGCTGTGTGGAGGTCACAAAGGAGAACTGATAATAACTCCACACAAAGCGTTGCCTCTAATACAATGAGTCGACATTTTCTGAGCCTGTCCAGACACGGGGCGGTCTAAGCATTGATGTGCCTGTAGGAAGAGCAGGACAGGGGAGGAGAAAGCAGAGGGGGTTTGGGGGGGGCTTTTAACACTGATTAGCTACGCCCGCCAATCCCCCTCCCCCTCCAACCCTGATGGAGAGGAGGTGAGCGATGGACACAGGACACTGTTTCCTGGCAACCGCTATTGACCGGCCACAGATCAATCTGCAGACTTCTGGTGACAGAAGATTATGCTCTTCCTTTTCTTCCACTCAGCGAGTGTCCTGTTAACTTTACCTCCTTCTGAGCGGTGTCCCACCTCAACCCGTCTGCACCTGCAGCTGGAGGTGAAGTAAGAGAACGGTGTTGTGTTGTGCGGTGTTGTGTTTCCGCACCGTCTGTCAACATACAGTCTGACTGGCACTGAAGGAAAGCAGACGAAGCTAAATTGTGAGGCGCAGCTGGAATTGGAAAGCAGGTTTTTAAACTAGCACTGCAACTACTTATTGTCTTTGTTGATTCATCTGTAATTTATTTTCTGGGTATTTCAATTTTTTCCCCACAACTCAAAGTAGAGGAGAACAGAAACTACTTTTAGAATTCGATTTAGAAAGCTGAAGTCAAATCATTTAACTTTGTCCTTAATCAGTCAATCAAATATTTTGAGATCAATATAATAATAGTTCCCGATTCACTTAATATTTCCCAAATGTATTCATATTTTTAGCACTTTTTTAAACATGTGATGGGGTCTCTTCACAGCTACTAAGCACATACAGCAAAAGGCCGTCACCTCCTGTAGGCTAAAGTTTCCTCTTTGGCTAGCACTGCGGTTGAGCTAGCAGGAGAATTTGGGTCACATGAGCGGTTGCCAGTGGAATAGAGCCATCAAAGTCCCCTATCTCCCTCTCTCTCTCACCCCTCCTTATTCCTGTGATCCAAGCTGTGAGAACTCAGGGAGACGAGGTCAGCGTCCCTCCCCCCTTTCTCTTGTGTCTCCTCACCCCCCGTCCACCCCCCCACCCCCCCGTCCACATCTGTAACCTGATCCGGCTGAGACCCGTCTGCTCAGATTGGCAGCTTGGTCCTTAATGCGCCGTCAGATAAGGCTTCCTCCCATTCATATTGAAGCTGCACTCCTACACTCTCTCATCTGAGGCCGGTTTCTAGACTCTTATTGATCAGATTTTTCTAGAACATCGAGTAATGATTAGATTATTCACATTGCTCTTACGCCTTTTTTCTTCAATTAATGTTTCCATGGCAGCCATAGATTTCCATTCATTTCTTTACAGTACAACATTCTGTATTTGAACTCCAAAAAAACGTGTGGATCTGTCATGATATACGATTTTCAAGTTGGCCTGTTGCAATGTCTATACAAAATGTTTTTTAGATACATTTTTAGGACAGATGTAAAGGGTCAACAGGTCTGAGCCCCAGTGTGAGTAAGCTATGCGGTTGCAGAAATTAAGAACATTTATATTTTTAATTCATATTCATTTTTCACTTTGTTTTTTGTGCGTTATGTCTCTTCATTGGCATCTTACTGTAAGTGACTTATTTTTGCATTTGTGTGTCTGTGATTTTTATACACTACAAAATAAATGGAAACCAATGGCTGCCAGGAATATTTTGTTTTTACTTTTATAATGAGTAGTTGAATTGGACATTTGTATTCTGCCCACACTACACTTCCCGCAAGATGAAAAGGGAGAGGAGAGTGTTTTGTTTCTGGGAGTTCAAGGTTTAGTTTAGATGTCGCAGGGGTTAACAGCATGTGCACACACCTGCTGTTTCTTAATGAACAGGATTAGTCTGTGTTCACATGAGCCAAGCCCACCCTGGTGCTCACAGCTCCAGTGTTTGCAATAGATAGACCCCAGGTCATGTGCACGAGCAGTAAAAAGTCCATTACAGAGTGCATGGTACATTGCTGCACCCTCAGACCGCTTCCTGTTCTTGAGTTAAAGGCCAGGGCTTCGTTTGTTTCTCCATGGTGTTATGTCAAAGATGCTACTTCTCCTGTGTTATTTCACACTGAGCTGACTTTTTTAAATGGACCATTAGTCTCTCTCTTCTCCTGTGCAAAGAAAATATATTTCTGCTGACAGAAAGGAAGCTCTCTGAGAATTAGCCTCATAAATGATGGTTAAAGGAAGAGATAAAGTCTGAGGCCTTTCAGCCAAAGAGGACTTTAAATGCTCTCCGAATAAGGAAACAAAAGAAGGCAGACCTATTGTGCTATAGATGAAGACTGAAAACAAGGCAGCGGTACTCTGAATGTAAAGGATAAGGATACTGTTGATTCCACTTAGGCCATATTTTCCAAGCCACAATTTCTATTTGCTAACAAAAAATGCCTTTACAAATAAGTGTATTTCCCACAATATTTCACTTTTTCTTTAAATAGACCCCATGTTAGAGGGATTCTTTTAACCACTGTATTAGACTGAAATGACAAACTGTACCGCAGAACCAGGCGAAGACATAGAGAAGAAGACGGTGAGAAGGGGAAGACAATCTACTGAACCCTTCCATAGTGATCCGTTTTTCTTTACTAACCCTTTGGATTTTCTTTGTGCCGACTGTGATAGCATGAGCAGATATGAAGGTATCGGCAAGGACAAAGACCCTGCTAAGATTAGACGAGGGGGGGAAGGCGGTATATAAAGAGGCGAAGAATTGAACAGCCTTCCTGGTTTAGAAATAATAATAATTATATCAAAATGTCACAAAATGAACAGAAATAATAAAAAAAACAATGTGCAAACTTCTCTCATATAAATAGACTACAGTTGATGCATTGTAGAGCACCATGGGAGACAGGAGGAGGTTAGGATGGTGTGTTTGTGTATAAGTAAGACATCATTAATGCTTGCTTCTAGTGTTTGTGTACAGTATTGGATCTACTACCACAGGTTCTAAGAGTTGCCAGAGACTGATGGATTAGAGGAGCGCAGTGTCTAAGGTTCCAATTTAAGTTAAAAGTTCAGTTTCTGCTCTTGTTCAGGGTCAGACCCAGTCCTGCAGCGAGCGCTTGCAGTGCACCAGCAGCCGTGGAGCCCCTTTGCTCTGCAGCGTGTTGATGATGGCGTAGACGAGTCCCAGGATGCACAGCACCAGGGCCAGAGGGATGGTCACCATCAGGATGTTCATGGTCCGCTCCTCGCTGTCGTCCACCTTCAGCACCACGTCCACCTCGTTGGTGTCTTCCTCACGGCCCTCCCGGTAGTCCTCGTCTTTGTCGCCGTCCGACCCTTTGCCCGCGTCGTTGTCCGTCCCGTCACGATCCCCGTCTTTGCCCTTGTCTCCGTCGCGTCCGGTTGCGTCGGGGTTGAACGGGGGCCGGTTCACGTCGGGGTATTTGCGCCCCGCGTCCGCCTCCGTGTCTCGGTCTGGGTCCTGGTCCGCACTGCAGCCCATGAAGTCTCTCAAGATGGACTTGGGGTAGCCTGGCTCGCTCTTCATGCGGTGGTTGTCAAACTTCCAGTACTTGGAACCCTTGTAGAAGAAGGTGTACGCTGGAGAAAGCAAGGAGAGCACAATATGTCAAATAACATGAAGATTTGAAGATGGACAAATGAAAGGAATAGTTTAAAAAATGTCCAACTCTTGCCAAGAATTAGATGGTACGACTGATACCACTCTTATCTGACGGTTCAATAGAGTGGTGCAGTGATTTAGATTTTCACTAGGGCAAAAAGCTATGGGATTTTTCCATTTTGCAATAAATAAGATCTGTGGCAGACACACGTTTATGATGATCACATGTTTTGTTCAGCAGAATAACCTCCACATAATAACACCACTTTTATGATTATTGAAGCGTAAATGCAATCACCAGAAGTAATAAAACAAAGTTAAGCTGTAAACAAACTACATCACGTCGCATGGCTTCACATTAGCATGGCTAGGCTAAAGGCTGACTCGTGTCTGGGTTATGACGTTAAGTTTTCTTATTCAGTTACTAGTTAGCATCCTCCATTATGAAGACACATAGAAGCTTCTGAAATGTTGGAATAGGTTATTAACTGACGTATTTTGTGTCATAGACCAAAACGTTAAAATCTCTTTGGCTTGCGTTAACCAAAGACCCTAATTCAGGCATCTAACCAAAGGCACTTTCAAAACAATTTTGGTAAAATGCTAACTCGTCTCCAGGTTTTAGGACTCATTCTCTATACAAAGCTAGAGCCATCAGCAGGGAATATTAGCTTAGCATAAAGGCCAGACAGCTGGGAGGCTAGGGCGACACAGCAATCATTTTCCCTGCACACAACTTCTGTAAATAAATCGTTTTTACACCTTTTTTTTTTGTATATTTAGCATATAGATGTTGCCTTGAGACTGAGCAAGGCAAGCTGTTTCCAGTTTTTAGGCTAAGCTACGCTAACCAAGTCACTGCTGGCCATAGCTTCATATTTGCGGTAGTGTTGATATGAAAGTGGCCTCAACCACCTCATCTATATCTCGGCAAGAAAGCCAATAAATGTAATTCCAAAAACTTGTCCTTTCATAACCTAAAAAAATCGCAAACTTGTTTACTTTAAATTGATTGGCTGTATATTTAAAAATGTCTACTGAGTGTATCTCTTGTCACGTGCATACGATTTTGCACTGCAATCCATTACATTTCCTGTTATTGTAAAACCCTATAAAGTGCATTGAAATGTCCAATAAAAAAAAAAGGTGCTATACAAATAAAGTTGTCTTGCTTTGTCGACTGTCTACCGTAGATCGAACCACTCCTCTCTATTTTCACTGTAACCAAGCACAGCAAAGCACAAAGCACTTCACATGTATGTGCTCAAATTCACACACACACACTCCATCCCCTTTCTCTCCTGATGATTGTGTGACCACACCCTGATTCTTTGTTCCATGCATCAGTGGGCCCCAGCCCTTTCTGGCTTTTTCACACATACACAGACACGCACACACACTCAAACACACATTCACATTCAATACAACCACTCTTCTTGAGTGAGCTCACCTCCATCATCGCTGAGGAAGGCCCCTTTGGGGGAGGAGGGTACTGAGGATCCCCAGACGCTGATTGATTTCGGGTATCCTTGGTCCGTGTGGCGGGACTGCTCGTTGAAGCGCCAGTACCTGCAGACAGCAGTCAGAACCAGTTGTTACTGTAACTGTCTAAACAAGTAAAGAGCAGAATTCTTACAAAGTGCAGTGCATGGTGTGTGTGTGTATAATAACTGTCCTTACTGGTAATGCACTAGTGAAACTACAAAAAGACAGTGAGTAAGGTCTCTTTCAAAATACAGACCTTAAGTGTAACTATGTTTCTACTTAAATAAAGGTTCAAGGTTCAAGGTTCAAGGTTCTTTATTTTGTCCTACGAACATAGCTACAGTGTAGTTATGCCGATGAAAATCTTAGGTCACAGGCTCCTCCAACAGTGCAACACAATAAAACAGATAAACAGAAAAATATAGTGCAATTAAATAGTAAATAGTAAATACAAAAAGAAAAATAGTTTAAAAAAGCGAAATAGTGAAATAGTTCAATGCGATATATTAGATAAATAGATAAATAATTACTAAGTAGCAGATGAACGTAATGGATGTTGTTTCAACAGTTCAGGTGTTTAACAGTCTTATTGCCTGTGGGATGAAACTGTCTCTGAGTCTGGTGGTTTTAGTCCGGATGCTGCGGTACCTCCTGCCAGACGGCAGCAGACAGAACAGTTTGTGGCTGGGGTGATGGGGGTCTTTGATAATCCTGAGGGCTTTCTTCCTGAGCCGCTGGGAGTAAAGGTCCTCCATGGATGGCAGCTCCGTCCTGGTGATGTTCTGTGCAGTTTTCACCACCCTCTGTAAAGCTTTACGATTGAGGGCGGTGCAGCTGCCGTACCAGGACGTGATGCAGCCAGTCAGGATACTCTCTATGGTGCACCTGTAGAAGGTCAGGATCCTCTCTATGTATCTATCCTCTCTACCTGTAGAAGTTGCAGAGTATCCTGGAGTCCATGTTGAAGCTCCTTAGCCTGCGGAGGAAGAAGAGCCGCTGTCGAGCTGTTTTGGTGATGGTGGTGGTGTGAAGAGTCCATGTCAGGGAGTAGAGGAGAAGGCTGAGCACGCAGCCTTGAGGGGCTCCGGTGTTGAGGATCAGTGTGGAGGATGTGATGTTTCCCACCCGCACTGCCTGGGGTCTGCCCGTCAGGAAGTTCAGGATCCAGTCACAGAGGGCACTGTTGAGTCCGAGGTCTCTGAGCTTGATGACCAGCTTTGAGGGCACAATGGTGTTGAAGGCTGAACTGTAATCAATGAACAGCATTGTCACATATGTGTTCCTCTGGTCCAGGTGTGAGAGGGCAGTGTGGATGGTGAGGGCTATGGCGTCGTCTGTGGACCTGTTTGCTCTGTAGGCAAACTGCAGGGGGTCCAGAGAGTCAGGGAGGGAGGAGGTGATGAAGGTTTTGACTAACCGCTCAAAGCACTTCATTATGATGGAGGTGAGTGCTACTGGGCGGTAGTCATTGAGGCTGGTGATTTTTGTCTTTTTGGAGACAGGAACGCTGGTGGAGTATTTGAAGCATGTGGGGACTACAGACTGCAGCAGGCACCTGTTGAAGATGTCTGTGAACACCTCTGCCAGCTGACCTGCACACACCCTGAGAACACGGCCAGGGATGCCATCAGGTCCAGGAGCCTTGTGTGGGTTAAGCCTTTTAAAGGATTGACACACATCTGTCCAGTTTAAAACAAAAGGGCAGGGCTCCTGATCCTTCTCTGCCTCCACAGCCTGGCTACTCTCTAAGCGAGCAAAAAAACTGTTCAGCTCATCTGGGAGAGATGCGCATGCAGACACTCGCACAGCACCCCCCGCTGCTCCTTTGTAGTCTGTCATTGTTCTTAGTCACGCCCACATGTTCCGGGTGTTACAGCCTTTGAAGTCAGATTCCACCTTCTCTTTGTACTGTCTCTTTGCACTGCTGATAGTTCTCCGGAGTTCATACCTAGAATTCCTGAACTCCTCCAAATCTCCAGCTCTATGCGCGATAGTGCGCGCTTTCAGCTTGGTACGCACCTCGCTGTTTATCCAGAGCTTTTGATTTGGGAATGTTCGTACAGAAACCTTCGGTACCAGGTCATCGATGCATTTCCCAATGTAGCAGATGACTGTGTCCGTGTGTGTGTGTTGATGTTATTGCCCTCAAACACACTCCAATCCCTAGATGCAAAGCAATCCTGCAGAGCTGAATCTGACTCGTCACTCCATCGCTGTACTGTCTTTAGCCGCTTTCACACCAAGTACTTTGCCGTACTTAGTGCCCAGCACTTAGTGCCAGTACTTAGTACCCCCATGGAACTAAGTACAGATCGCGTTCACACCGGAATAAGTTCCCTGAGGGAAGATTACGCAAATGAAGCCGCTGACGTCACTTCTTCTGCTTTGGGTTTACTGGCAGGCCACTAACCACTTCACGGCGTATACTGCCACCCGAAGTTCCCGGCCGGAAGTCCCCGGGGTTGGGGTCTGGCTTCAGTAGAAGCTGCTGGGACTCCCGAGTAAATCGCCAGAACGCCGACACCTCCAAATCTCCACCGCTCCCATATTTTTTTTTGTGTTGCCATAAGTTATTCTCTCTCCGTTGATGTGCGGGGCTAATGCTAATGCTAATAATGCTAATGCCAGCAAATACAATGGCGGCTTCACAAAACTTTTCAGAGTTTTACGGGGCGTGGTTTACAATTCGCCCAGCCAATCGAAATTGGTACTTTTTTTGGTACTAAACGGGAAAAGTACGGGTAAAAGTACTCCGGTGTGAACGCGCCACTCGTTACCGGTCTGTCCCATTTTAGTTTCTGCCTGGCAGGCAGCAGCAGCAGCAGTGAGATGTGGTCTGATTTGCCGAAGGGAGGGCGAGGTAGAGCCTTATATCCATGTCGAAAAGGGGAATAAACATGGTCCAGTATGTTTCCCCCGCGCGGCGGGCAGCTGATGTGTTGATAGTACTTCGGAAGGACCTTCTTCATGTTAGCGGTGTTAAAATCTCTGGCCACAACGAACATGTTACCCTTGCATTTATTGTTAGCAGAAGTGGGTTCAGTATGTCAGCTGCTGCTTTTCCTCTGGTAAAGTGTATTACTCATAGGGCATTGCTGTAACATAAATTGGTCCAGTGATCTCAGTCATTTGAGTCTTTATATGGAAACAAACACAAAAACTCCATCTAGATTCAAAACATTGACACTGTACTTCATCAAGTGAACTTATTTTCTAAATTGGAAAAGTTTGAGTTAAAGGGCAACAGTGGTTATGGTTTAATAAGTCATACCTGTGAAGTTGTACTAAGGCTTGATAATGCTTTAAACTAAATGTTAACCTTAACATGCTCGGATTAGTAATGCTTTCATACTGATGTTTCCATGTATGATGTTTACCATGTCTTATTTTAACATGTTAGCATGCCAACATACTGCAGCTGACACGGAGTAGGCTATAGCTGAGGTTAATGTTGCGTTACTTGTCAGCTTTTCTTTTATTTAGTATCAGTACTGTGTCAAATGTTGTTATAAATCATACTTGGTCAATCTCATCTGTTTTTTAAATCAGGTCTTGATTGACTACATTTCTAACTGTTTTAGCATAATTTGAGTGATTGGAAAACTATTTTAGTTTTCAGAATACAATACAGTCTACTTCCATTTAAATCTACTCTAGCCAAAATATCACCATTTTCTTTATCCAAAAATATGTCAGTGTTGTCGCAATGCAAATCCAGTTAGCGCAAACCCCACCGCTGAACGGCAGCAACAGACTTTTTTTTCTTTTTTTGTATCTAGAGTGGAGTCTGGACGGTCCAGAATCAGCTGGTCCTCAGCGAGCTGTGATACCTGGTGCTGGTGTTTAGGCTGACTGAAATTTGAATAGGTTGGAAAAATGATAGAGCTAACGGCATGCAACACAGGATAACGAAAGGAGCATAGAGAGAGATGTGACAAAAGCGTTTAACTACATTTTGTCCTTCATGTCCTTTTTCATCAACAATGTTTAATTTGGATAAAGTCACAGTGAGTGTTGAACTCTGTGCCTTCTTCTCATCGTCTTATCGTAGGACATGGACCAAATATGTAATCATTGAGTAACAAAAACAGCACTACACTGAAGTAAATGTCAGGTCATAAACCAAAAACATTGGACAAATTGAAACCTGATAATGAAACCAGATAAAATGTCTCTAAAATGATTAACCCAGAGTGAGGTATGAATGTCTGTCTATCATATAGCTGCTCTATTAATATCGTTGGAGGCAGGTGATTTAGAGCAATGTGTGTGAGTCTGGCTGGTTGCAGGCTACATTACCTGTCTCCTTGGAAGAAGTAGGTGTAGCCGGATGGCTCCCACCAGATGGCTGTGTCTATTCGGTCATAGGGAATACCTAGGCCATAATCAACCAGTTCCATTGGATAGCCCTGTTCCAAGTTAGCCTCCCTGAAGAGCCAGAATCTGGTTCCTGAGGAGATGAGAGGAGAGGAGTGTTTAATGATCCTATATGGCCCATACATCTGTACATTCCCTATCCACCCCCACTCACAAACCTTATGGACTCTGGAAAATGTGAGCACACACACAATCATACTGTATATGTCATGTTCACTCGGTTACACACACATCCAAGAACAGATGTAGCCCTACAAATGCTGCTTATGCACGCACATTGTATCTTCTGGCACGGAATGTGTTAAATAATTGAAAATAAATGAGGAATAAAAAGAGAACAATCAGAGAAACCAAACCAGAGCTTGTAAATTCTATGAATGTTATAATGATTTGCTGGCAAGATATCAGAAAACACGAGTGTATCATTGACTGCTGGTTTAGCTCGTAACGACCCATTAGCAGCGGCATGTCTCATGTCAGGCTGAAGCAGGTTTCTCGCCTAAGGCAGGGTTATATTGTTTTACTGTGTCAGACAGGGGGACTCCGTTCCTCTTGGCACTGTTACATCTCTCCTCTTGGCTTCAATCCACCTTTCCCTCCATCTCCCCCCCTCATACCCACCCATCTATCCACCCACCTCTGGCCCCTTGCTCCCTTTTTAAAACGAAAGCTCTACACTCAGCATCTGGAGAGAACGAGAGGTTGACGCAATGCTTCCAGTGTTCCTGCGGTGCACACGACTTAGAGTAAAATCCTATGACTTATTCCAAGACTTTCCAGGGATTCAGTGACCTATAGATTCTACTCCTGCTGTGTAACTGTTCTAAAGGGACTCACTTAAATGGATGGATATGTTCTGTCTGGACTACAACTTTTAGAACATGAGTCCATGAAGTGGTCGTTGTTTCATATATTCCCTGTAGGTCTTCCTAAGGTCCACAGTCCCAAATTGCTATTCAATTTCCCAACATTAACAGAAGGATACTTCATTTACAATTAGAACAACAAGTTATTGTTGACATCACTATATCAGTAAGACTATTTGTACAAATATGAACTGTGTTTTTGCAACTTAACAAATAGGTTGTCATTAATGAACTGCCTTTATTTACAAAGAGTATTCATTTTTACTATGGATTACTGAAGACATTATTATGATCTACTTAGACCTGCTAGAGCTAGCTTGCCTTGTGAGCTGACACTCAGAATGTCAGAGAAAACAAGTAAGTATTTTTTAAAGAAGCCATATCATGCTTTTTCGGGTTTTCTCTTTTCTATTCTGTATTATATTGATTGTTGTGCCTGTTAACGGTCTGTACAAGACTACAATCACTACTGCTCCACAGAGGGTGAGAAGAGGCGCTGCAGCACAGGCAGTATGAGAAGGTTTTGAGCATAAAAGAATGTAAATATGTCACAGTAGAGGCACAAAATACAAATATGAACTTGAAAATGAGCATACGAGGGCCCCTTTAACTATAGACTAAGGAATATCTATGTATGTTTGTTCATATCATGAGAACCATCCATCTGAATGCACTTGGCGGGTGCATTGCTGGGGACTGTAAAGCTCTCCCCTTGTTGTTCTCTCTCTCTCCTCTGCTCAGGTCTTCCTGATCTGCACTCATCACTGACATAAAGGGAATGCTTGAGAGAAGGGTCTCTCTTTGTCTCTGTGCTGTCAGACTCTGCAGCACTCATTCAGCCTTAGTAAAGGATTTTGCTCTTTAATATGTCTTAGTGTATTTTTGTTGTTTCCTTAAGTATGGAGAATCAGGCAGTCCAGTTTTCGCAGCATTGTTTCTTAGATTAGTTTTTGCATTTGCCTTTAAGATAAACCCTTTTTGATCCCGGGAGGGGATTTCAGGTATCTTAGCAGCATCAGCCACAAGGTTTAGTCTTTTTCCACCACTTCCCAAAATTAAGAATAATATCTTTAACCATTCTCCAAAATCAAGAGTACTTTTGAACACTTTTAGCTAAGCAAAGGTCACAAGTCCAACAAAAGAACAAGTATTGATAAAGGAGTCTTCAGCCTCTCTTCAGGCTCGATGGTCCTTCTAGTTCTGGACTGCTATGACCCATTTAAAGGTCTTATCTTCAGCTGTGTTTGTCTCTCCTTCTCCTGTGCTCTCAGTTCTTGCTTCCTTCCTTTTTATTTCCTTCCTCTGCACTTCTCTTGTTCTTCCTTCGCTAATGGCTCGCAGCCAAGTGTCACACAGAGAGCCTTGCCGATGACATCATCCTCCTCCTCCTCATCATCAGCAGCTGCCCCAAAGCCAGCAGCTGAGCAGAGTCAAGCTGTATCAAACACTGCTTCTTTTCTTTTTCCTTCAACTAACTTTATCCACCGCTGTAAAACACTCAGTGACTCACAGTGCATTAATGATCTGTTCCAAAAGAGATGTATGCTCTGCATGTAGAATGCATGATGTACTTTATTCGAGGAGTTGGGGGCATGTTTATTATTTTCATAATCTGAAGATGATGAAAAAAGTTCTGCGATTTGCTTTATAGTTGAACTATGACAGACTTGATGGTTTAAAATGACTATGGAGGATGAATAATGTTTAGAGTTTGTAAAGAAGAAACTATATGGGCATGATTTCAATGCAGGAGTTAATACTTAAGTCAAAGGAAATACTTATATTTCATATGCTCTTGATACATATTTGACCTTTAGGAGCTGACATGCTGCTGCAAGTCAGACTAACGTATACGATAAAAGCTGGATTGTGTGTTTTACCAAAGCTTCCAGTGAATCCAACTATGATTTGTATTAGCATGGAAGAGTATTTGCATGGAAGAGTATTAGCATGGAAGAGTATTAGCATGGAAGGGTATTAGCATGGAAGAGTATTAGCATGGAAGAGTATTAGCATGGAAGAGTATTAGCATGGAAGAGTATTTGCATGGAAGAGTATTTGCATGGAAGAGTATTAGCATGGAAGAGTATTAGCATGGAAGAGTATTAGCATGGAAGAGTATTAGCATGGAAGAGTATTAGCATGGAAGAGTATTAGCATGGAAGAGTATTAGCATGGAAGAGTATTAGCATGGAAGAGTATTAGCATAGAAGAGTATTAGCATGGAAGAGTATTAGCATGGAAGAGTATTTGCATGGAAGGGTATTAGCATGGAAGAGTATTAGCATGGAAGAGTATTAGCATGGAAGAGTATTTGCATGGAAGAGTATTAGCATGGAAGAGTATTAGCATGGAAGAGTATTAGCATGGAAGAGTATTAGCATGGAAGAGTATTAGCATGGAAGAGTATTAGCATGGAAGAGTATTAGCATGGAAGAGTATTAGCATGGAAGAGTATTAGCATGGAAGAGTACACAGTGCTGCTTCATTGGAAACTGAATCCAAACACTGGATTTGTTTGTCATTGTTGCTACTTAAGCATAGCAGACTGAATGTTACTCTCAAGCTTGGAGCCTCATTTCAGAATTGGGTATATTCTCAAAGTCTGTTGTTGCTAATCTGGACGTCTTGTCATGCTCCAAATGTGACGGTTAATAATACCAAAAGAAGATTATTTAGAACTGGCCCAGGCCTGTTTTTACAGCAGCAATAGCCAGAGACATGTATGTTCATTCCCTGAAGGACAGTTAGCAAAGGAGGATAAGAGAAGTATAGTCCAGCTTCCAATTCTGACCACTTTTGTAAAAACGTAAAAGCTTTGATGCAAATCAAAAATGTATTTAAAAAAACGTTTGTTCTATATCAAAGGGTGTGTACCATGATGTGTCTTCTCTTGGCTCTAGGAAGTCAGATTTGATTAAATCATATCAATTAGAAACGTACCGGATAAGTGATACACAATTCTGTATATAGCTACTAAAAATGTTTTATGTCCTTTCTCAAAAATACTTATTAGGCTACACCTCAGTCACCAGTGCTCTCATTCCCTTGTGTCACGTCAACTAGATGACAGATATTCCTCATTGTACCTGCAGTCAGAGCATCACTATTTTAAGAATAGAACAGAAAGTCTGAGAAACAAAGTGATGATGACTCATCGGTATTACTAAAGCTATAGCTGGAGTTACCTTAACTTTGGTTTCATTTAAGTATTTTGGCTAGAATGTAACATCTGTTGCGAGAAGCTACCTTACAACAGCATAAGAAGCCAGGCAAAATGATACAAGGCCAGTCATTAAAACACAAAGCGACCATAGCTAAAGGTCAATCATTATTTGAGAAGAATCCACATCAAATATTTAGTAGAGACTTAAGTACAAAGCACAGAAATCAGCCTGTAATTGAAAGTGATTGGATTCTTTTTTTCATATATTATCTGTATTTGACCTTTTTGATTGCATTTTTGGGGTACTTGGGATTTGTCCGGGCGTTGCGAAAATACATATCTGAAATGGGTATGGTTATGGAGCCTTGAAGATTGCGTAAGCTGGGCCCAAAAAAACAGCCTCTTGGATGTATGTTGAATAACATACTGGGCCAGCTAGTGAGAGATGTTCTTCAGTGAACGACTCCTTCCCCCTAGAAGCACCACAGAGCGCCACACAACTTCATTCCTGCCTGTGCGCATCAGACTGTTTAACTGAGCGTCAGGCACTCAATATGCTGGCACTTATCTTACCTATGTTTGTATTATATTTTATAATATTTCCCCAGGGGATAATTCAATCCCTGATTCTGAAAATGTGAGTGTGTATTTGTTGCTTACCTTTAAAGAAGACGAACCTGCCGTCGTGTCTCTCGTAGGCAGAGTCTATGTCTCCAGGCAGCCCCCTCCAGAAGTGACCGATGGGCATGGGGTAGTTATCCAGGACCCTGTTCCTGCGCACGCGCCAGAACCACCGACCCTGAGGGGGGACACACGTATGTTTGAGAGTGCATCACTTCTTATTGTATGCTTAAAAGACTCTGTTGTTGCTTCTTTTTTTTTATTCCTGTTACTCAAAGCGCAAACCAATGCCCAAATAAGTTCGAAACATAGGGCTTCATATCTCAAACTAAATATTTCCTTTAGCCTTTTCAAAACATGCATATGCACAGGAATATGAAGTGTTTTGCTGCTGTTAGAAGCTGTTTCACCAAGCAGTCTGCAGCAGAACTGAACCAGAGCGTGCACTAAACTAACAATAGTGGAACCCTGGCAGGCTAATAATAGTCAGTTTCCGCTCCGGTGGCTCTTCAGGTCTTCATGTTGCACTCTCTGTTGATCACAGCCTGATACAGTCACTTTTATAGAGTGATTTCAATATCAAGGCAGCAGCACAAAGCAGTACAATAGCACATTTGATCCTAAGGACATTCATATACTCTGTATGCTGTGCACACAGGCCGGCAGGCAGATTTACACCAGCAGCCCTCAGACTCATTCATGAGTGGTGAGTCAGTATCCCTGCTTGTCCTGGATAATGTAACAGCAAAATGCTCAGTGCTGCTTCTTTCTGGCAAGCACACCTAGTTATGTCCTTCACGTAGGACACGCTGGCAGACAAGGCGGCGCGGCACGGGATGGAATAGAAAGGAGATTGGATGGGAGAGCGGAGCGAAAGGCCGAACACACTGCATGCGTTTCGGTTTGTGTGGCCTGACAGCCGCTTTGTGTTGACCAGATTAAGACGGAGTTGACCATATTAGTCCTCAGCAGAACAGATCTCAGAGTGGGAGTTTGAATATTGAGCTCTGCAGATCCAGCCCTCTGCTGTGAGCAAAGTGAATACAATGACAGCTCCTTTCTTATTTGAATGAACTGTGGAGAAAGTGGCACTGATGTGCTACAGATTACTCCCACTCACAGTGCATTCAGTAAGTCGTTTTTCCTGTGCATAGTTATATCAGAGAAGAACCATTTCTACTTTGCATAATAGTGGAGGGGGCACTACTTCCAAATTCACAGGAGGAGAACCAAAATAAATGTGTCACAACTCAAGTGCTCAATATCAGTCAACAACATTTTGGGAAAATATACATCTGACGTGTATACTTCACGTGTCTGTCTTTGTCTTTTCCTACACACTTTTGGAATATAGGACCATCTAGACTTCAAAGAAGACAAAAAAGGAGACACAAGGTAGCAGCATTTCCAGTCTTTTCAACGGGGGGATGCGTATTATTTCGCTATGGTATTGGTAATAAGGGATTGCCGCCCACTTAAATGTGCACATTTCGCTTTGCCGCCATAAACCAGAGAATTGGAAGAAGGGTGTTCTAATGAATGTCAGATGAATCCAGTCCAGCCGCTACTTGTTGGGACATTTCCCTAAAAGAAAAAGGAAAGCTGCTGCTGGTGGCACTACAGGAGAAATCAGGGGGTCGCCAACGTAATTAAGATTCTTCTTCTGGGGACCACGAATGTCTGTACAAGATGTTATGGCAATCTATATGGCAAAAACAGCCAAAAATCTAGATTTTTGCCTGTTGAGATATTTCAGTCTCTATAGAGCCACACTGCTTGAAAATAAAAAACGAAATATATCCAATAAAATTACATAACAAAATAATTAGCCATGATGGATTCCCCTATTTAATTTTGTTTAATAAAATATAATTGTTTGCCCAGGACATGGTAATTATACTGATTGCATCTTGTCTGGATCTACTCGGATCAAGACAAAGTTTAAGAACCACTGGTGGGCATGGACAAAGTTAATTTGGGACAGTGATTAAGGCTATCCAGACTAGCTTCATGAAACCCAAGCACAGAGACATGACTGTCTGAGATGAAACCCAAGAGCACAGACACAACCGTTTGACCGTGTGCAGCACTTGTCCAGGCAGTTGGACGTCCAGACTCACTGGTCAGTGTCTGAAACACTTAAGAGTCAAAGATAGCAGATTCACAGACACGGCTCTGCTATATTATACTTTGCCAAAATAATGTGTGCATTCGTTTATCCAATCAAATGAGAGCATTGTTCAAAGCGAAGCGTTCTGTTCTACATGTATTAGCGAAGAGCTTAGTTCAAATGCATGAAAGAAAAATATTTCTATTGATTTATAATAAAACATATATAGTGCCAGACTGCCAGTGAGGATGACAATGTAAGAGATGATTATGATGACACATGATTCAATTGTTTGTATAATAGGCTAAAGCTAAAGTTAGCTAGCAAACTCAAGCTGCATTTACATGATACGCGGTAAAACAGCTCTGCAGTGACGTTGCTGTTGTGTTTCTATGGAAACAGTGTTGCAGACTGACTAGCCTTAGCCTCGCGCTGCACTCAAAGGTCAAATTACTTCATCTTTGACCTTGTTTACCGCTAACCTTTCAAACTGCAACCAATCAGATGACAGCTATGAAACAGCAGAAGCTAGCAAGGGAGGTAAGCATAAAGACCAATCTTAGCTGGCTGTTTTCACTGCAAGGCTATGCCAAAATCGCATTGAGCAAAGAGCAAATTGCATATCATGTGAATACAGCATGAGAGTAAGTTCTCTGAGTTCATGAACAATCACCTTTGTGCAAATGCGCTCCTACGCTAAGAGTGACTTTTTACGAACGCAATAATGCCCAGAGCTCATCTGTATCTGTTTTTTCATTTTCAGATCTTAGTAGTTTTATATTTCGCCGATGACATGTCAAACTGTTAACGTGGAACATAATTCAAGATGTGGTTGATAGTTTGATACTGTTGGATATGTTCAGCAATTTAAATCCCTACTGTGGCCCCAACATTTCAGATATCATGACAACATTTCTGAAAGTAAAGCAGAAGCTCCATTACAGTGAACCCTGGGTGTTCTCCGTCCCGTCTAATATCTGCCAACCTCTTCAACGCTGCCAGCACGGGACACCCCCCTCTGACCTCCCCCACTGAAACTGATTATTACTTATCTTTGCAGAGCTGCTATGTATAAAGCATCACTGAACACATTATGAAGAGGAGAAAACACACACGAGGTTGCTGAAATGTAACTTTGAAAATGACCAAATAAATGTGTTGCATCATCAACTCTGACCAAGAACCACTACCCCCAGGATAAAGGAAAATCATTTGCAGATGTATAATAACACATTAACCCAGGACGGAGTTGCATAATATAGAAATATCTTAAATATTTAATAGATCATACAACCCAGCTGACAGCAACAGCAGTGCACTGACCGGTACTTGTAGAACATCAGGTAAAACCCAGTTAATGGCCAACTGCTGCTTCAGCGCTTATTGAATGTTTAGTGTGGGTCCAGAGGCTCTTTAAGACAAACACCTGACCGCACCCCACCCTTTAACAGTGTTCTGCCTCATAAAAAACACTGCACTGGCCTGTTGGTTTACAATCCACAAGGACCGGATTGAAAACAGACGCCTTGTTGGCAGTGCACACGCCATTTGTCTCAAAGTGATTCCACAGAAAATAATAACTAATGTATTGACACAGTTAAGTTGTCAGGACAGTTCCTCTGCTGGAAGTCGATTGAATTTCCAAGCAAGGACATGTAATAAAGCTCTGCGAAGGTTCGCATATCTCTCCTTATGTTTTATGTTCAAACTTAGATCAAGTTAGCAGGCTATGGCAGAGCCTGAAGATAGCATTCCAATTTACCTTGAAAACAAACATCTCCCCTCGGAGCATGGCCACAGAGTCAAAGTTCCCTTCACAGATATTGGGCCCGTAGTGATCCGGTCTCTCAGTGGTCCTGGGGTGGTCAGGATGACGGGGGGGAGTTTGTGGGGGGCGGGGCTCCGGGCGACGAGGCGTCACGGTGGGCAGGGCCACGGTGGGGCTGCTGTTCTGCTGACCTGCAGGGACAACCAGATGGGGGTAAATATATTGGATCAAATACAACAATTATAAATCAACACTTAAAATTAAATTAGGAATGGTGTAAAATGAATTTGTTGTTCATTTTTGGTGACTAAGCTAACCATCGCTGAGTGTTAACAAGGTTATCATCTAACCCTCAGTAAAAATAATGTTTCCCAGAATAATGAAGTTGACCTATTACAGAAGGCTGCTGCTTGCTTGAACGTGACTGTGGATATTGAGCGCTCTGTAATCACCATGCCTGTAGAAAAAGGTGGTGGCCTTAATGTGGCCGTGGATTTGGACGACTCTACTGATGATGAGTCTGCGCCAAGGAAAGCTATCCCAATTCAGACACCATATGTTACACAAAACGTGTTGGTAATTACTAAGACAATGTATAAGATGGCTTGAGTCGCAATAACATATATTTACATGCTTTTATTTACAGAAAAAATGTGAAAAATGTAAATGACCACACGTCCAGTCCAAAATTAGAAAGGTATCTTAAAATTATTAAACACAATAAATCAAAGAAGTCATCATATGCTACTTTTTTTAACAATTAAAGCCCTAACAATGACTTTTTAATGTATAATAAATGATTGTCACCCATGCCCATGCAGTACATGGTATGGTCCAATTTGCAGCACCTGTATTGAATAATTGAGTTTTTTCCCCTATTGATAATAATATTTTGAGTGATTATTTTACAGATGTCCAGCAAGAATTGAACTGTCAGGTATTTGCAGTGCGTGACCGTGTTTTTGAGTGTGTTGTCCTGAGTGTGCCTTTTACCATGTGCCTTATGCAAATAGTGAAGACGTCATATGTTGGGAATGGATTTTGTATCGAAATAAAAAGAAAAATGTGTCAGAGAGAGCGGTGGTTGTGTTGTTGAAAAACATTTATGTAAAAATATGTATTACATTTTATAGATGGCGCAAACTATCATATCATGATTGAAAAACAGCAAGGATTCTATGCCCAGGGGCCTCATTTATAACGCCGTGCGTAGGATTCACGTGGGAAGGTTGCTTACGTAGTAGAAATCCGAAAAATAGGTCCATACATTTTCCGCCATTTTCCGATTCACCGAACATTGCGTACCGGCGAGGAAAGTGCGTACAGCACTTCCTACGCCGGTTTCCCTTTATAAATCACAATCAACTCGAAATGCGGTGCAGCTTTTGCGGGCTTCACGTAACGCCCATATTTGCCTATAAATAGTCAAAGAAACGCCCATTCATTCATTCATTCATTCAGACTGACTTTATGAAGAAGATCGCAGGAAATGACGGCAGAACAGCTAAAAAAGACATCTCATACCGTGTCAGATTTGGGTTATTTTGGGGAGGTCGAGATAAATCACATTGTTTGGTGGATGCAGTTTGAACCAGAGTAGCAGCATGGAGGTCGGATCGTCACCAACATAAATAAATGAGTGGTCCGAAAAAGGTTAATGACAAAATAAATACACATAGGCTTCCTCAGGCAGTGTGTTTGTACCGGGGACAGGAGACACCCCCTTGATGAGAGACTGTAAGAAATGATCGGGGAATCCCTCCGGTGTGGAGTCATGACGACTGGATCTGAATTATGTTTTTGTATTTGGTGGTTTGTGTTCCAGCTGTCGATCAGCTGTGCGCAGCGTCTCCACTGCAGCAACTCTATATCCACCAGTTAAAGGAAATACAACCAATGTGTTGTGTTATATTAGCTGTACAATTTACCACATATGGTGTTCTTAGCTTCCATACCTCCTGTGTTTTACGAGTGACTTATCAAGTCTTGGCAAACGGCATAAAACACGATTAAACATGATAGTATATAAAACCATGCTCGTATCTACCTATAGAAATGCAAAACGGCGTCAGTTTAGACGTAATTCTGTCCTCCTGCTTACCGCATCATTTATGAGAAAACATTTCATAACATTAACACAACATATTCGAGGTGGTTTTAAATAACATATCCGTATTTATTTATTTCTCCAAGTTATGTTTTTGTGTGCACTGAGGAGTCGCAAACAGGCGTTTGTTTAATCATTTTAAGATTGGCTTTAATCAATGTTTGAAAATGAATTCTTCATATATGATAAATGAGAGGTAACATTTTATTTATGGTATTATTTCCACATATTTCTCTCCATTCTTCCTTCTGCCAACGGTGTCGCAGTTTCTCGTCTCTCCCGTTGTTGTGCTTAGTGCGTACGCATGGGTTAGAGTTTGCGTGGAGGACCGCACATTTTCCCGTCAAGTTAGTATTTTATAAATCGCAAACATTGCGTAGAAACTGGCGTACGCCATTTTTTTAGCGTATATCCCTTTATAAATGAGGCCCCTGGTCTTCCAAAAACCCTCCTACCATAGATCTGCTGGATGCCTCGCAGGTCGTCATCTGGCAATTGGAAATTCTCCGTCTCCATCCACTGGTAAAAGGGAGCCATGATGGCCAGTGGGTTGTTGGAATGCTCTAAACCAAGGGCGTGGCCCAGCTCATGGACTGCAACCAGGAAGAGGTCGTTACCTGATGAGGCAAAGACATGAGGTAAGGGAAAATAAAAAGATGCACATTTCATTTTGACACTTAAAATCTATTAAAGATATTACAAATAATACTTGAGTAAATGTTCTTAGTTACATTCCACCCCAGCTGAAGGCCACAGTCAGCAGATATTCCCAATAAATCCATGCAGTCAATGGATAACAATGGCTGTCCATTGTTCTCTCCCAGTTATGATGTCAAAGAACATCTCAGTGGATCTGGCATATCATTCACACACACAGGAATGCAAATGATTGCTGCTATGAAGCAACATACATTTCCAACATTTCTAACCAATCAAGAGATGTCATTGTCCACCGCCACACAGCTGTGACACACTGACCCCTGCATCAACTTCCTCTCTACATGAAGGTCTTCTTACAGACTTTCTTTTTTGAGAAAAGTAAAACCACAGTTAAAAATTCACCAAAAATAATTTGATCTCTAAAGTGAATCCAAACCTATGTAGGTGCTTCCCCTGTGTGAATACCATTGTGTTTCCTGTGCATGCTCTTTGTGAACTTTACATTTGCTAGCCATTCTGTCTCGTGTGATGCTGATTGGTCGGATTTGTGCTAGTTACGTCATGCCGTTAGGGGGGGGGGATTGGGACCCGTGGAAGTCACTGCTGTGTGTCATGCAAGGGAATGGGAGATGCTCTGAATGCCTGTCCTTGAGCTTCCCCTCATACACACACACAAAGGAACACACACAGGAGGATACACACAGTTCATCTCCCCTACGATCTATAATTTCAGAGTCACATGAATGTCCTCATGGTGGACTGCAGCTCACAGCAGAGGGCAACACACAGTGCTAGAGATAGCTGAGTGGATAAAGAGGCCTTTGTGTGGTAACTGTGACAACTGTTCAAAACTTCAAAGTCTTGGAAAAGTTAGAAGTTCAGCCAATCTATCTACTGCTATTTCTGACTACCTTGTACACTAAAACAGACATTTTGTCATCCTTATTTCAACTCTGAAGCGTTGTTCACTTGTTCCTGTGAAGGACATTAAAGCAGACCCCTGACACCCAAAGTGCACTCCTTTGTGCCAGTGACTTTCTCACATTAGTCTCATCTGACCGCACAGAAAAACACAAGCTCCTGGGCTTTTATTGCTACGGGCCTGCAGTGTTGTTTCCGTGCAAGGTGGCTTTGAGTGTGTGTGTCAGCAAGTCACAGCGAGCAGCTGATTAATCACACCGTGAATCATAAGGTTCACTCTGAAAATGTTCGTCCTAAAAGCATCGTTCTTCACTAACCCGTGAAACTGAGGTCAAGGATAGGGAAACCCCGTAACTGCAAAGAGTGGACTGAATGGGTTTCAGGCTTTTACAGTCAATCTGTCGTATACATTTTTTATGTGGAACTATTGATCCCTAAGCTAAAGTGTGTGTCTGTTTGACCCCACCCAAAAGGAGGTCAGAGGTCAAAGCTGATTCTGTTTCAAGGACACTTGAGCAGAGCTGATGAATAAGGCTTTAACATGGCTCTGCAACTCTCACTATATATTAAAGAAGACAATATATGAGCACTCGCTTTCACTCTCTGTCTGAAACCAGAGCCCCGTCTGCTCTGATTGGTTAGCTGGCCGGCTCAGTTGTGATTGGTTAACCGTTTAAGGATGTCACGTACAATGTGTTGGAGAGCTAGCTAATAGAAGAGTGAGTGTTACATAGTGATGTCACCATGTTACAGAAGTAAACAAAGGAGTCCAATGGAATTGTTTGAGGTGGTGGGGGAGGTGGGAGAGAAACTTTGGAGGGCAAACAGGGAATTTGGCCTTTACAGATCATTCACGTGGAAAACCCTGAAAAGCATAATATGGCCTCTTTAAGAAAATCGATACCAAACAAGGATTTTTGATGAAGTCTGCAGAATATCATTTGTAGACTGCTGCTTTTCTGCAGTAACACAGTACTTTATTCAGATATTTTCACATCTGTCGCCTTCATTTGCCAAATATTGCACGATTTGGATATTGCACATTTCCATTTTGTGATTTCTCTAGCTAGAAACGTACTATATACTGCCTTAAATAATTAACTGAATGAATTGTCGCTGTGTCAGCTCTCAATGTTGACTGTATTGTGCAATATCTCTCCAACAGCCAATTGCTGGATCAATCTGCATGAATTATGCTGGAAGGAAATCTGAAAATTCAAATGTAACAAAGAGTAAGGGCTGTTTCAGCAACAGTGCGATTTGTAGGAAGTAAACATGCTGAAGTTGAAAGAAGATTGCATCTGCAAAAAGTTTGACTAATTAGACATGTGTCCAACTGAAGTCAGACAATATTGTAATTTGGTTGTACTCTGCTGTTGAGCTGTGTAAGTAGCGTGGTGCAACAAAGGGACCAGTCCTTCCAAGTGGAACACACTCCCACTTACTGTGGCATTCCACTGTCCCTGTGATCTGTCCAGCTACACATCCCACACACAGCTGATCACACAGACACACACACAACGTTTAGCAGTCTGCTGTGTCTGTGGATAACAGGGGAGGAAAGCCTATTGTCACTCAAATCCCTCTCTGGTGAGCAGGGTTAATGAGTGCACAGCAAGGAAACAGACTCTTCTAAAAGGTTCTTCAAAATGAATACATTTTCTTAATCCTCACTTTTGCAAAGAGTTGTAATTGGGTCATTTTAAGTTAAATGTATGGTTAATGCATAGGTCAAGGCAATGATTTCAACAGCAATATTCCCCGTAAGCACAAAAATACAATTTAGAATGTCTTAGTTGAGCCAACTCTAGTGATGTGTTTAGAACAGCTGTTTATTGTACAATCAGGGGCAGCTCGCTACTGTAATGAAAAAGGGTGCACTAGATTTCTAACACAACACAAAATGAGAACATTGTAAACGTTTTATCTCTATTTTCTTATTATTATAAGCCAAAATTGTAATTGAAAATAAAATGTGATAAATCCACCAGCACTAAAACCCTTCAACATAACTATTGGACTCCGAACAGCCCATCAGCTGAAAAGATTAAGGGCATAATAACCTGTATCCTCATTTCTACCAAAAAAAGAAGGTAATGACTCCCTCCTCGCTCAATAAAAGGCTTCATAACACAGCAAGCCGTATGTGAGCAGCTGCACACACGTCCAACACGTCCAACACACCAACTAACATTTTGCGGCAAAACATCCACCCAACTGAAGCATCAGACGGTGCTTCCTAAAAGCCTCTCCAAGACGTTTGTTGGAGAATAAGATTTTGTTCCTTGTTTATCTACATTTGGCCAAACAATAGAAATGATACTGACAGTGAGCGTTTACCTTGTACGTTATGGTTTCCTATGGTCCATGGTTCATCGGAGTCAAAGTGTGTGTCCCCGCCCATTCCAGGTCCAGGGAAGTAGGCGTGAGCTAGGAAGCCTCCCTCCCCATCAAAAGGAGAGCTGTCTCCATGGAAACCCGAAGCGAAAAAGATCATAATGTCGGGCTCCTTGCGGCGTCCATATTTGATCTCCTGGTAGGGGATTTCGTCAAAGGTCAATGGGGTCACCTGCTGCCAGACTTTAAACGCCCGACGGATGGCTTCGTATGAGTTATACTCTCCAATCTTGGGAGTGTAGTTCTGGATACTGTGGTAAAAAGAGAGGAAGAGGGAAACATTTTTTAAAAAGTTTAACAGTTACCGGTTTGATTTTCTTTAAAAACAGAAGGTTTTGATGTTACCTGTAAGTGAGGTGGCTCTTGTTCCATCTATGCCCCGTGAGGGCATAGCGTTTCCGCCGCACGTTGGTTTTGATCGGGCCTCCAAACTTGTCAGGCACACCACAGCGGGGTCTCCTCATGGCACTGAAGGAGCAAGCAGCGTGTCAGTGAATCAATGTGTTATCGTGCATTTATCATCACAGCACGAACAGTGACATTTAGACTAAATCAAGCAAGGCACCAATCACAACTCTTATCACCCGCTAAGCTACTTCTAACCGGTAAACACATCGGGTCAAGTTTGTCTCCCATTTCAATAAACACACACCCTTTCCTTTCCTAACATCTACCCATTCCCCGTCCACAGCCCTACATCCCTCCATTCCTTCTCCCATTCATCCCTTCCTCCCCACATCTCGGCAACACTTAATTCTTCCTTACAGCCCTTCATCTTCATTCTTTCCATCCTTCTGCTATTAATAATGTCTTGCCTACATCCCTTCATCACTTCGTCCATTCACCCTTCACCTCCTTCGTGACTTCATCCCTCATTCTTTAGTCCACTCTTTCACACCATCCCTTCATTCCCTACTGCTGTCTTTTTCCTTATTTTATGTTTTTCTATTTCATCTGGTATAATCATACTTTTTGTCTCAACCCAGGGATCGTCTGGGGGCTTGTACCCCCCCACCCTGAGTCTCCCTCTGCCTGGACTTCAGTTTGTCCTCCAGACCAGCCCTATAGACGAAATCACTTGTCCTTCTTCACCTCTTTCTACTTACATGACATTTCTCTAAGTCTTTAACACGCTGTTGAGACGTGGTCGTTGCTTTAAGGGACTGGTCCATATTATCTTGAGAGTTGGTGTGAGTCTTAACATACAAAAAATATTCCAGTTAATCCAGGCTAACCTGACTGTTTGTTGGTCCATCTGTCCAGTGACCTGCAGGCTGTAGAAGCGCTGCATGTCGCTGATCGCATTGGACAGGATCTGAGCCGATCGCATGGTCGACATCTGTCTGCTGGCCTGGGGCAGGTAACCGTACATCTTCAGCCATGACTGGAGACAGGAAGAAAAACACATAAGGAAACTTTTAGAAATATCATTTTGGTTGGTTGCAATGGAAGTGGCCATCATCAACCATTAAATTGCCAAAAGCTTACGCTACACAGACATGACACTATCTCAGAAAGTACACTTTCATCATTATGAACACGGATAGTTTTATGAGCATTTGGGCGATCTTTGTCAGGATTTTGAATTGTTTTTTTACGGAAGCCCATTTCTGCCAAAGGGATGGAGAAAATAATGACACATTTAACTTAAAACAATGACTGAATGATGAGTAGATAAGAAATTGTGTTAAAATAATTACCTTGAATCTCAAAATAATGACTTTCATATCTCGAAAAAATTAGAAGCTTTCATACGTCATCATTTAAAAAAAAGTGTTTCTGTAATTTCACATACTACATTATTATTTGTACAACGTTTCTAACCATAATGTCTTACATTAACCTTTTGTTTCATCACAGGGCAAAGAGTTTTTTTTATCGTTTTCTTATCTGTATTTTTTTACTGGCAGAAATATCCTTCCATAGCCAGGCACAGCAGATACCACAGATTTTGTAACATGATGGTATGACAGAGATTTGACTTGGTACTCAGAAGGACATTAGTTTCAGAGCTGAATGTGAGCACTGTGAGCCCTACCTCATCTGGTTCTCTGGGATCATGTAAGTGGGGGGTGGGTGTTAATGACAGACTTGATGGAGAAAACGTGATATTTGAGCCAATCACAGATGACGCAAAGTCTATCCCACCTGTTAAGAAGAAACCTAATATCACACGCACTCACACACGGGCAACCACTTGCATACTGGGTAGTCTGGGATACTAGATACGCCCACACATGGACACCCTATCCATGGTGGTGCAGGGAATGTAAACGGGAGTGTCTGAGTGCACACATAAAGCAGTGTGGGTATCTGTGTGTGCATTTGTCAAATATACGCCCATCTTACACAATGAAAGATACTGCTTGATTATCTGTGTTTACTTATCCACTCCTTAAAAAACACCAACAATCTTTCAGTCTTTCTCCCTCTTACACATATACTCGGCGCACATCTTATAAAAACTGTAAATAATAAGAGCTCTAGTCATGTAGAAGTGCCACCCACTAAATGTCTTAGTGTAGGAGGTACCCCCACTAGACGATACGTTGTGTTTGCTGTAAGTGTGTCCTGAACAAACAAAATGTCCCTACAGTCCAACCAATCCCTGGAAGTGTCATCTAATGTCTACACAACTACAATATGACTATGTTATAAAGGCAACGCTGTGGAACTGTGCTCTTCTTTAAAAACACACATTGATAAGAGGAGTTGAAATGATCATCGCAGAGCTACTGACGTTAAAAACACTAGCTTTTAATCACTAACTGAGCCGGTTGTTTCTGTAAAGATGCACTCAGTTTCCCTTAACATGCGGCTTCAAATATCTAGGCGTTCACACAACTGTAGTAAACACAAGTAACTCACAGACAGATATACTGGCCAACAGGAGCTCAAGGGAGGTAAACAAATAGTGTTTGAGTCCTCAGGCTTTGGAGCTTTTCATATTTCGGTTATATCTCCAAACAATAAAGGCAGGCTTCTATGTGCTGAGCTTATATCTCCTCTTCAGGTTGATCATCATCATTATTATTATTATTTGTATATATGGTATTACCTTATGCCATTATTAAACAACCCACAATCATAAACTAAACACTTGTTTTATTGAATATATATACTACTCGATATTTACGTAAATACTTCACTTTGGTCACTTTAGCTCCTGTTAGTTAATTTAGTAACTGTACTACATAAATGTTTTTCTGTCCTTTTTCTATATTCTTTTGTCCTATAGTTATTATTGTAAATCTATTGTTTCACTACACTTCGTCAATCTTTTACATATATCTTATTATTGAATATTGAGACACACTCATGTACAATATTGTCAAGCATTTAAGTGTTACATCATTTTAATTGTTTATTATTTCCTTTGCAGAAAGAAATAAGAAAAACTCTTAATGTTATGCAGTGTTTCCCCCCCCGGCAAGAAAAGCCAAAGGCCCCTTAACCTATTCGGGTGGCCCACTCATCCACCCCCCCTCAAATAAGATAATACATGCGAGTTCATGGCTACTGTAGACAACGTTCTTGTTGCTCTGTGTTGCGTTGTTAATGAGTGAGACACTCCGGAGTTGAGGATCTGTGGGGTTTATTCTCCCAACAATAACATTTATAATTCAGGCATTTAGCAGACACCTTATTCCAGAGCGACTTACAATGACCAGTTACAGGGACATTCTCCCTGGAGTAACTGAGGGCTGAGTGCCTTACTCAAGGGCACACTAGTAGTGGTGTTCCAGGCGGGATTTGAACTCGCAACCTTCCGATCATCAGCCCACCTCACTATCCATTAGACCACCAAAATTCAAAATACTGGCAGCCCGCCACAAATAAATGTATGGAAAACATTGTTATGTATGTATGCATTATTCCCTCGCTGTTTCTCATCTTCAATGTTTCTCTTTCTTGCAGATACAGCTCTGTGAATGAGAGTGTAGGAGAGGGTAAACTGGACGTGACCCTGACCCACCTATGCCTTTAGATAAGGAAGCTCACACACACACACACACACACACACACACACACACACACACACACACACACACACACACACACACACACACACACACACACACACAAACTTCCTGAAACACTATCTTAATACTCTCTCACGAACAGGCACACAAGCTAGAAAACAGGTGGCAGGGTTCACAAAAAATCTCTGTTCATCGCATGAAACGTAATCATACATGTAGTTACCGCTACAGAATAGCTAAGACAACACAAACATCACAACAGTATACCAGGCTAACATTAACTCAACACAAACAACTGGTTGATAAGCCCCGCCCCTCCAGTTTCTGTTGTTATGCCCATGAAGTTTTCCATTCTTGCCCGGCATAAAATGCACGTAACAATGATAGCTGTGGCAGATTAACCATTCTGAACTTTAATTAATGTTTGACCACAGGTCATTCATTTCAGACAGAGGCAAACAGAGTTATTTCAATGTTAGTTATGTTTTGGTCTGACAGACATGGCCAAAAACAGGCTTCTTCTCTCATTTCTACCGTCACCTCACCAGCACTTGAATTGAAAAATAAAAATAAAATGTTTTAACTTGAAGCTCTTGGAGCGACAGCAAAAAAAGGCAGAGGGGTCAGAAAAAAGTTGCTGGTTGCGGGGACCCACGTGCTCACTCCTCAGTGAAAACAACTAAAGTACGCTGTCACTCAGAAATAGGCAGTATTTGGACACAGGCCCTGGAATGGCAACGTGGTGGACTCTGTACCTGGTTTATATTTGCAATGCTAGGAGTGGACAATCACTGTAAAAGGGAGGGTTTCAGTCAATGGTCAAATAATCTAATCACAGCAGCTGTATGAAAATGTAATCGAATAAGATTTTTTTTTACAATTCCACTAGGATAGATTTAACAAACATGTCCCCAAAAGACAGAACATCTTTAAAGAGCTGATTAGTAATAAGCAGTATTGATTGTAGATTCATGTCAGCTAATGTACTTCATATTTCATACTGCCTAAAGATAAAAACAAAGCACTCGCTGAAATGCACCCGCTAACGGTCATCCAACCAAAGCAGTTTCAAATTGTTATAGAGAGCTGCAGTCAGGACGTATTTTTGAAGGCCAACCCAGAAGTTAGCATTGCAACGGCTACATTGACAAAAAGTGATGTGTCTTTCCATTGGACTGTGAAAAATGACAGAATGTAAGTGTTACGACCCCCTCCACTCCACTAGGGGTCTGTGTGTGTGTTCTCTGCTTGCTGGCTCTTAATTTGTGTTTCAGGTGATCCAAGTCATCAGCCTGTCTATTGTGAATACGTGAAATCTGGTTGTTTGGGAGAAATAGACGAGTGTGGTGAGTAGGCAGTTTGCTTTTTTTGTTTGGATAATGTTAGCAGCCGTTATAACGCCTAAAACAAAGAGTTGTGTGTTGTGTCGCAAAGCTGGTTGTCCTGTGTAAAATCTCCAGCAAACACACGTTTATGATACATACACATTTGGTTGTTTAAGTATCACAGGAAAATCTCCACATATTAATCCGACTATGATTATTGAGGGTAAATGCATACAGCAGACGTGTTAAGCTAACAGCTATAAACAAACTGTCACATGACTTCACGTCACCATCGCTAAGCTAAAGGCGGCTAAGCTCAAGGCGGCTAAGCTCAAGGCGGCTAAGCTAAAGGCGGCAAAACTTCGGCAGGATGACGTTTAGTCGTCTCATTTAACTTGTTAGCAACTGCCGTTTTTATGACAGATAGAAGCTTCAGACATTCGCTAGCGGTGTACTTACTGAGATATTTTGTGTTGTACGTGTTTTACAACTCAAAGGGAAAATCTCTAGCTTGTGTTAGGGTTTTAGGACTCAATACTGCGCCACTCTAGTCCCGAATTCCCATAAAGGTAATCAAAAGAAGAAGCCAAGCTAGTGTCCTGTGTAATCTCCTACATGTGTCTTTGTCCAGCTGCTTCCTTCCCTGCTCCTCTGTGATTAGCATCTCCATATGGTACTCATTGCTGCAGTGATTGCACTTGATACAAAAGGGAAATACCTTTATGTTAGCTGAATCTGATCTTGTATCTACACACCCTTTCTCTGTTCCCTGTGTTTACAGCAGGTTGTGGTCTGGACAAGGGAAGAGCTATAGTGCTGTTTGGAAGATGTATGGAGGCATTTGAACCCCCCCTCCTCAAACCCATTCGTCTTAAACAGTCAAGTCTCAGTATGGCCACTCACCTTCCCTCATAAGCTGGGCGGAATACAAAGCAAGTTTTAGACAACAGGAGGAATAGGAGTGTGTGTGTGCATGCACGCACGCTTGGCCTCGTATATTAAATGGTCTTTCAAAGAGTCCTTGAGCTTACCTGCCAAAACCAGACCCAGCAATATACAAGGAGTTATAAAACCTGCCAGCAGTGTGTGTGTTGTAGTGTGTGTGTGTGTATGTGTGTGTCCACCCCAATGTCAGCCAAGATACTAACTGAGCTTTTATTTTAAGGCTTGGTATGCTGCCATCTCCTACCCCTCAAAGTCCTACCAACAGGACGGATAAGTAAATGGAGTTTTGAGAGCGAGACAAAGATAGCAGGAGGAAGAGAATTTCATTAGTTACATTTGAAGATTTCACGCAGCACACATGGAGTTAGAGAAGAAAACGGATACAAGGCTCAAGACTGCAAGCTAATTACTCTAGCATTTGTGCACCAGGAGTACAAATACTCTCTTGATGTTTATAGTTTGTCTTATTAAGTTATCATTTAAATGTTGTAAAAAGTACAATATTTGCTACAGAATTGTACTAGTATAAAAGTATTATGTATGCTTTTTGGGGTTTTCCCTTTGCTGTTTTGTGTTATATTGTTTTATGTGAACGCAAATGGTCTGCAAAGTCTAAATCCCAAAGTTCCCAGAGAGAGTTCCTCTCATAGACACGACACTCCCACGTTAGTAGCACCAGTGGTAGAACAGTTAGTCTGAATCCCTGATGACACGGCCCTTTTAAAAAAACATGATTTGGCAAAGAGCAGAAATGCCCAATGCATAACCCTATGACATGCTCAGAGATTCCCGTTCCCATCTCATATCATCCCCCTGCCCCATCCCATCCCTTAAGCAATGTCAGAGTTGTGGAAGTGGTGATAGCCAATCACAGGGGGGGAAAGGGGCTGGAATGTGGAGGGACAGCACGTTGCAGATTACATGAATACAAAGAGGATACGGATTGAGGAAGTTGTCGTGTTATGTGCAGCAATAAGTCACTGATTACCACTTCCCTACTGTTACTCTGCTTTAACATATGGTTGTTGTACACCTTTTGCATACTCTTTCTACAGCTTTCTCTTGTCACGTTTCTTTATGGGCTTATCCGCTCTCTTTCTCCTATTGGCAAGTTTTCTCTCACAGTTCTTTCTCTTCAGACAAGAGGGTCCATTGTATTTCCTAAGATGCCTTGGAGTCCCAGGCCCAGCATGCCTGTGCACTGTCTGTGTGTGTGTGTGTGTGTGTGTGTGTGTGTGTGTGTGTGTGTGTGTGTGTGTGTGTGTGTGTGTGTGTGTGTGTGTGTGTGTGTGTGTGTGTGTGTGTGTGTGTGTGTGTGTGTGTGTGTGTGTGTGTGTGTCAGTTAGAGAACAGCTGTCACATTCAGCCATCACATGCTGCACAGCTGAGACTGATCGTCAACTTTCTATATCCATCTTGGTCTCTCTTTCCGGCTTTTATAAATAAATTTGCCGGGGCATTTCCCCTTTTTGAATCAAGATTTCTAAAATGCTCGCCACACACAACATCTCTCCCTTTTCCGTCATTCTTCTTCCTTCCCACTTCATCCTTTTTGTCCAGACAGAGTAGGAGTAAAGGTCTCGGGCCAACTCCTCAACACATGGATTAAACCACAACTGACAAGTGAGGATCAGATTTAATTTTAGATTTCAGTATGTGAAGAAACTGTAGAGTAGGTGTAATGTAGACTCAACACAATCCAACAGAGTGTGGGTTTGTGTCACAGAGGCTGCTTTGAACCAAACTAAACAACACTTTTACGTGTAGTGTCATTTTATATGTTGATCTAAGTCCTTCCTTTACCCGTTCTTTATTTTAGAAAGTACACTATACGGCATGTATAGCTGTTCCCCTCGGACTCCAGAGAAACATTCACCTTCCCTGCTCCAGACCACCAGTTAGTTCCTAAACTCAGTCTCTCCTATCAAATGATTAGTGGTAAGGCTGAAGATTAGCAGTCCCATCAACCGACAACAGCAAGACATCTTTAAGTCATCAAGTGCAAATTGCAGCTAATACAAGTTCCGTTATTTGCCATACTTGTCAGAATAAAAGTGATTTAAATCTCAGATATAAATGCAAACACTTTATGTTGCTTTTAAATCACATTGAAATCATCGTAAATTGTCAGAATAAAAGCAACAGGTGCTTATTACATTTCTCCACTGAGGCAACATTGTGTAGGGCTGCTCAATTAATCGTATTTGAATCGCAATTACGATTTTGGCTTGCAACGATTATGAAAACAACATAATTGAAATAAAACGATTATTGATCAACTTTTTTTTTTTTTCAGTTGAATTATCCTTAAAGTTCAAGGTAATCAACTGTTAAAAACATACTGTTCACATTTTGTTTTTCAATAAATGGATGTTTTCAAAGTAAATGGATAATCGTTTTTAATAATCGTGATATCAATTATTGACCCAAATAATCGAGATTATGATTTTTGCCATAATCGAGCAGCCCTAATCAACAGTGTTCTGTACCTGAGGTATTGCTGTTCTCTCTATTTTACCCATGTTGTGTAATAAGTTTGTTATTATAAACATAGCCATCCAGTAAAGAACTGACAGGTGGAAACAATATCGGTTGATGGCGTTCAGTTCAAGAATATCCTATTTGGTAGGTTGGCAAGTCTTTCTAATCCATCAGCCTTCATTTACTTTAGTTGGAACAGCAGCCATTAATAAAGTTGACGTGCACTGCGTTCAGGATGCACTTTACCTTCAGAGATCTATGGAGCATTCCAGATGTGTCAACATGTGTTGTTACTATTTCAGTTGGCACACACAAACACACACATTTAGCAACAAGCGATTAGGAATTTCTCCTCAGTCCACACATTGTGTAAACCCTCCATCTCTTGTCAGCGAGACACATTAGCGCACACACACACACACACACACACACACTGTATGTTGTAACGTGGCTAACAAGCAGACCCCCCTGGTCAATGAGTTTGGAAATGCATGGTCACCTCTAATGACCCGGTGGTTTCTCCGTCTGTCGTTGTCTGTCTGTCTCTCTTTGGCAAACAACAAACAAAAGCTCCACAATTAATCACCTTTCAATACTGTGAAACAGTCAAGTGTTCTAGATAACAGCTGAACTGGTGAAAGAAAAATGTCAAGAAGTGCTGGTTCAAGTTCAAACTTGTTACTATGGCACACTTTGGCGTCTAATTACGCGCCTAAATAATGCTAAAACATGTGTTCCTTATGGAGTGCAAGGTAATATTCTAAGTACTTACCTTTACAATGGCTACTAAGGTGGAGATCAGTTTTGCTATAGCATGTGTTTTTTCTAGCACAGCAAATATGAAAGGGGGGTCCAAATCATTGTTTTTGAGAATGGTGTGATGGGGGTGCCCAGAATTTAAAAAAATCATCTTACCTAAAACATGTTCCATTAAAGAGGTGGATATTATAGATGTGAATGTCCCTTACAGACAGATTTGTGAAAGCCTTGTGATGTCAATGAATGCAACAAAAAAAAAGACTGCACACCTGCCAATCAATATGTTTTCCTCACCAAGTGCACTTTACGGGAAAATATGCATTTAGTTAGAGCATTATTACAATAATATAATGAATACAAGTATCATCAACCAGCTGGTGTGCACTGGGTGGTCCTGCTTCATTGTTGATGACTTGCTCATGTCTGAAGCTGTTACACTGGTTTGTATTAGTGGATTTAAATAAGAAACTAAATTACATTAATAGGCCTAGCACTAGACTGTATACAAAACTTTAGTGACTGCTTATAGCAAAAGTAAAAACCAGCATCATGGTTTCATCGCAGTTAGTAGCCTAAGCATAGAGCATTAGTCAGTCAGTATAGTCACTAATAACGCTGTATTTACCTCTGAGTTGAAGACGCTGTCACCCTCCGCTGCTCCACGCGCCACGAGCGCGCACAGCCCCATCGCGAGGAAGGTGCGTCTCCAGAGCAACCAGAAGCAGCTGTTCTGCGAGGAGGAGGCCATGGTCCGGGCGCGAGGGAAATCAGTAGTGGTTCAATCCCAGAGGATAAACTAGTGTCGTTGAAAGGTTTTTACAGTACTGTTGGTTTAGTGGTAAAAACCCTGATACAATGGTTGTAAACTATTCCCAAGTGAGAATTATACGACGGTCTTCAACTGTGCACTTGTATCCTGGAAAAGAGCCCCATTTCAGTTTTACAGCCAGAGCCGCACTACAAACTGACCCTCCATAAATGTCCGCGACTTGTCATATGTGAACCTCCATGCAGGTTTCTCCTTTAAGTTGTTTTAACAGCGTTAACAGTCCGTCTCACCTTTCTTTGACTACTGTGCTCTGTTATCTCTAGCGGGAGTTACCCACCAGAGCGCCCGACTCATTTAATTAACATCAAAGTCACTGCCCTGTTAGTAACCTTGAAAGTGCACTTCAAAAGAGCAACAATGTCTCCAGCAGTGCCCACAATCAAAGTGGGCATAACCCATAAATGATTTTGAGTAAATAATGTACTGCTGACATGTTCAAATACAGTGGGTAAATGAACTCATGTCGTGTTGATGCCTATTCGGGTGCATTCAAATGTACCCTGAGAAAGTTTAGAAATCTGAAACAGCCACAACATGGAAGTTCACCGCACTTGACTCCTTCAGCAGCAGCTCGAGCAGTGTCGTAGCTGTAAGCGGCAACGGCAGTTATAGCTCGCTACCTCTTGTAAAAAATAAAAAAAGAGCCCTCTACGTCCAGTTGTTCCCTTTTGCCAGAGGAAACCGTCTCGGAAGCCGATACTTAGTTGCTATCAGTCTTATCCTGATTCCGTGGCTGTGTTGTGTTCCTACCGAAGCAGCACGGACAGTGGTCCTCTGTTGGTGGGGTTTCAGTACCTAACGTGGAGATGAGAGCGTCAAGCGTGGCAGCACATCAGCGAGGTGTCCCTGTCATGGCTGCCAAAATAAAAGGTACGCAGTCTGAATCATTCTGTCGTCTCTGACGGGTTTGAAAGTAGAAGAAACAGGGAATACTGTATAATAAATAAAGTTATTTTCTCCATGCAGAATGTGACTTTTTTCCTTCTCAATTATATTGGCCTTTTAACAGTTAAACAAATGTAAATGTTTGAGGGAACTCACGTACAAGTAGCATAATGACTCAGGAATAATGTTTGTTTTTATTAACTATTAAAGTTTCCTGCCAGGTCTGATATTTTAGTTGTCTCTTATTTTGAAGGCATATCATTTCCGGTTGTGTCCTATTTTCCAGTGGCTGACTTGATGGAGCTGACCACTACAATGCTTCACAACCGGACGGATGGAGGTGGAAGTGGGGAGGGAGCGGAGGAAGAGCCCGAGACGGACGCCAGCAACCATGACCCTCCCCCCAATGTGTGTAAGAGCTCACACACGTACAAATACTGAATGTAACAGGTACATGTACTGATAAGCTATGAGATTTGAAGTCACCATTAAGAGATAAACATAATAAAAGGGGTATTAACCCAATTCACTAACTGATATGACCATGGTGTTACTTTTTGTTTCACTCAATTTTGAAACGATTTTGCCACATACAATAAGTTTTGACAAGATAATTTGTCAAAGTGACTTTTTTTCATCTGTGAAAACAGATAATTTAAAGTTATTCATAATTATGTTTAAGAACACATGGATACATTGCTTAGTAGTGCATTGCAGCCTCTTGTGGTCAAAATGAGTATGAAAAGTGAATAAAGACATAAGCTTAATAGTGAGATGCATAAAGACGTAGATGCTAAACAAAGTTGTTTTGTTAAGTCTCACATATAATTAAAAAAGAACAACTTGTATCGGTACCTGTTTGCATTTGTCAATGCTGTCTTGCCTTTTGCAATTCACTATGCACTTACCCCTGCTTGGTATTGCAGGGAAATATGTCTAAAAGGCTAAATGAGTTTTGGCCTGAGGTCAATACGGGAAGTGTCATAGTTTACTGAACACACACAAAGGATGTTGGTAAACCTCTTTTTTTTTAGCTTCAGTTCATTTAATACATTGAAATGTTACTCAGCAATTGTTATACGTTTTACTTTTGACAAATGGAAACAACACGTGACATTTTCAAGCAATCCAACTTGTTTGGAGAAAAAATAGTGGTAATAATTTGACTTCTTGGAAATCCCCATTGTATAATTTGTGTGACTTTTGCTGACAACTAAAAAGGCAAATGTACTTACAAATAAAAGGGATGTTTTATCACTTAGGGTTTTCCAGTTACTCATAAGGATCAGCACCTGCGTTATGTGAGTCACTCTGCTTCAATGGTCTCTTTGTATGATGTTTGCCTCAGGTAGGTTTGAACCCCAGAGGCTAACATCAGTCAGCACCTGCCCACACACCAGTGATCGAATTAGGAATGACACCCATATCTCTTTACAGCCTTTAGTATGTTGATGTACTGTTATGCGTCAAATATATTTAATTAACACAGAAAAAGGTAACTTTTCCCTCTAGTGGTATTAATGTTGACGCACTGTTAGATCGCTTTATGTTTTCCTCAGCTACCAACAACAAAGGCTACAATTTGTTTCTTTTTTAACTGTGCAACTTCTACTTCTTGTAAACATTACCACAGGCTTCTTCTAGCAGCCTTACTAACGGTGGCTGTCCAAAGCAAGAAAATTAGGGCTGGAAACGTAGTGGTCTGACAAAGGCAGAGTTAACACCCTGTAAAAAAACAAGGATGGATCGCTTGCTTTCCACTTTAAACAGCTTGTCTCACTAGATTTGTCTTTAAACGCTCTACTCCCCTCTGTTGGTGGTAGTTGTGACGTGCAGCCATAAACCAAGTGACGTGTTGCATATTGACCAATGTTGTACTGTTTAGGATAAACCAGCTTCTAATCAAAACTGTGAGTTAGGGCCTAATGTGTGTACAGAATGCAAGACAAGTGTGCAATGCTAAGTACTATCTTCCCTCAATTATTTAATGTAAGCCCATATTTGGAGGTAACAGAAGTAAGTGACACAATAGGTATGTTTTGCATGTGGCTGCTTCCTCTTTAATATAGAATACCATTTACATGTTATTATGTTTTTTTTCTTGCTTTACTTCCCATAAAGCCCCAACATTTAGCTTTCCTCACTTGTTTTTGTCCTGTAGTCACATCAGCTGTACTCTTATGGCAAAACCATTTCTACACTGATCCAGCAACATGAAAAGGTAGGCTTTGTTTTGATACTCTTACTTCAGAACCATAACATTTAGCTTTTTGTGCTGATAAAAGTCTTAATGATTTTTGGAACTTCCCTTTTTGCCTTTGTAAGGCTCAAGTAAAGGATTTCACAGAGGTCAATATTTAGTCAGAATCAGAATACCTTTATCCGTCCTACAGAGTGGACATTTTAATTGTTACAACAAAAGTGAAGATAGAGACAAAAAAATATCAACATCAATCAAGATCAAATAAAAAGACAATTTTAAAAGTCACTAAAATGGTCAAGTTACATTCAAAGTACATTCTACTAACTTACAAATTGCACATGTGTTATTGCACAACAGTATTTGTCGTAGTCTTGTTTGTAATGTTATTGCACTTTGGTATTACTATACAGTGGTGTCTTAGTCTTAAGTTGTGTGAGTGTGGTGGACTATTCTACTGAATGACTATTCATTTGTCGTTCATTTATGACGTGTGTTTTTGAAAAGCCCAGAGAGGTTGTTGTTATAAATGAATCCTCTTCCTTTCACAGAATGAAGAGTTGGTTCCTCTGTTGGCTGGTCTTGTCTTTGCTATATGGTTCCAATAAAGGTTCCAATAAAGGTTCCAATAAAGATTCAGATGAGCGTTCCAATAAAGATTCAGATGAGCGTTCCAATAAAGATTCAGATGAGCGTTCCAATAAAGATTCAGATGAGGGTTCCAATAAAGATTCAGATGAGCGTTCCAATAAAGATTCAGATGAGGGTTCCAATAAAGATTCAGATGAGCGTTCCAATAAAGATTCAGATGAGGGTTCCAATAAAGATTCAGATGAGCGTTCCAATAAAGATTCAGATGAGGGTTCCAATAAAGATTCAGATGAGGGTTCCAATAAAGATTCAGATGAGGGTTCCAATAAAGATTCAGATGAGGGTTCCAATAAAGATTCAGATGAGGGTTCCAATAAAGATTCAGATGAGGGTTCCAATAAAGATTCAGATGAGGGTTCCAATAAAGATTCAGATGAGGGTTCCAATAGAGGTTCACGTCTGTTTGATAAATGCAACACTTCCAAAAAAAAGACACAAAGTAAGATCTCAAATATTTATTTTATTTTAAATACACTTCTTGAGAATATATTATATTTCAATAAATATTTGTTTTACTCTACAGGGTATCCAGACACCGTGGAAGGGATTATGGAACACAGACACCACGGCAACTCTATCGAGTAAACATCTCAATCTATTTATAAGAAAACATTTTATATTTGTTGAGGGGTTATGTTTGTGTTTGCATCTGGGTAGAGTGATATGTACAAAACTAATAGTTCACCAGATATGATTTAAGGGAAACAGTTGTAAAATCAGAATGCTATTTAAAATAGTTTGTCCTTTAATTTCAACAAGAGCCATTGAGACCCTTGAACGGCTTCTGGAGGAAACAGAGGTGAATGAGTCTATATCACTGTCTTTCAACAATTCGGTGGCCTTCCTGTACAAACCAAATGTCCCCTTCAAAGGCCTTGAAATTCATGCTAGTGATAAAAAGGTAAGTAATAGTATTAGGGTATGGCATAGCAATGTCTGAAATGAATGGAGAAATGTTGAAGGCACATCCATGTTCCCTTGATCCAACTGTTATCACTTTTGTGATCCCTGACTTTTCTACCAGCACCTTTACTGCCATCATAATTCATGATTAGCAAATGTTAGCATGGATAGATGAAAACTAAACACATATAATCATTTGAAAACCAACTTCAAAGATCACATTATGCCAACATTAGCATTTTGCTCAATGCTCTGACATGCTTAAGTACAATCTCAAATGAGCTGCTAGCATGGTTGAATGGGCCCTTTTTCTTCTTGAACACTTCTTATTTTATTTAACTAAGGACCTACTCTAAGTCTTAATATCCCTGGACACATCTAATTATAAAACCCTCAATTCACGACAGTTGCTCCTGATAGTTGGGTAGTTGACCATTCGGTGAAACTACTCTTCGATACAAATGTCTGAGAGTTCTGTTATTATGTTACAGGTATTTAATGTAAGGTTTCCGTTCTTCACTCTGTGCCTCTGATGTAGGTAAGATCAGGCAATTCTGTGAACGATAGTGACAAAGTGAGCGTTCAACTGCCGAGAGAGCTGGATGCTGGATCAGAAAACACCATTGTGTTCTGCATGCTTACCTGGCCTGACGCAAACTGGGTGAGAGACATTGCTTTTATGTCAAATCTTGTAATAAACAATCTGAATATCTATGGTCCAATTTTATATTAGTCACTTTGCATTGTATTTAAATGTTGTATTAAATTTTAGCATGTTTAAGCCCCTTTAAGGTTTAAAAAAATTACTGCTAAGTAGAACAACACTTTAAATCACATTTTAAACTCCCAGTTCAAACCATAAACCTAAAGAATTCATGTTTTTCTTTTTGCAATTTGTTTTGTCAGTAACATTTTAGTGGTGTCATGTTACATTTCTTGGAAATAAATAACATTGATTGTGTTGCCAGTAAGAGCTTCCCTAAACCTGCTGCATGATTTAGGAAGTGGATTGGGTGTGGTTCACAGGAGTGAGTAAGGTTTGAGCGCAGTAGATTAAAAGAGTAACACTATGAGATTTTGAAAATCTGCATGTGTTGCTGGCATGTGGTCATTTTCCAAACTAAATGCCCTAATATTTTCCAATTCTTAGATTTTGGAATGGCCACATAGTTTCTTCTACAACTGACCACCAACTCAAACTTTTGAAAATGCTGATAATAATAAAGCTTTATTTATATAGCACATCACAGACACAAGGTGCAGCTCAAAGTCAATTGTCACACAATCTAAATTAAAGCAGATAAACAAAAAATCCACCTTGGATCAGGAGGTACATTACATTACATTGCATTTAGCTGACGCTTTTATCCAAAGCGACTTACAATAAGTACATTCGACCAGGAAGATGGTACAGAATTCTAACTTGGTCTGTCATAACCAGCCACATTGCTGCAAATGTTAAAAGTTAATTTAAGTATAACAATATGACCAATAATATGACCAGTATGGTTTGGTTTCTTTCATTTATTTGTATCAAACAGTTCTCAGCTAGTAGAGCTAGTAGAGCTAGTGTACTACAAACCACATTCACCCTTTGATCTTAACTTTTTTTGTATTCCTGTTCCTATGTTATTACATTTAGATGATATAGCTTACACAAACAACAAGAACAGCTACTTTTGTATATTAAAAGGAAAACTATTGTAATTATTTTTCCCATAAACTCTAGATGTGTTTATTCTTCTTCTTTTTTTTCTAACCCCCAAAAAGTCTCCCACGGTCAGCTTTTTTGTTACAAATGCTCAACAACAGAAATGCTTCACAAAGAGGAAGTGATGTCCGTTTCTGACAACATACAATATCCTCAAATGTTATTGTACAACTGAAACAGAGTTGTTGCTCTTTTGCTTTTCACCATTGCCACCTGCTGTAACATGCAAAACATTATGGCTGAAAGCAGAATTGAATGGGTCCATCCCCCCCTACGTGTGTCGGGATAATTGTGGGACGTAGGTTGACGCAGTAGTGTTTTTGCCCTGACCGTTGGAAACTGGACCAATTGAGTAGACATTACTTGTGGAATATGTTGTCTATCTACATGACTTTACCTGCCTGTCAAAAATAACAGTGAGGGCTGGTTTGTTCAAGTTTAAAAGGGGGGGCTATTGAGCCACCCAAACACAATAACCATATCAGTTTAACAGCCCATTGTAATTTCAGGCAGATATTTCCTCACGGTAGCAGCCGCACACCTTTAGTTAAACTGCCAAAAAGGCCACATTATTAACCCGAAAGTACACAAAAAGTACACTTCAGATACTCAAGGTCCTTGACATGCTTCACATTTTGAAATGTCACTGATATCTGTTACGGACCTTACGGTTCTTCAACAAAACGTTCACATGTAAGAGGTTTAGCTCTCATTCAGAACAATGGAAACCTGTGATCTCTACAGAGCTCGTTAGCTCAACTAGAAACACCTGTGTCATGGAACACGATGATGTCATCACTCCAACTGACATGCTCAGAGCAGCAGACTTCAGATGTTAGGCTTGTTTGAGACAAGCAAGACCTGCGCAGACCTGCGCAGTTGCGATCAACGTCTTGCTAGTGCGTTGCATGATGGTTAGTCATTTTGTCCGACTTGCTCTGGAGGCCCGCCCACATGAGACTTTGAAATTTCGCGGGACAAAGACGCCCGCAGCCTTGAGAGCGAGGCGAGGCGAGTTGGCGCAGTTGCTCTCCACGGGCTGCGGAAGCGAAATGCTTGATGGGAAACGGCTCGCTGGTATCTCGAGCTGAGCGCTCATTGGTGGTTTTTACCACGTGCTGGTGATGAAACTCTCCAATTGGCTGGCAAAATGTTGTTGTTGTTTTGTGTCAGTTTTACGTCGCCACTTCCATTCACATTTTTCATCATTGTTCCACAATATTTATCATCATGAAATGAATATCTATATATTTTATACTATACTTGCACTGCTTACCGTTTTCATACTTTATATATCTTAGCATATTCATACACACTGTTCATACTGCTCTCAGGCTGCTGTGTATATCTAGTGCAGGGGTGCCCAACCAGTCGATCGCGATCGACCGGTCGATCGCGGGGAGATTCCCAGTCGATCGCGAGATGTGTCTAAAAATAGAACAACAATATTCGGTTTTTATCGTTAATGTCCTATGACATAATCTTCCCGTGCCAGAATAATGCACTTGAACGCATCAAAGCTTTGTGATTGGCCGGCGTGACCCCATGTGTCGGGGCGTGGCTAGTGGGCAGTGGGCACTATTTCGCTGACGTTGTCCGTGTCAACAGGAGTGACAGTCCGCACACACACAAGACCGCAATTATGGCAGAAGCAAAAGAGCCCAAAATATATAATTTTCACTCCGAGTGGGAGGATGATTATTTTTGTATCTATTCCAATTCAAAGTCCATCTGTCTCATCTGCAGTGCGAGCGTGGCTTTATCGAAGAAGGGTCATTTAGGAGCGGCATTTCAAAACAGTGCACAAACGCTAGGAGACGGAATTCCCTCCTAATTCTGCCCTACGCTCCCAAAAGGGGAGGGGCCTGAAAGGACAGCTAAATGCACAGCAGTCCATTTCCACCAGGCCCAACAACAACAGCAAGGCTGCTACCATAGCATCTTATCGTGTCAGTCACGTTCTTGCGAAACACATGAAGTCTTTCAAAGACGGCGAAGTTGTGAAAGAAGCTTTCCTGGAGGCTGCGACGCGCTTTTTGGGGACAGTAAAAATATAATAAAAACTCAATAGATACCGTTATTAATCAGCTGTAAGTTTGAACTTATTCATTATAATTATTGTACAAAATGGTATAAGAATGCAAACTTAAATTGATTATAGTCTATTATCAATTCAGGTTAAGAAACTTTGCTTGCATCCTATTTTAAAGGCATTTCTTTTTATACTCTACTAAAATGCAACAAAAAAAGGGTTTGATTCTATACATTTTTTAGATAATCTTTTTTTATTGCACTTTGGCAGCAGATTCCTGTGTAGCTTCAGATCTGAGTTGTCTTATTAGTAAGCCTAATTTATACTTTTGTAGCAACACTATTTTTATATAATGGCAAAGAAAGGGTTCAGTCTTTTCTTTTTTCCCTGTGTCATATGTGGCAGCACTGTTCAATGTTTCTTAAACATGACCCACTGTAGTATGTGACGTGTGAATAAACTCCAACTCTGTATCAACAACACTGTTGTGTAACTTCAGTTGAATACTTGTATGTGTGTAGATTAGAAAGAGTTGAGATAAAGGATCTGCAGTATTTTATGAAGTATTAATCGTACAGAGGTCAGTTTTATACAAGTAGAAGTGTGTATTTACCTGGTAGTTTACCTGGTCAGTAATGGCTACGCCTCTCTATTTGGACTGGTAGATCTCGGCAGACTGGCAACTTTAAAAGTAGCTCTCGGTTCAAAAAAGGTTGGGCACCCCTGATCTAGTGTATTCATAGCCCTCACTGTTTATTCATCATTCAATTCATTCTATATGTTATTCTGTAGATTGTGTACATTACTTTTCACTTTACTGCTTGTTGCACCTGGTTAGAAGCTAAACTGCATTTCGTTGTCTCAGTACCTGTAATATGTGCAATAACAATAAAGTTGAATCTAATCTGGAGCAGGAACAAATGTATTTACTTAGTACATATCTGACATTAACGATTAAACACATGTGTGCATTCTTTATAAATGCAAACCGAGTCAAGCCGACTCCGGAGGTGGCGGTATGCACCTTAAAGTTGTTTGCAATCCGCCAAAAAACCAAGAGAAGAAGAAGAAGACGAAGCCGACTCCGAGCATGGACTCCGAGCTGTCCGACTTCAGGCGAGCTTTTTGAGACCTCCCCCGGCTGCGATCGGCTATTCTCGTCTACTTTCGAGGCGAGCCGCAACGCGTCTCAAACAAGCCTAATGGTTAATGGTCCTGCCCTAAACAGCTCTACGTCAATTATGGGGTGTCATCATTTTCCGCCATAAAAGACGATGTCGCTATACATTAACTCCTATGAAAATGTTCAAAAAGTGCTCAAACTTCACATGTGTGCTTACAGTCCAGCCGTGAAGACATCTACGGGACAGTTTTGAGATTTCTTCAAATGCCGTTGCCATGGCAACACAATGCTCGCCATGACACACTGTTCTCTCATAACTTCAGTGAAAATGCTCCAAACGGCCCAAAACTTCACAGGTTTAGTAACGATGCAGCCATCAACGCATCTAAGCGTATTATGGGCTGTCATCAAATGCCGTTGCCATGACAGACCACTCGCCATGAAACACGATGTCGCTGTAAATCCAATGGACACGGTCCAATCGTCCCCCAATCTTCACTTGTATATCACCGGTCTATGCCTCAACAGCTCTACGCCAAATCTAAGATCTCACCATATGCCGTTTCCATGGAAACGAATCCCTCGCCATAAAAAACGATGTCGCTATAACTCCTATGAAAATGTAAAAAAAGTGCTCAAACTTCACATGTGTGCTAACAGTCCATCCGTGAAGACATCTACGGGACATGCCGTTGCCATGAAACACGGTTTTCTCATAACTTCAGTGAAAATGCTCCAAATGGCCCAAAACTTCACAGGTTTTGTAACGATTCAGCCATCAACGCATCTAAGCGTATTATGGGATGTCATCAAATGCCGTTGGCATGGTGACAGATCATTCACCATCAAGTTAGTTCAAAAGTTTGCAGTTCAAATATTCTGCTGCTTTTCCAAGCCTTTTTGCTTTTGACTCTTTGCTCATGGTGAAGGATGCAGATGCAAAAGTTTATCTATAGAGCTTCCCCCATGTCTTGAGGCGTTTTTCGCAACATTTAAGAGAGTTTAGAAAAGTATGGGAGGACGAGAAAGTAAAAGTACAAATCTCCTTATTTCCTGTTAGCAGTAGGGAGCAATAAAATGTAGAATGGCCGACTTCCTGTTGGTTTTACGGTCTTTCTCTGTTTTTGTATTTTCCGTGAGTTACGTATACCCAGAACATTTCATACATATAGGACATTTGCAAATAATGGGGCCGCATTCTAGGTTGGGTCATTTTGCCATGCCAATGATTTATGTTTTTGGCAAAAAAAAATGGTGTTTGAGAAAAATGTTTCAGCCCTCAAATCTATGATTCATTTGCCAGAAGAAATACTGTATACTAATTACCCTTTTATGATTTCAATGGGTTCTTTGACAACCTGATGTCGGTGCTCGCAACCTAATTGTTAGTTAAATATAGTTGTATGAAGAAGAGTGGGCACACCCAAACTGATATTATGAAGCAGTGTGATTTTTACTTTAAACACAGAAAAGGAACTTCAGGAAATTTTCACTTTACTTGTCTAAACTGTTAAACTAATACTTTATTTTATGCTGTATAGACCATATGTGAAGCCTCGGCTGAATTACATGAGAACAGACTGGTTGGCCTGAGTGTGCGGGGAAAGAATATCTCAGGACTTCAGGAGCGTGTCAACATCACATTGGCTGTTAGTGTGAATGTAACTACAACTTCTCATCTCAAATATTTTAAGTAGATAGGAACACACAAACGAACAAACAATAGTGTAAACTTTTTCTTGTGTTGTGTCACAGGATACGCAAAAGCCCAGCTGTGTGTTCTTAAATGTTTTCACAAAAGGTGAGTGTGAAAAACAAAGACAAGTTTTTTATTTAATTTTTATAATGAATATGAAAAGTTTACACATGACCAACAAAGTGGGTTTTAACTCCCATGTGTCAGGATCTCTCATATAATGGATCTGTCTGTCTACGTTTGTTTGACCTGGCAGACTTTAGCACTGATGGCTGTCTGACTCTGTGGGAACCTGGTCAGAGAAACATCATCTGCTCCTGTGACCACCTCACATACTTTGGCGTGCTCATGGTAGGCTTGTCCTTGTCATAATTCAAAAAAAGCAGTGTACTGTAAATATAGTGGATAGTCGACATACATGATATTTTGGTTTAGGGAAGGGTCTCGTTTAATCAGTAACAATGTTTGTAATGTTGTCCTTTCTCCTCAGGTATCTTCTGACTCCCTCTCTCAAAACGACCTGCAGATTCTGACATACATCACTCTGATTGGTTGTAGTCTTTCTCTGTTTGCCCTGATCATCACTGTTCTGCTCTTCATCGCAAAAAGGTACAAAAAAGAAATGTCTTCCCATGTTGATGATATTTGTCTTTCATCCATCTTTACCTTCAGTCCACCATCTAACATAACGCTCAGATCCAGCAGCATGCTTCTGTCTTTGCTTCCATAATTTATTCTGCTCCTGGGCTCCCTTTTTCCTCCCTTGTATGACAACTTCTTACTGTTGTTTCTTAAAGGTCCAATCATATGCATTTCTGGTTATTACCCTTGTGTGTTATTGTCACGGTTGATTGAAGGAAGACCGTGGCACTCAGGGGGCCGGGCTCAAGGGCGAAGACCGCGGCTCTCAGGGGGCCGGGCTCGAAGGCGAAGACCACGGCTCTCAGGGAGCCGGGCTCGAGGGCGAAGACCGCGGCTCTCAGAGGGCCGGGCTCGAAGGCGAAGACCGCGGCTCTCAGGGGGCCGGGCTCGAGGGCGAAGACCAGACAGCTCCGGAGGCCGGGCAGGAAGGCGCTGACGGGACAGCTCCGGAGGCCGGGCAGGAAGGCGCTGACGGGACAGCTCCGGAGGCCGGGCAGGACCCGGTGTCGGCCGGACAGGAACCAGAGCCGGTGGGACAGGCTTCGGCAGGATCCCCAACGGAAGAGGACCAGGAGTTGGCAGGACCCCCGGCGAGACAGGTAACGGCGGGACCTCCAACGGAACAAGACATGGGATTGGCAGGACTCTCAGCGGGTCCTCCAACGGAACAGGACATAGGGTTGACAGGACCCCCGGCAGAAGAGTCGTCGGCGGGACCCCCAACGGGACAGGACACAGGGTTGGCAGGACCCCCGGCAGGAGAGTAGTTGGCGGGACCTTCAACGGCACAGGACATAGGGTTGGCAGGACCCCCGGCAGAAGAGTAGTCGGCGGGACCCCCAACGGGACAGGACACAGGGTTGGCAGGACCCCCGGCAGGAGAGTAGTCGGCGGGACCTCCAACGGCACAGGACATAGGGTTGGCAGGACCTCCGGCAGAAGAGTAGTCGGCGGGACCCCCAACGGGACAGGACATAGAGTTGGCAGGACCCCCAGCGGAACCTCCAACGGCACAGGACATAGGGTTGGCAGGACCCCCGGCAGAAGAGTAGACGGCGGGGCCTCCAACGGCACAGGACATTGGGTAGGGACTTGAGAGGGAACTCGAGAGGAGACTCGAGAGGGGACTTGAGAGGAGACTCGAGAGGGGACTTGAGAGGGGACTCGAGTGGTGACTTGAGAGGTGCCTTGAGAGGGATCTCGAGAGGGAACTTGAACAGAGACTTGAGAGGGAACTTGAGAGGTGACTTGAGAGGGGACTCGATAGGGAACTCGAGAGGAGACTCGAGAGGGAACTCGAGAGGAGACTCGAGAGGGGACTCGAGAGGGAACTCGAGAAGGGACCTGAGAGGGAACTTGAGAGGGGACTCGAGAGGGGACTTGAGAGGGAACTCGAGAGGAGACTTGAGAGGGGACTCGAGAGGAGACTTTAGAGGGAACTGGAGAGGAGACTTGAGAGGGGACTTGAGAAGTGTCTTGAAAGTGGACTCGTGAGGAGACTTGAGAGGAGACTGGAGAGGAGACTGGAGAGGAGACTTGAGAGATGACTCGAGAAGGAACTTGAGAGTTGAATTGTAAGGAGACTTGAGAAGTGACTCGAGAGGTGGATTGAGAGGTGACTTGAGAGGTAGCTCGAGAGGAGACTTGAGAGGGAACTGGAGAGGAGACTTGAGAGGGGACTTGAGAGGGGTCTTGAGAAGGGTCTTGAGAGGGGACTCGAGAAGAGCCTCGAGAGGGGACCTGAGAGGGGACTTCAGAGGGAACTTGAGAGGGGACTTATGTCGGTCGGTACGCCGACAGTATACGGGGAGCTGGCGTCGGCTGGAGAGCCAACAGGAGACGAGGTGCTGGAGTCGGCCGGTACGCCGACAGGACACGGGGAGCTGGCGTCGGCCGGAGAGCCAGTCCTGGAGCCGAAACTGGAGTTGGGACCATGGCTACTGGGGCCGGTACTGAAGCCGGAACCATGGCTGCTGGGGCCGGAGCCATGGCTGCTGGGGCCAGGACTGGGGCTGGGACCATGGCTGCATGGGCCGGTTCTGGAGCCGGAACCATTGCTGCTGGGCCCGGTACTGGGGCCGGAACCATGGTTGCTGGGGCCGGAACCATGGCCGCTGGGGCCAGAACTGGGACCGGAATCATGGCTCTTGGGGCTCGGGCTGCTAGCCTGGACTTGCGACTCCTTCTCTTAGAAGCCGCCTGAAGGCTCCGTGGACCTCCAAAAGCCAGACGAGTTCCAGAAAACGACTCCTGGACAGGAGCAGGAACTGGGGCAGAAGCACTGGTTGACTCCAGACGGAACACACCGAGACGTTTGTATTCAGCAGGCTGGAAATCACACACCCAGAGGAAGTTCAAAATCCAGCCAGGTAAGAATTTCACCAAGTCTGGTTTCTCCATAGCCAACCGGTGCGCCTCTACCAGAGCGGCCTCCTTCTGCAGAACACTGGACGCTCCCTTCCACCAATCATAGCAGCAAGCCAAATAAAAGGAAACATGTTGTAGTTCCACCTCAAATGGATCATCTGCTGGGTCCATTTCTGGTTGGTTCGTACTGTCACGGTTGAGTGAAAGAATCAGGCCCCAAATGCAGATATCTCTGATAAACCTTTATTTCAAGGATAATTAAACTAACTGTCACGGTTGAGTGAAGGAAGCAGGACCCAAATGCAGATAACTCTGATAAACCTTTATTTCAAGGATAATTAAACTAACTGTCACGGTTGAGTGAAGGAAGCAGGACCCAAATGCAGATAACTCTGATAAACCTTTATTTCAAGGATAATGAAACTAACACAGACAAAACAGAACACTCACCGGTGAACTCAGTCACCAACAAAAGACGAACCAACACTGAACACAGGAAGAGACAAGACTAAATACAGGGAGGGGTAATCACGAGACGAGAAACAGCCGGGCAGGGGAGGAGAAACACAAGGACAACAGGTGAACACAATCAGACAACTAGACACACCAGGGAAACTAACGACGGGAGGAAAAACACAGGGAAAAGGACCAGACAATAACCCAGGAGGAAAACATGACAGCAAACACCCAAACATACAAAACTACAAACGTGACATAACATGAGAACCGTGACAGTTATGTAGCTTTTTCTGCATGTAAACGGTCTGCAAAGTCACAAACCCTCAAAGTACACCCTGTAGCGAGTAAAACTCTAACACAGAAAAGACCTGTCTATGCTGCCCCAGAACGCCTCGTTGGAGATTTTTATTTTTCCATTTTTTTCTTGCGGGGCAGGTTGACGTCACTGAGTCCAAATGGACCAATTGGTCCGCGGAGCTCCGCACACACACACACTCACTCAGCCTTATCTTTTCTCAGCCGCGGTGCTCAGACCCCACGCAGCAACCAGGAAACGACACCAGTAATCCACCTCACACTGTCGGCTCCTCGAGCCCCAAAGGGCGGAGCAGCGATCCCCGCAACGTCCCGCCAACACGGCACCCAGACCCAACGCAGCATTCTCATCTGTTTGTCATTACTGGTGTCATTTCCTGGTTGCTAACAAACGCCATTGTAACACATAACCACTGATGTTCCGCCGTAACGGTGGTGGACTCATCAGAACAGAGTGGGTGAGCTGACCAATCAGAGCACAGTGAGCAGGGAGCAGGAGCTCCAACAAGGCGTGTAGGACAGAGGATGAACATACTATACAGAGATGCTGTATGAGAAACCAATGTGATTTTGGAACATTGAACAATGTAAATCTATTCTAGTAGACCTCAACAATGAAATTATGATCAGTAGAAATGGCCAAGACATGGGCCCTTTAACTTGTACATTTTAGCCTTATTTCTTACTTACTTTTAAATGCAATGTTCTTTTCTCACTCCTTTATTATCATATTTTGTCCCTTTTCTTCCCATATATGTCATGAAATCCTTTAACAAAATACAAATGTAACACTTACCACGGAACAATTCTCCTCCAGAAAAGTCCGAGCAGATATCTCTATGAGGGTCCACATCAACCTGGCCATTGCCCTGATCCTCCTCAACCTGCACTTCCTCCCCAGCCAGACGGTGGCAGCATCGTCCTCCACCGGGCTCTGCTTCTACATGGCCGTCTCTCTTCACTACTCCCTGCTGGCCACTTTCAGCTGGATGGCCCTGGAGGGCTTACACCTCTACCTTCTCTTAGTCAGAGTCTTCAACATTTATATCCGGAAATACTTGCTCAAGCTCAGCTTGGTGGGATGGGGTGAGTAGAGTCGCAAACGCAAAGGCCAGGTATCAACAGGTGGCAACATCTGATTCTGCTTTTATTTTGTTTCCTGTTTTATTTTTAAACGTATTTTGTCATTGTGTCTTGTTTTTACTTCCTGTCTCTGTGTTTACCCGCCTATTTGATTGTCCAATTATTCTTTCCTGCTATCTCTTGTGTTTGCATGCCCTCCCCAGCTGTGTCTTGTCTTTGTGATTAGTCTTGTGAGAATATATATGCCCGTCTTCCCTTGTGTTCTCTGACAGTTTGTCATCAATGTTTCCCCGGTTCGGTTCAGCCTATCACAGTTCCTGGTTTCCTGTCTGTATTCTGTATGTTCCTCCCTCCTGTGTCTTGCTGGTTTGTCACTCATTTTTGTTTTACTAAGTTTCCTTTGGTTTTACCTTGTCTGCTCTTTCATTTTTATGTAACTGTTTTGTGCCAGCATATTTAATATAGTTTGCTTATTTTGTATACATATATACCTGCCTCCCATCCCCCGATTTTGCATTTATCTTCTGATATCCTCACCATTGTCACAATTGTATTCTAAGATGGTGTCACAATTACCCTGTGGATAAATAAAGTATTCGTATTTGATGATTCTGATAAAATTAGTTATCCATCATACTTTGTTTTAAATAATTATTTAAATAATATTATTTCAAGTATAATACTTTAAAAACGTTCCAATGTCTTGTCTAATGCTTGTGTTTCAGGTCTCCCTGCAGTCATTGTGGCCCTGGTGGTCATCATTGACATAAGCTCGTATGGACCCGTCCCTCTGGTCTCTTCTAACCCCAACAGCACACAAATGTAAGGGAGAAGCACATTTTCAAGCATGTACAATTTCAACTAATAGGTAACTAATTATATTAATTGTTTTGAATGTGCGTTAGCATTTCTGTCTATTAGAATGTAATGGGAAAGGTTGCAAAAACACCATTTACAGTGACATACAGTTATAATGAATGTACGGAAATAATAGCTTGGATACTGATATGTTCTATTTCCTTAACAGTGGATTCAATATGTTAGGCTTGATTGTATACAAGTGATTGGCAAGATAAATACAGTGTAGTTGTTGCTTTTACATTCCAGCCTCCTCTCACATAAAATATACTTAGGATGGCGCGTGCACTATATGAGGCTCTGAGTCTCTCCAGTTTCTGAGAATTAGTAGTTACCTCTTACTAGTTTCAAGTTTGTTCACACAGCTAAGCTGTGTGTATACGTTGTATAGCTGACAATAACTCTTGAACCTTAGTTCTCTGTGTAACTTACATTTTGTAAACAACGTTCAGCTACCACCGGAGTAAGCCAGGGCACCAAAGCCCAGGGAACCAGTCTCGCTGACAGGAAGAAAACGGTGGCGACAAGACTGGAACAAAGGCAAAGGCAAAGCAGTCCCACGGGCTAGGCTAGGTTAAAGCTAAAACCCCACAAACAACCTCTGCCTAGCATTTAACTTGCCAACTTTCAGTCCTTGGTAAATAAACTGGACAAATTACGTCTTTAGATAACCTCACACGTTTTGTGTGAGGTTATCCAAAGTCGTTTTTCGTACAGTACGTAAATATCTCTGTCCCACGTGCCTGAAGAGGATAACCATCAGTATTTTAAATGATATTATTTTTACCACGGTAAAGTGTCTTTCAGCACCTGATAAAGCGCTTAAGAAATACAATGTATTATTACTAAGATGTTATTTATTGTTTTTAGCTCCACATTCAACATATTCATCCCCTACAGTTCATATAGTGTATCAAACGTGGGAATCTTGACATCAGCACTTCCCTCTGCAACTAGACAGTGGACATCCTGACCAACAGACCCCAGTCTTTGAAGTTAAATAACCTCACTTCTTCCATTCTGACCCTGAACACCGGCGTTCCACAGGGTTGTGTGCTCAGCTCATTCTCCTTCTCCCTTTTCTCCCATGACTGCATTCCTGTGCATAGTTCCAACGCCATTATTAAGTTTGCAGATGACACCAATATGGTTGGCCTTATCAGCGACATCTATAAGTTAGCCTACAAGGAGGAGGTCCAGAATTATTAGTCACCTGAATATATGCTTTTTTTTATCGAAGAGGTTTCGATTTATTAGAGAAAACCTTCATCTATACTCTTTCTTTCTCTTTGCAGATGCTATATAGGGAATACCACAGTGAAGCTGGTGACTACATTTGGAGTGTTTGGCTTGGTTTTCCTCTTTAACGCGATCATGTTGGGGGTGACAGTAAGAAGCGTTGTGAGTCTCCACCAGAGCAAAATGGTAGGACTCAACCTGCACTCTTTGCATTCTACTCTACTTTTCTGTAAATATGCTCTTAAAGGAGGATTCCAGTTAATTCCATAAAGCTTTAGCTGTTGGTGTATCCCATCCAAACTAACAACCATTACAGTAGTGCAGTGTTGATCTGCACTACTGAATCAACACGCCCAACCGCCCTCTCAGGTCAGCTGATCAACTGCTCCTGAATGTGCCCAGAACCAAGTCAAAGCTCAGAGGGGACCGTTGCTTCTCTGTAGCGGCTCCCACACTGGAACGATCTGCCCCTGCATATCAGACAGGCCTCCAAACTGTCTGCTTTTTAAATCGCTTCTTAAAACCCACCTCTTCTCCATAGTGTATTGACATCTTTTAGAGTGTTGCTTTTATTGCTTTTAAATTGTCTATTGTTTTTACTTGTACTTGTTTTATGGTGTGTGAGCTGTATTTTATGTTTTGTTTTGTTTATTTGACTGTACAGCACTTTGGTCTGGAGGTTTAAAGTGCTTTATAAATAAAGCTGTATTGTATGTATTTCTGGAGGCCGACCCAGAAGTTAGCATGTAAGGGCTCCCACGCCAAAAATACATTTGAATTTTTCCACAGTCGCATGGCTTCCTGTTACCTTCGCTAAGCTAAGAGCAGCTGCTGTTCAACGTGACCACATTTAGTAGTCATTTTAGTCACTTGTTAGCAACCTTAATTTTGATGTAACATAGAAGCATCAGACATTCACCAGTGGGGTATTTACTGACAACTTTAACATCCTAGGACAAAATGTAAAAGTCCCTCCAGCTTGTGTTAACCACAGACAAAATGCTGGTAAAATGCTAACTTGTTTTTTAGGTGGAAGACTCATTCCTGCACAATTCTATTGAATCAATGTTCTTACAAACATTGTGTGTACATTTAAAGCCTGACATAATTGAGTCCTCTGTGTCAAAGAGCTACATTGATGTCCAAAAGCTATTAAAAACACTCAATGAGCCCCACTCTTGTAGTGGATGACATATTCCTTTATTACAATCAACACACACTGTATTTATTTCTGATCATTTGCATGCAACCTAAACATTGTTTTCTCTTTTATACACACCTTCTAGAAGAAAACATGTCATATTGACTCCTGGGGGCACAGTTTTAAACAAATTAAAGAAAGCAGTATTTTCTTGTGTATTGTACTTAAAAACAGTTATGATTTTCCCTCTACTCAACAATATGAACTTCATGGTACGTACTCTCCAATGTTCTATGACCTGCTGATGTGTCATTTTAAACTTTGTTTTGTGAGTCAGTTTGGGCAGAGTGACAGTAACAGAGCCAAGAAGGACATCTGTACGCTGCTGGGAGTCACCGCTCTGCTGGGCATTACCTGGGGCCTGGTCTTCTTCTCCTTTGGCTACCTGACCACGCCTGGCCTCTACCTCTTCTGCATCCTCAACTCACTGCAAGGTCTGCACCACCTGATCATGTTCAGCTCTATGTGATGACGTTAATATTGGTTGTATATTTGATTGACACTTGTATGCAAAGTTGGTCCTCTTGGGTTTACATTTAGGATGGGGTACAACAGTATGACACTTTAATAAATACAGAAAGCTGATACAAAAAAAAAGTGGTTAAGAGCAGGGACTTTAATACTTGATCCAAGCCAGACCATTCAGGGCAATTTGGGGCTCTCCTACTGTGAATGTCTGATGGAAACACGACCTCCTTCGCTCTCTCTAACACTTTTCGTGTCACTCCTTCAACGCAGGTTTCTTCATCTTCCTGTGGTTCGTGATGTCTTTGAGAAAGAAAGGAGATCCATCTACTAAGAGTAGTGTAACACGCAGCACCAACACCTAAGCACTACACCAGAGACTTTTTTGTGATTGTGTGCGTACATGTATGTATGTGTGTTGTGTGGATTTTTAGAGCAATGCTGTAAAGTTTGATACTATTCTTTTTTTCTTTAAATCATTAATTGTATTTACACGCAAGTAGAAAGGGGTTAACTTGGGCAGATAACTGGTGAAGTGCCCTTTTTTAAGTGTTGTCATTGTCATACCCTGGTGTTTTAATAAATGAATGTATTGGTGTTTAATTTCATCGTCCATACCTGGCAAAAGCCATTATTCATACTTCAATTATGTGCACACATAATTAAACAGGAAAAAACATGCAAACTACTCTTTGGCACAGATAAACAAATCCAGATTTGAACCACAACATGTCTTAGTGTACGAAGGACATTCAGAATAGAAGTCTAGACGATTACGTACATGTCCGGTTTGAGGTTTTGCTACTGTACCAACTACACTTTATTGCTTAGGGTAACTTAAGTTGTAGATATTCATTGTAACATATTTTGACATTACCAATTACCACCCTTAAAGCACACTTGCATAAGATGGTGAAGCAATATTACTTCTTCCTTTGTTATTTAATTTTCTTTTTATTTAATGACCACAGTGCAAGCAAAACAGGTGGGTTTTTAGTGTGCGATTGAGGGTTTGTGGAATTTCTCCTGTCCTGATGTAAATGGAGCAACAAGTCCTCCAATTCATACGACAAAATGGGCTGATTGTTCAGGCCCTTATTACGACCAAATAGGTCGTTTGTTCAAGCGCTTAATACGACCTATAATTACGTTTTAAAGTTTTCGCCCTCTAGTGCTCCCGTTGAATGCTAACGTTACAGATGGTTGTTTATTCACAAATAACCCTCTCTGTAAAATCCTAAATTGTAGGATAGTTTGGCCATTAAAACGCTTTTTGATTAGATTTCTAGCGAGAAGTGTATATTGTACTTTTAGAATTCACGTCCAGTTGATATGTAGGATCTATAGTTTGATAGATATTACGAAGATGATTTGAGGTATGCGGCATCCTCCATGTAAAGTTACGGGTTGAAAACAGTATTTCCGGTCTCGACGTTTTCATAATAAAGCCAATGATTTAACAGTGATATCTGCAGTACTCATCCACTAAAAAACATCAGTTTATCCTTGTTAATTATACGACATTTATTGGTTTAAATTGTGTACAATGCTTTTGTGTTTTTCCCATTGGTTTTTCTCTTTCGATTCAGAGAGACACCTTTCTTTTTTGATAGGCTAAAACATTGATTGTTTTAGCCGCAATGCATGTCGGGATATGGTGTTTATATGATATGAAATCGGGATTTAAAAAAATAAATAATAATACTTTATTCCGAGTGTTCTTGCTTTTCTCTTTGGAAGTCATCACATAACGGCATTGTAATACACGGTTCGGCTGCATTAAATATTACATATCTGCTGTAGATATTTATTTATAGAGCCCTGATCAGAAGACCTTTTGACAAACTGTAAGAAATGCCGCCAAAACTGAATACGTGACGTGGATCATAAATATATTAGCAAGGGCGATGGTGGCGAAGTCGATAGGGACTTGGCTTGGCAACTGGAAGGTCACCCGGCAAGACCAAGTGCTACCGAGGTGCCCCTGAGCAAGGCACTGTTCCCCACTCTGCTCCCCGGGCGCCGTTCAAAATGGCAGCACACTGCTCCTAACACTAGGATGGGTCAAATGCAGATAAATAATTTCCCCACGAGGGATTAATAAAAGTATTTTTCAAAAATGTCTTTCAATTAAACAACATCTTCCATTTATTTTCACACAATAAGTCTCCTTACAGTATCAACACTAATTCGGCTGACTTTTATATTTGATCCAATTGGTAGATAGGCTGTATTTACACCATAACGGTGCACAGCTGATGGAAAGGGATTTTTTTGTAGTTTTTAAAGATATTATTTACTACCTTTCCAACTCCTCATGCAGTTGACTGTTACAGGTTTATACAGGTTCATGGTACAATGCATAAGCTTCAAATCGAGAGACTGAAACTGTATTTTCCTTTACCGTTTTGTTTTAATTTCACAATAAAGTTAATAGTCATATTGTGTTTGATATTATTATGTTTTACACCACTGGTTTTTTAACCCGCACCTCCTAGTGGTTCTCAGTCAATCAATGTTTATTTATATAGCCCAATATCACAAATGTTACATTTGTCTCAGTGGTCTTCACAGTTTGTACAGAATATCAGTATGACAATACGACACCCTCTGTCCTTAGACCCTCACATCGTACAAGGAAAAACTTCCGGAGAAAACCCACAGTTTAAAGGGAAAAATGGGAGAAACCTCAGGGAGAGCAACAGAGGAGGGATCCCTCTCCCAGGACGGACAGACGTGCAATAGATGCCATGTGTAAATTGAAAAGATAATACATTTGCAACATAGGTAGTTCAAATGTTTGGAAATGCATGTGTGTATAATAGGAAGATGAATCCACGAGGATATCCATCCAGGACCTATGATCCAGGACCACAGCAACAGGCACAGCCATGACTCAAGATCCAGGGCTCACGATCCACGACTCAAGATCCAGGGCTCGCGATCCAGGACACGGGACCGCAGCAACAGGATCATCCATGACTCCGGATCCCGGCGTATATAGACACCAAAAAGAAATACATTTGGGGAAGCTGGCTTAATCGGAACATGAGAGTACACAGGTATAGACATAGAGAAGGAAGAAGTAAGATGTCCCCCGACAAACTAAGCCTATATCAGCAAAACTAGGGGCTGAATCTAATCAGCCCTAACTATAAGCTTTATCAAAAAGGAAGGTCTTAAGCGCACTCTTAAAAACAGATAGGGTGTCTGCCCCCTAATTTGTATGTACTCTTAATATTTTTATGTTTTCATCAAATCATATTCAACAAAAAAATGCAATAACGTGCTTTAACCACTAGGTGGTGCGGGTTAAAAAACTGTCAAGTGGCGCGTTCACACCGGAGTACTTTTCCCACAATAGTTCATCAGAACTCAGATATATTTGCGTTCACACCAAAAAGCCCCCTGAACTAAATTAGTTCATCAGAACCATTTTTACCCCCTTTTCAGTCCCTGCTAGAGAGCAGGGACTTTCGTGGGAGAAAAGGGTTCGTATTTCTGATTGGCTGGGCGGATTGCAAACCACGCCCCGTAAATCTCTGAAAAGGTTTTGGAAGCCGCCATTGTATTTGCTCGTATTAAAACTGTTAAAATATCAGCGCAGCACACCAACGAAGAGATGACTTTTGTGAAAGCATTTATGGCAACACCAAATAAATCAGCGGAGCGGTGGAGTTATGATGATATGTCGGCGCTTCTGGAGATTTACTCGGACGACGCGATCCAGAGACTTCTACTGAAGGCAGTTTCCAACGCGAAAATGTGCGACTGTATTTCGGTAAAGTTAACGGCCATGGGAATCGTCCACAGCGCTAAGTCATGCCGGGACAAAATAAAGAAACTGAAGCAGGACTACAAAAAAATAAAAGACCACAACAACAAGAGTGGTAACGGTCGGAAGACCAGCAAGTGGTAAAAGAGAACCTACATGGCGATTAAACAGATCCTGTATCTTGCTTATTTCTCCTCTGACACTTTATCTTTACAGTGAGGATATATAATAAAGGTGTGTTAACTGCTGAGCCATTTACTGTGCATACGACACACCTGGCACAGTTTGTTATTATATTGCCACTGTCACGATCTTGGTGTTATGTCACGGTTTTAGTTTTGTGTGTCTGGTAATGGGTTTTGTTTTGCTGTTCTTTTCTCCCTGTTTCATGTTTTCCTCCTTGTTTCTTGTCTGGTCCTTCTCCCTGTGTTTTCCTCCCTGTCATTAGTTTCCCTGGTGTGTCTGATTGTGTTCACCTGTTGCCCTTGTGTTTCTCCTTCCCTGCCCGCTGTTTCTCGTCTCGTGATTACCCCTCCCTGTATTTAGTCTCTTTGTGTGTTCCCCGTCGGTTAATTGTTTGTTTTTCCTGTCGCCCTCCAAGTCAGTCCTTCGGTATGTTCTTTCCTTGTGCTTTCGTTTTGTTTCATGTCATGGTTTTTTGTCATCAGCTTTTGTAATAAAGCTCGCTTTTGTTTATAGACCTTTACCCTTTTTGTAGTCTGCTTTTGGGTCCTACCTTTTCCGCAATCCGTACAATGATCTTAACAGCCACACTGTTTTGATACGGCCATTTTATCTTTGCACTAAGGTCTGCTGCTGAGCCTACCTATTATTGTTATTATATATATATTGCCACTGTTATTATATTGTTTTGATACTCCTGACACTTATTGATCTGCTGCTGATAAATAAAAGAGAACCTACATGGCGATTAAACAGATCCTGTATCTTGCTTATTTCTCCTCTGATACTTTATCTTTACAGTGACCTGTGTAGCATCCTATACATCACATGTAAGTGATTACCAGTGTTGTGAGTGTTGTGAGTTCAATATGTTTTATTAATTATAGTAAGGGAACCTCTTAGGAGTTAGTGTAGTGAGTTTCAGAGCAATGTAATAATTATTTGACCTAAAACTAAATGTTTTTATGAATGTCCTCTGAGGAGGACATGGGGATTTGCTAACTTTTTATTTCCTCCATTTTACACAACACAAAATGGAGTCCACTATGGGCCAAAACTAACACGTAGGTTTCTGTAGGGTTCATGGCAGACGGATGCAGTTGCTCTCAGGAGGATATATAATAAAGGTGTGTTAACTGCTGAGCCTATTTACTGTGCATACGACACACCTGGCACAGTTTGTTATTATATTGCCACACTGTTTTGATACTGACATTTTATCTTTGCGCTAAGGTGTGTCTGCACTATTGTAATTTAAAATAACTCAGTTACGAAGCTGTATAACACGAGCACCAAAACAACTTCAGTCAACTCCATCATGTCTGAGGTCGGAAGGTAAACAGACGCATCATATACAGCGGAAGTTTTTCTTCTTCTTCTTCTCTCGGTTTCTTGGTGGATTGCAACTTTAAGGTGCATACCGCAACCTACTGTACTCGCCGTGAAGTTGTTTGCGGCCTGCCAGTAAACTCAAAGCTGAAGAAGAAGAAGTGACATCAGCGGCTTAATTTGCCTAATCCACCCCCAGGGACTGATTGTGGTGTGAACGCGATCTGCTTTAGTTCATCAGAACTAAAAGAGTTCTCATGAACTATTGTGGGAAAAGAACTTGGTGTGAACGCCTCTAAGTTTACAGTGTTAACACAATAAAATATACTGCTGTTTCCAGTTTAGTGTTTACGTATTTTGTTATCCACACATATATTGTTTTCATATTTGTAACACCAAACCGACAGAAAATATGGTCTTAACATGACCCAGTGGTCTAGTTAATAAAAAATATATGTCACACACACATACGGGTATTGGGCCGAGGGCGACACCGTATTTCCGGTATCCGCCATTTTACGTGAGGTGCAAGCAGGCCAAGGGTTTAGCCGTACACCGTCTAGGTGTTGCTAAGCTTCCTGTACTGAATATCATAGTCTATTGCCTTAATCAATATCTAGTCAACTCTAAAATACCACATATATGCAATGGCATGATAATATTATTGTGACAAGTGGGGTATTCACCTGGTGTTTCCAGAAATTAGACGGAGATGCAGCCAAAATTGACGCAGTCTGTAAGGGCAATCCGACAACCCACACAGCTCTAGTTTACGCTGGTAACAACCTAGAGCACACCCCTCAAGTCCAGAGATGTAATCCGAAGACATGCAGTGATTTCTTCGGTCGTTAATTCAGAAAAAAAAACTAGTGCGCTCTGCCTTGCTACGTTAGCTAGCTGTTTATATTAGCACCTCCAGGATATTTGCACCTCCATGAAAATGGCGTATTTATATATATATATATGGCGCGTGTTGCATTGTGGGTAGCTCGTGACGTCACTGTGTGTGAAACAATACATAATATTAAAATGAAGTCTTATTTTGAAAATACAGCTTCCTGTGTTCGAATGAGCTGCTCCGACCCTCGGTCCTGACGGACTCCAAAACTCCGACATTATACAATCAAACAAATGAATAAACACAAGGACAATTGTGTCTTATTGTTGAGTAAATAACAGTGTGTGGTTTAGAAAATAATACAAAATTATAAGGAAAAAAGGATGAAACAATACAGATTTCAATATTCTGAGCGCTTCTCCGCCTAACTGATGGCAACAAAAGTCCGACATTATACAATTAAAATAAAGAAGTAAAAACAATAAGTGTGGCTTGATATTGAGTAAGAAAAAGTTTGATAAACGCTGTGAGAATGGGTCTGCGGAGAGCATTTCTCCGCAATATCAATTTGTCTATTACCAGTGGCGGCGCCAGGGTATGGCTGGGGTAGGCCACAGCCATACCAAGAAATGGCTTAGCCCTACCTTAGCCCGACCATGACAAATTATGTTAAAGTGGGCATGTTGAGAACACGGATTGCGAAAATCTTCCGGTCGTGTCCACAACACACAAACTGATCCTGCTCAGCTGTAACAACAAGTGCACGTTCCTGACGCAATATGGTTGAGACCATTCGGGCTTATGCTAGAGGGGTGCAAGGAATAGTCTAAGTAGTGGGGGAGTTTTATACACTAAAGGTGTGAAAATTCTCTGGCGTTATAATATCAGCGCGGCCGCGGTCAGATCAAAATGCCTCCGAATGCAATTTGAATAGACCTACAGCCAATCAGAGCAACGAAACGTTGGGTCTGCTGCGTCATGCATTACTGATACGTCGATAAATCACGTTCACAGTGAAAAGTCCCCAAACTCGCGCCGAGTAAATTGCAGACAGACAGCAGAACTTCTAGGATTAATTGTATATTTCGGATGGATAGATTTGTTCTTAAACGCCCTCGCATTGAGGTACAAGTCGAACAGGTGCCAGAGTCACACGACCAACCTGAAGAGTGAATAGTGAGTTTTGAATATATTTTGTAATGTCATTTGAAAAAGTGTTGTGTATGACAATAGAGATACAGGCTACCTGTTGTGTGCTGTGTCTGTCTCTCTCTGTTTACCTGTGTCTGTGTCTCTCTCCCTCTGTCTCTCTCCCTCACTCTCTCTCTCCCCCTTTCTCTCTCTCCCTCTCCGTGTCAATTCTATATGCCAACTTTTCTTGTTCTCATTCATAACACTCCGTTCGATGTCTCACTATGGGATGCGCCTCATCGCGGAGCAAACAGAAGCATAAATCTCATTACGCCAATCCTGATTGGCTGGAGATCTTGACATCAGCGTCAGGGAAATCACCCCCTATAAGTAGCTTGCGCCACAACGCATGCGCCATTCAAACACCTCTTCTCGCTTCAGAGCACATCTCTATGGTAGCCGGACAAGCTTCATGGTCCACAGACTGAACCCAAATATCCATTTCGGTCGACGGGCGCTTGCCGGCTACTCCTTCTGCTTCGCAGGAAGACGGTAATTACTAACGCTAGTTATTGTTGAAATCGACCTCGCCGCTCTCTTTCCCCGGAAAGTAAGCTAGGTCTGACTTTTTTCAAGCTAGCGTTAGCTTGCTCCCTCACTACCGACACCACGGTAGCGAGGAAGTCTTTTCTTTTCTCTTCCCCACGGAGGAGGAAAGGATTAAAAGGAGCATACTGCCACACCAGTCAGTATTCTCCGGAATAAATGACCCACACCGTCCTTTTCTCCGGATTAAGGACAGGGTGGTTACCTCTTTTTCTCCCAACCTACCTGTTGAGAGCGGGTCCTCTCCACGCCACGAGGCGAACAAGATGGACGCCCCTTTCCCTCACACCAGAGGAGTCAGGGACTCGGTGGCTCGACTCTGCGGCTGCGGGTTGAAGATCTCGGGCACAGACACACACCAGGTCTGCTCGTCCTGCCTCGGGCTGGAACACGCCCGAGGCGCTATCGACAACCCCGGCTCGTGCGGACATTGTGTCCGCTTCACCGTAAAGAGCCTCCGCCGACGGCTAGCACGCCAAGCTAGCCTGTCGGAGCAGGAACCCCCCATGTCCTCTGACCTGCCGGCCGGCAGTCAAAACGCGGGGACATCTGCCACAGAGAGTGAACCCCTCTCCATGTCGGTCTGGGGCTCTGGGTGGTTGACGTGACGCCTTGTTTTTCTGTTCATGGTGACAAATATATATAATAACTGGTGATGTTTTATTAAAATCTCTATTTTTATTAACATCTTGATCTTCAATAACCAATCCATCTGTAATTCATGAGCTCTATACTTCTAATATTTAAATATTTTGTTTGAAACATGAACATTGTCCACTGGTGTGACTGTCCGGGGTCACATTGCTAATCTTCAAACTACTGTAATAAACAAAATAATACAATAAAATACTTTAAATACCTTTTATACACATAATAGCAATGTTTACTTTATGAAACTATAGGTTTTAAGTATTCATGTACCAAATCCAAATGCTTATGACGCATTACATTTTGTCCACAAAACAGATGTCCACCTAGTGTGACACCATTTTGTGAATATAGAACAGGCATTAATTTGGGGACCCATCATTGAGAGAGGGCCTTATTTATCCAGGAAACTTCCAGAAGACATCCCTGGACCACATGCAATGAACAGAGGGTGAGTTTTGGCTCAGATATCTATCATAATATTGCTATTTTTTTGCACTGTCAGAAATGGGACCGATAACGCTGTCCTTTGGTGTGACTTAATGAAATTGTTGATATGAACATTTTAATAAATTTATATTATTTTACATTTAAATATGATGTAAACCTTACACTGTAAGTTTAGATTGAAGGCTCTCTAGCATACAGCTAGGCCGCAAACTGACAATATAACTGAAAATGTCCACTGGTGTGACAGCATTGTCCTATAGTGTGACGCAAAGTCAGCGTCACACTAGTGGAAATGGCTGTCACACCAGTGGACGTAGGTTATAAATAAGGCCTAGATAGATCCATTTTAAAATTTATTTAGACTACTTATATAATACGTTTTCTAACCTTTTGAGTACACCGAAAGTAAAACATTTTTACTGTTTTCTATTTGTTTAGTTTGAGGTCCAGGCGGAAGGTATGAGAGACAGGCAGACGATGACTAGTAAGGATAGGACAAGAAAGTACAGGGAGAGGTTGAATGAAGATCCAAGGAGGAGAGAGGATCTCTTGAGAGAGAGACGCAGAAAGTAAATATAACATGCCACCAAGAATGATTAAACGACTAAAAAGTACTAGCAACATCTTTAGTTGATTTGCACAAAGAGTACAACCAGACATGTGAAGCACATCATGCAATATCATATAGACAGTTTGTACGATATAAGCTATTCTTTTTCACAGAAGCCCGATCAAATGATCGTAATACATGTGCCTACTACCAGCATGAAAACATGCGGCTCCGAATTGACAGCTTGTCACAGAGGGGTGCACTCTCCTCAAAAAGCCTATCACATCTCCTCTCATGTATTACTTGTAATACTGAAGACTTACATTGTATGAATCGAACATGCACAAAGTGCTGCTATGATGAAATCAAGCTTGCGGCTTATAACCCAGACGAGCGAGCCAGATGGGAACACTGGACGAAGGAAGACGTGGTGGTTGGGAACAAAACATATAAAAACTGGGTAAAGAAAACAGAAAATGGTACAGTGTCAAAACTTGTTGAGGAATTCAACAGAGAGTTGGACGCCATTGCCATCCATCATTTCAACTGGCTTCACCAGGCCCAGAAATCCAGGCAACTGAAAGACAACCTGAGAGAACGAAATAGTTCTACATGTTGACTTCTCTGAAAATTATGCCTGTAAATTGAACACAGAGATTCAAGCATTTCATTTTGGAGGAAATCGACAACAGGCATCCATCCACACAGTAGTGGCTTACACATCAACAGGTTCACAATCGTATGCCACAATCTCTGACTCTCTCAGCCATAATGAACGGGCTGCGTGGGCCCATATCAAACCTGTAATGCAGGAAATGATGCAAAACTCGGTCCAAAAGATTGACACGCTCCATGTGTTAAATGACGGTCCAGTCACACAGTATCGAAATAGGGCAAACTGTTTCCTCCTCAGCAGTGTACCCTATACCTGGGGGCTCAAGCAAATCACTTGGAATTACTCAGAGAGAGCCCACGGTAAGGGTGCACCTGATGGAGTTGGTGGAGCTGTGAAACGGATGGCGGACAACCATGTCCATGGGGGGAAAGACTTACAAAATCCGAAGGACTTGTATGAATTTCTGATCAACAGAGAAGTCGAGAACATCCGATTCAAATGGATTGATGAAAGTGACATTAATGTCTTCAAATAAATGTTTCCACCATCAGTTCCAAAAGTCCCAGGGCTTCTTAAAACACACCAGATACTTTATTTCTGTCCAGGAGAGATTTACTACAGGGATCTCAGCTGCTTCTGCCAATACCCAGAGATGTGTGAATGCTTCAAACCAACTAAGATGAGGATGGACGATTCTTCGAATGCAAATTCTGATCACCTGCAGCCAGACAGCATCCAGGAGACCTATGCTGAGAGTCCCAGTACTGATGTGGAGAAGAATGAAGAGTACACTGTGGGAAAGTTTGTCATAGTTAGCTATGACAACAAACTATTTGTTGGTCAGATCACCAAGCTACTTCTTGACAACATTGAAATCAACTGCATGGTTCAGCATGGAAAGAGAAATGTATTCAAGTGGCCTAATAAGCCAGACTGCATTTTCTACCACAGAGAACAAATCGCCAGTGTCATCTCCGAGCCAGAGCCCAACCAGCGTGCTGCACAGCTCACCAAATATGACTGGTTACTATTCAATGAGATCTGAAAGAATGTAGAAACATGATGCGAGTCCCAAGCACCAAAAGCTATACAGTATAAGCTAGTGGACATTGTTTCACCACTCGAGTCAAACTACAGATGTGACTGAATTTTACTTAACAATGAATGTGTTTATCTTTTCTGAATGTTTTTATTAATTAGTTTTATCAATTGTTCAATGAATTTTACTGAAAAATGAAATTGAATGAACATTAATGAGTTTTATGGATGAATTGTTTAATGAATTGTTTTGAATATGTTTCAAGCTATCCATTGTTATTCACATTTGCGTTTATGTCCATGTTATGATGTGACATGATGTTATGATGGCTATTAGCCAATACACATTTTTAAATAGCACTGTTGGTTCTGATGTTCAGAATATAACCTTAGAGAGTAGAGATGAAATAATAGAGATTTTGTACAAAACTTGGCATATTTTGTAATGGTGTCCATCGGTGTGACAGAATGTCCTGTGGTGCGACAAAAAGAAAAGTAAAGAAAATAGGCATTTTGGTTCTCAAATGCCTGAGAAAAGTGTTGAATAGAAGAAGAGTAATAGCATCACTATGGATATGTAAAGATAGTTTTTAGTTCAATCAGGTTTCATACTTATTATAATGAAAATAACCCAAACTTTTATGAAAAGTCCCTATGTGTAGATCATTTAGTAGGGCAATAACATGATTATAAATTTAAATTGATTACTATGGTTGTAGGGGCATATTTAAAACAAGTTGATAATGGTTGAGCATATATTTCTTCTCTGTCTGACAATCTCTGAATTAAATATTATCATTAAACATAATGTCACACCAGGAGACAATTATTAGGACTTCTGCACAGAAAAGTTCATATTATATCAAATAATTAAGGAAATAGATTGGGTCTCACAAAGTTTTGAGTTATTCACGTATTAAGTCATTCAGTGATATGTAATTTGAGTAACATTTCAGAAAAAAATATAATTTTACTTTTGCTTTCAGTCCACGTCAACTACCCATGATCTGAGATGGCCGCAGAACCGGATTCCCGCGCCCTGGCAGGCCGGGACCCGGTGGCGGCAAGACACGCGGGAACGGGACCCCACGCTTTACCGAGCTGGGGCTCCCGGTTAGACCTCACCATGGTCTCACCCGCGGAGGATGTCCTCGAGCTTCACTACGACGAGGACGAAGAGGACGCCTCGGTGTTCCTCCTGTCCGAGTCGGATGAACATGAAGAGGACATCTTCATGTCATCGGCTCAGGCTGCAAAGCCTGGAGCGAGGGCTGCTCTCCCAGACGATAGCACACCAGCTTCGCCCTGTCTGAGTGTGCAAACGCGCCGTGTGCAAACGCGCCGTGTGCAAACGCGCTGCGGCCAGACTCGACATCCCGTGGCCTGAAATGGCCAAGGAGACCTCCAGGTCCCGCTACGAAGGGAAACATTTTCCCCAAGCAGCGCGGACAAAGAGGCAACTCCTTCCGGTCTTCCCGGAGATGTTGGATGAGGTGTCGGTCTCGTGGAGAGACCGGCCCTTCAGCAACAAGGTCCCAATCCAGGGTGCCTCCTCCCTAGACTGTGACGGAATGGAGAAGCTCGGCCTGCTCCGCATACCGCCCATGGAACCGCTGGTAGCAGCCCACCTCCTACCGAGGATGGGCCCGTCACCAAGCAGGAACCCCACGCTGCCGGCAAAGTCGGACCGATTTCAGTCGACAGTGACTGAACGGTCCTACCAAGCCGCAGCGTTGTCCGTCAGGGCCCTGAATGTGGCCTCGCTGCTAACCGCTTACCAAGCGGAGCTCTGCGAGGACCTGTCGGGTAACCCGGGGGCAGCCACTCTGGACGAGATGGCAGCGGTCACAGACATCTGTCTCCGTATCCAACGCTGCGCCGTCCAGGCCACAGGTAAGGAAATGGGGATCATGGTGGTGCAGGAAAGAGCGAGATGGCTCAACCTCACCAACCTCCCAGACCGGGAAAAGGAGGATGTGCTGGATATGCCCATTGTTCCCGAGGGAATTTTCGGCTCCGCTCTTGCTTCCATGCAAAAGAGGTGTGAGTCGAAAAAGAGGGAGGACGAGGCACTCCACCTCTGCCTCCCTCGAAGGGTCCAGCCGCTGCCTTCGCAGCAGCAGTCCTTCGCCCAAGCTGCCTTGAACCCTGCTCGGTTTAAAACACCGAGAACGCAGAGGTCGCAGCCCACCCCGAGTCCCCAGCCCAGGCTGGAGACGAGGGCGAGCTGGCCCAGAAAATCTCCGGTTCCGGCTGCACCTCAGGCGCAGCCAACCCAGAATTTTGGCCAGCAGGCGAGGAAGAAGAAGCGAGGGGCGTGACAGCCCCTCCTTCTCCCCTCCGTGACAGAGCTGGAAGTCCACGGTTCCCCAGCTCTAAATGTGTTCCCGCCGCCTCGAGAGATGCCTCAACACCATCCTCAAGTCCGCAAAAACACATGTCACAAATCTGTTTGTTCCTCTGTCATTAAACATTTGCCGCTGACGCATCCAGGCTTCAGGCCGAGGGCGCAGCTAAAAAAAAAATGATAAGAAAAACAATAAAACCAATAAACAGCCCGTCAACTGTTCCCCTTCTGAGAGCAGCTTCGGCATCTCTCAAAAGGCGGATTACAGGCGGGTCTGTGAAGGCACCACCGTCACGCGCATGCGCAGTGCCGGCTGGGGTTTTAAAAGCACCACCGCCACGCGCATGCGCAGTGCCGGCTGGGGTTGTGAAGGCACCACCGTCATGCGCATGCGCAGTGTCGGTGGGGATTGTCGAAAGGGGGCACCACTGTGTTCAGACACTAGAGGGCCCCATAACACAACAAATAGAGACTCAGAGGGGAAGAGATGTGACATCTCCACTGGCTCTAAGGAGCATGCAGTGGAAGATGCTCACATCATCTGCTTGGGTTTTCAAGACAGTAACACGGGGCTACAGACTCCAATTCGCTGTCACTCCCCCTCGCTTCTCGGGCATTCTGCATTCGCAGGCCCGAGGAGAGTCAGCCCATATTCTGGAGAAAGAGATTCTCTCTCTCCTAGAAAAGAGGGCTATATCTATTGTACCCGCCGAGCAGAGTCAGGGTGGCTTCTATTCCAAGTACTTCCTCGTTCCCAAACGGGGAGGGAACGGAATTCGGCCAATACTTGATTTGAGGGCTCTGAACAAATATCTAAGAAGATATAAGTTCAGAATGCTCACTCACACATCTCTGCTGCGGCTCGTGCGACAAGACGACTGGTTCACATCAGTCGACCTGAAAGATGCGTATTTTCACATCCCAGTATATTACCCACACAGGAAATATCTGAGATTCGCATTTCAGGGGATCTATTATGAATACAGAGTACTCCCCTTCGGTCTGTATCTCAGTCCAAGGGTGTTTGTACGATGTACGGAAGCCGCGATAGCCCCGTTAAGACAACAGGGTATTCGCCTGGCGACCTACCTGGACGACTGGCTGCTTCTCGCACAGTCGGAGCAGGAGGCTGTTACGCAGACAAATGTCCTCGTAAAGCACCTGCTCAACCTGGGTTTCATAATAAACACAGAGAAGAGCATGTTGTGCCCCGCGCAGACTATACTCTTCCTGGGTTTACACCTGAACTCTGTGCCCTTTTCAGCTCGCTTGTCAGCGGATAGAGTGAAAGCTTTCAGAGCTTGTCTCACTCTTTTCCGGCTGCGCAAACATGTTCTCTTCAGATCATGCCTGCGATTGCTGGGGCTCATGGCGTCAGCCATCCTGGTCGTACGACTGGGACGCTTACACATGAGGGAGTTTCAGCGCTGGGTGGCCGCCCTAAAACTAAACCCCGCGCGGATGGTTACTGTGAAATGCGTAATGGCACTGCGCCACTGGCTGCACCCGACTTTTCTAGTACGAGGTGTGCCTATGGGTGCTGTCCTTTCACGGAAAGTGGTCACCACGGACGCATGTCTGACAGGTTGGGGAGGTATTTATGAAGGTCGCCCGGTGAGGGGTCTCTGGAGCAGAGACCTCCAGCGGGCACACATAAATTACCTGGAGCTTTTAGCGGTGTTTCTCACCCTAAAACGCTTTCTGCCTTTCCTCAGGGGACATCACGTCCTCGTGAGGACAGACAATACGACCACAATATCGTATATTAACCGCCAAGGGGGTTTGCGTTCTCTCCAGTTACACACACTGGCGCGCAAACTTATCCTATGGAGCGGTAGGCGTCTCCTCTCTCTGAGAGCGACGCACGTACCGGGAGTGAGGAACCTCGGGGCAGATCTACTGTCCAGAGGTATACCACTTTATGCAGACTGGACTCTACATCCAAGGATTGTGAGCCAGCTGTGGGTGCGTTACGGCAGAGCCGCGGTGGATCTGTTCGCATCGAAAGACAACGCTCAGTGTCAGCTGTTCTTTTCGATGCGCGATCTAAATGCACCGTTAGGCGTGGATGCACTCGCGCACAATTGGCCCCCGGGCCTTCTGTACGCGTTCCCACCCCTGGCTCTGATACCCCCAACTCTGGCCAGAGTGAGAGAGCAACGCCACACACTTATCCTGATAGCTGGCCAGCTATGTACTGGCTAGCGGAGATATATCAGCTGCTGTGCGGGCAGCCATGGCAGCTCCCACTACGCAGGGACATACTGTCCCAAGCGGGGGGGGCGATCTTTCACCCACACCCAGAGCGCTTGGCTCTATGGGCCTGGCCCGTGAGTGGTACAAATACAGTGTGACATGACGCTGACCCTGGCAGCTGCCAAGCGAGCCAGCGGCACTCATGCACTGTCTGTACAGTTTTCATGCACTCAGTTTGCCCCAGGGCAAACAGAGTGTGGTTGAAGCCTGACCCTGCCTTTATCTTAAGGCGGTCGGTTCGGGTACCACATTTGACATTAAGGCATCCTCCCCGCCACTGTATTCCTCCGGGGAACAGCGGCCGGATTTGCCGTGTCCAGCCCGTGCTTCACGCACGTACAGGGACAGATCAAGGGTGCTTTGTCATAATGACCAACCCCTTGTGTCCTGGGCTAACCCTTATAAGGGCAAGCCTGTTACTAAGCAACGGCTCTCCCACTGGTCTGTGGAAGCAATTGCTTTGGGGCTCATACGAGTCAGAGTTCGCAGGCACCCTCGGGTCCGCGAGCTCTTTCGACTCAGAGTCTGGCTGCATTCTGGACTCTGTCCAGGATGTCTCCCATCAAAGACATTGGTGTGCAGCGGCGAGCTGGTCCTCGCCGCTCACTTTTGTCTGCCTCCTAACAGGTTGGACGTTCTGCTCCCAGTGTGACTCAAGCAGTGCTGGGCACCTGGTTGAGTCAGAGCTCTACCTGTTAAGTTCTGGTTGGTTTGGTGATTTTCGAGATAAGCTCATCTGGCAATACGGGAGCTACAATTTCCCATAGTGAGACATCGAACGGAGTGTTATGAATGAGAACTATAGGTTACTTACGTAACCCCAGTTCTCAGAGTAACATGAAGTGAGATGTCTCACCAGACGGCCCTCCTTGCTATGGTGAAGCGAGAAGAGGTGCTTATTTTGAATGGCGCATGCGTTGTGGCGCAAGCTACTTATAGGGGGTGATTTCCCTGACGCTGACGTCAAGATCTCCAGCCAATCAGGATTGGCGTAATGAGATTGATGCTTCTGTTTGCTCCGCGATGAGGCGCATCCCATAGTGAGACATCTCACTTCATGTTACTCTGAGAACTGGGGTTACGTAAGTAACCTATAGTTTCTGCCGCTGCGTAGCATGTTGTAACAACGTGGAATTAGCAGAATAGGCTATTGTATTGTTTAACTCACACCTGTTGCTCTCGATGTAATTTAGCTGATAAAAGGAGACTAATAGAAGCTAATAAAAGCCTCACGCGTGCGTTTCACTGTCAAGGAGTGCAATATAGCGTGTATGTAATTACATTACAAATACTGACTTGAGCCCCACCACTGTATGTGTTAGCCCAACCATAGATTACCCAACAAAAATACTCTGGCGCCGCCACTGTCTATTACCAACGTTCAGGGAGCTCTATGCAAGTCAATGGGACTCCCTGATAGTCAAATATTGACGCTAAAGGTTCCCCTGCGTTTGATAGTGTCGCCAAGGGATCCTGACATAACGTTACTATAGGACGAGTTGGGAGTGAGAATATAGGTTGTCCAGTATCACACCCAGATTCCTTGCAGTCTGAATCTTGGAAACAATAGAGGTGCAGATGTGGATAGAAAGGTCATGGATGTGAGAGTGCTGACCTGAAAGGAAGAGCAGGTCTGTATTGTTTTAACTGAACTTCAAGTGTTGCACAGAAATCCACTGAGAGATGTTAGACAGACAAGCAGAGATGAGTGTGACCACCTGGGTAGCAGACCGGGGGAAAGCCAGAATCAGTTGTGTATAATCTGTGGGACGAGAAGCAATGACCGCAAATGAGTGAGCCAAAATAATTGGTGCACAGAGTAAAAAGAACGGGACCAAGGACAGACCCTTGTGGGACCCCAGTGATGAGTTGACAAGGGTCTGTAGTTGAGGTGAATGAGAGCACGGTATTGCAGAATCCTACTAGTTCTTGGAGAGTTTGTAAAAGTATCTGATGGACTTTGAAGATGAACAAGTGGTGTAAGTGGGTGACCTGGGAAATGATGAGCATATTTAATCTATTTCAAAATAGTTTACAAAATGGCTACGTAGAAGGGATGAAGGAGGTGGGGGACTGGGTGGAGAAGATAGTTTTTGGAGTTGAAGAAAGAAGATTACATTCTAGATTCAAAGAATGTGTGTTAACCAAGCTCAACATAATTTATGTTAGTGACAAAGGTAAAAGATAAGCGGCACTGAAGAAATACCTTTGGAGCAATAAAAAACAGCACTTCTCTACCTCACCATAAAATGGTTAAGGAACGGCAATGGGGAAATCCTATCTCGGAGTAGACCGGGGTGAAGGATTACTGACGGCAGGAGTGGGGGAAAATGTCAGGGCTGAAACCTGGTGAGCCATAGTGAACTGATCGTGTTGTAACAATTGTAAACATTGCCCTGGCTAGACTGAGTGTGTTGGAAAGCAGCTGGGTCAACCCCTGTGTTTGAGGGATTCCTCTTATGGTCAGTTCATGCTGTTAAGGCTTGCTGGAAGCAACAGAACTGAATCCACAATGAAACACAGAGACGTGAGAGAGAAGCTGAGTTTAGTCACAGCCTTTTAAGTAGCAGAAAGGGCAGAGCAAAGGTGAGGGGAGTCCAGGTAAAAACAACCAGGAGGAATCCATGGAGTGGGGACCAGAAAGAGCAAGCCACGAGCAAGAGGCACAACGTGGTGAATGGCTGGACACAGTGGCGGCGCCAGAGTATTTTTGTTGGGCACTGTGGGTCAGACACCTGCTGACCCACAGCCACCCCCCTTCTCACCCGTCATGCATTGCCTCGGCAAGCACAGACGACGAGAAGGAGCCAGACATGTCCAGGAGATAACATTTTATGAAGGAGCCTGGCGTAGACCAAGACGCCGACGTGCATATATCCTCTACACTCACGCTGCTGAATAAGGCTGTTTGACACAGCCTGTGTAGAATGCGCACGGACCCCAGTGGGGAGGGCTCTCCCCGCCCGTCCATAGGCATGTGTAATGCACCCGCATAGCCATCCTGTTAGGCGCTTCTTGGAGAGAGCTTTTCTAGCCACACCATCCCCAAAGGACACAAACAGCTGTTCAGTGCGTCTAATGGCAGCCGTGCGCTCTACATAACATGCTAGCGCACACACTGGGCAGAGGAGGTGCAATTTAGCCTCCCTGGCCTCAATATGGGGTGGAAGATTAAAGCCACCTAACTGAATAGCCCTTGACCTGAACGAACTCCTTAGGCTCTTAGGAGTAAAGGAGGGGTTCGGTCTGAGTGTCGCCCTGCTACGGTCACTCCGGATCAAAGGCAGCTTGGGTGCACCGACAGAGCGATCAGCTTGGACACTCTTTTGGCCGAAGTCAAGGCAAGTAGCAATGCTGTCTTCCATGACAGTGCTTTCAGGGAGGAGAGCTCCAGGGGCTCAAATGGTTCTGTGACCATGAGCCTCGAGCACCAACGGCAGGTCCCACTGTGGGGCGGAGGCGTGCACTACTGGGCGCTGCCTCCTGACCCCCTGCAAAAACCGCGACATAAGCGGCTGACTGAAGGCTGACCTGCCTCCAAATCCCTCATGGCAGGACGAATTGGCTGCTGCATACACCTTAATTGTGGAATGAGCCAGCCCCCTGTCCACCAGTATCTGTAAGTAGGTAAGAATAGAGCCCAGCGTGCATGACAGAGGCTCTAGACTCCTTCCTTCACACCATCGCCGGAATCCCGCCCGCTTTGGCCTGTAACAGGCTGTGTTGGATTCTGCTCCTGCTGCTTGGATAGTCTGAATAACGTTGTCAGACAGCCCCACCTGTCTCAGCCTGTCCCTCTCAGGAGCCAAGCCTGGAGAGGTTGGCCCAGATTGGGTAACGCCCCTATTGCCCCTGCTTCCTGAGACAGCGCTCCCCAGACCTGAGGAATAGCCCAGGTCTGGCCCACCATCATCTGTGTTACCCCGCGTACCACGGCGCCAGGCGGCGATCTGGGGCCACTAGGATGACTGACAGCTGCTCCCGCCTCACCCTATCCAGAAGGGGGGGGATAAGGTGCAGCGGTGGAAAGGCGTAAAGCAGCTTCCTTGGCCATGGCTCGTGTGCAAATACGTCCACCCCCAAGGGCGGATTGTTCCACTGGGCCAGGGAGAACCACAGGGCACAGTGGCTGTTGCGCCGATCGGCGAACAGGTCCACCTCTGCTCTCCCGAACTGAGTCCAGAACTGCTTCACCACCTCCGGGTGAAGCCTCCACTCGTCTGGCAGGGGTCCGCCTCTTGACATGAGGTCGGCCCCCCCGTTCTCCCGTCCCGGGATGTGCAGGGCCCTTAGAGACAACACAATCTGTGAAACCCACAACCACAGGTTCTCTGCCGCGGTCAACAAGGCTATTGAGCGGACTCCGCCTTGCCTGTTGATGTACGCCACTGTGGTGCGGTGGTCGCTCCTCACTAGCACATGTTTGCCCTGTATTAAGGGTTTGAAGTGCTGTAGGACCAGCATTACTGCTTACAGCTCCAGGAGGTTGCTGTGCCGAGCCTCTGTCAGAGGCCAGCAACCACCTACATCTCTCTCTAGGCACGTACCCCCCATCCTGTCACTGAAGCGTCTGTAAAGACTGTGATATAGGCGGTCACTTGCCCCAGTGGAGCTCCCCTCCGCAGATTCTCTGGGGACCCCCAGAATCGGAGGTTGCTCTCTACTGAGGGGGGGATGATCACCAGACGTTGTTTGTGTCTTGAGATCTAAACGAAGGCCGGTAAGCCACCTCTGTATGCGACGTGCATGCAGAAGTCCGAGTGGCACTACGGAGTGAGCAGCCGTCATGAGACCCATGATGCATGATGATCAAAGCTGTCACCGTCGCCCCCTGACACAGCCTGTAGACTGCCCGCAGTAGGGATGCCTGTCTGCTTTCTGTCAGGGTGGCACGTAGTCTGCCTGCATCGAGCATCACCCCCAGATATTCTACCTGCTGGTGAGGTATGGGGGAGCTCTTCTTCCAATTGACCGCAACTCTTTTTCAACCCAACTTGGTTAGGTGTAGGATCAATTGGGCTGTGTGAAACATTGCCCATTCCCTGGACCTGGCCATGACTATGAGGTCGTCCAGATAAAATAACACCCTTATGTCATGGTCCCGCAGCGGTTGCAGCGCCGTAGCGTGCGTGGGGATAACGGAAGGCAAAACGCAAATACTTTCTGTGTTTTGGAGCAATTTCGCCATGAAAGTAAGCGTTCTTCAGGTCGATGGTTGTGAACCAATCGCCTGGCTGCACCAGTCCCAGTAACTGTTTCATAGTTAACATATGGAACTTCTTGCATGCAATGTGCTGGTGCAGGCATTTGAAGATCCAGAATGGGCCTTAATTCTCCTGTCTTCTTGGGAACCAGGAAGTACAGGGAATAGTGCCCCTTCTCTCTGACTTGAGAGTGCACATGCCGAGAGGAAACCTATCTCCTCCTGGGATGACAGATTTGCCTCTCTCATGCCTCTGAACGGAGGAGGGATGCTGCAAAACTGGAGTGAATAACCCAGTCTCAGTGTCCTGTCCGTCCGCCCTGTTAATACACCACTGATTTTCCATTCCCCATAACATTGTGTGGCGATGTGCAATCAGCTGCGGAGCCGCAGCTATAAGGCTGTGGTACTCTCTGGTGGCCCACTCCGCCGTCAAACCCTCCATAAAAGGAAGTTTGACCAATGGGGGGCTGACACAGAAAGGGCCGTTTTTCTATAATGCAGTTTCCATTCAGAGAACAAAACGGCCGATTTTTCACTGAGGTCCCTGAACACACCACGGCACGCACCGTGAGAGCGCGCGCTCCGCCATAATGCTGTTTTCTCTCAGAGAGAAAGAGGCATTAATCTGAGCTTCTTCTGTCAATGAACGCACCGCGGCCCGCTCTCGGGGGGGGGGGGGGGGGGGTCGTCATAATGGAGAGGCGAAGTCACGCCCATCTACTTCCGGACCATGGGACCCCGGAAGCGAAAAATTTACATTGAATTCAATGGAGAGAGAACACGTATCTTTTGATGCCGTTTGAATTGTGCCACGAACTACACATATGATTTTTGTCAATCTTAAACAATCATTTCCAGGTCAAAAAAGTCACATTTTGTCGTAAAACTGCTGAAATATAAGACTATGAAAAATACGCTACTACAAAGACTACAAATCCCAAATCCCATTCTGGGTCGCGTAAGTGATGTCACAGGCATGCTCGGTGATTTATAATAAGACTCGTAATTAAAGCGAAGAAGAAGAAAATCTCATAACTGATTTATTCCCTCCAATAAATTATAGATCGCTAAAAATAAATTCACTTTTACAAGATGCCTGTGTGCTTTGTACCAGGTTGTAGTCATAAAAGTGATCATACCACTTGCTCCTTCTATCGATTCCCGTCTGATGAAAGGACCAGGAGTCGCTGGATCAGACATATCAGGTAATATCATAGGTAATATACATGTTGTGCATGGAACATAGTCAAGTTAGCTACCTAGCTAGTAGCGACGAGTAGCGAGCACGTTAGTTAGCATTACATTACTTAGCCTTGTCATTTTTAGTAGCCTTACCATGAAGTTATTATTTTATTACATGAAGTAAACCAAAATGTTAAACAGTAACCAAACATGATGGTAAGTATTTCGTGAAACTTTTGAAGAGTAGCCTACTGCGCCCTCCACCGGGTGCTAAGGAAGCAGTTCAGGGAGAGTCGAAGGCAGGCAGAGAGCTTTGCATGACATTCTTCTGGACGTGTTTCATTGTGATGACAATCTGTTTGTTGGAAAGACAGTCGTTGTGTGCTTATTGAGAGAAAATTGTTAGAAGAGATAATTATTCAAAGTGTTGTTACTGACCTTTTTCTCTTTTATTTTCTTTACCTCACCTGTAACTGCTGAGACGTTGAGGAACATGCACACTGACCTGCTCTGGCAACCTGATTTCCACTGTACGTAATAGTATTTGGTTATGGTATATTATTTATATACATCAAAGGCACAATGCACCCCCCAGAGACACACATGTATTGAGTGTGATATTTTGCATAGGTCATGTGAAATCATCTTTACATACTAGAAAACTGTAGGAGCGGCAACTTGTTTTGAAATTGAATTTTTAATATCCGATAATAAAGTTGATCTGTTTTCTTTATTCTTCTCTCTTCCCAGCTCCATCACCATTCTCTGTTCCTGCAGGTCCTGCTTGCTAATCAATGCTCATATTTTTTTACACAATTACAAATAAAGTCATTGTATTGTATGACATGAAGTTGTGCTTCATTCGGAGTCAATAATAAATTCATTCTGCCTTCAACTGCGCAATGATTGTGGACTGCACCGACATCCATGTAGCTGCCCCCCAGTAAGATGAACCAAGCAAAGAGGGTCCCCATCATGCCTAAGGATATCCAGCTGGCCCGCCGCATCCGCGGAGAGAGGGCTTAGACTGACCTGAGACCAGCACACCCAAACACAACAGCTCTTTTAAGAGCCACATACATTTTCAAAGAGTTGCAATCCTACGTTATTATAATGATTAAACTGGTTCATGTATCACTTAGTTTACTGAACCGTGATGAATGAAAGAAATTAGTGAGGGAGTGGTTTACTGAAGTTACAAAGACATTAATATATGAGTAACAGGTCAGTGTAAACACAAGCTTCTGTCAATTATGGATCATTCAAACTATTTATATAAAAATATGTAATAAAGTTCTAAAACAAGTATTCGGTATATTCCTTGATAGCTTTTGGAGAAGGTTGTTTTTAAGTTTACTAAAATCTATCGTTTCAACTGTTTCACTTTATAAAAAGGGAACAGGTGAGTAGAGCATCATTGAGTTTCTTATTCTGTCAGTAAATTATCAAAATTAAATGTTTTTCATTATTTTAGTCAACCCTAAACAAATGTATTGTACCTTTTAATAATGACCTTACATGGTCGGCAAAGTTAAATTAACTTCAGAAAATCAAATCTGTTCTGAGAAAAAACTAATAAATGTTTAAAGATAGGAACTTGCCATCCCACTGAAAAACAGTCCGTAGAGATTTAAAGGCGTAGTTGTAGTTCAGTCCAACGTTTCATTTGGATTCATTTGACAACAGTCAACTATTTTCATAAAGAATATATATATTTTTCAAAGTCAACTTTATTGTCAATCTTACTCAGTTTGAGAGATCAAAAAGACGTTTAAATAAAATTATACAATTTACAGATATGTATACAAATATATATATATCCTATATACACCATCATGTATAATGATGGTGTATGATGTAGAAGGAAGTGTGGTAGATAACAAGTAAATATAGAGTTACATACAGATCCATGTTACAGCAAAAGATGGAATAACTAAGAAGCACGCAGTATAATAATAATTACATGCAACAATTAAATAACTGCTCAGCATCTCCACCACAATCCCAATCTGCTGTGTCCTGTTTTCCTCCCCTCTGCATAACACCCCATCACACATACGAAACACAACGCAGAGTCCGAGGGTGTTAAGAGTATGTTTATTGAAATGTCCTCCTCTCTACTGGCCAACACAGGGAGCATATGCTGGGTGTAGAATTGTTCCAGGAGGAGGAGATTTCCATGCCATGCAGGGTCTTTGGGGATGGGGATGATGATCGCCTCCTTCGTGGTCCACACAACAAAGTAGCAGAGACTCCGGTCTGTGATGTGCAGCTGCCCTTGGACCTGATGCCAGTATGGGTGATTCTCCTTGAGAATATATGACCCAGCCTCCTCACGGAGACAGAAGGATGGTAACTGGACTGCCTCCGTGATGGTCATGTTCCTCTGGCTGTGTGGACACTTCACCTCCAGCAGGGCAGATGGCTGCACAAGTCCATCGGGTGATAATCCCAGAACACCCGACTCACTCACAAAGAGACCAGACTCGATTCGAACACTGTCACTTGATAGGCCTCCACAAAAGCCTTCACCCCTTCGGCCTCGTTTACAACCCCCCAGTTGACAGTTGGCGATGTCTCTGGCCAGTGGGTTGTATGTCTCCTCTCGCTGTTGGTAAAGTTGAGACACCGGCTGGACTACTTTGGAAGTGCCAGGCTTCCTCCACTGGCACTCAACATCTGTGGAGCTGATCTGCCACATGGCAAATATTGCCAATGCTGCAGCGTGGCTGCATTTGTACATCTCCTGTGCACAATCACAGACAGCGCTCTGCATCGCGCCATCGTCTCCCATGCAGATCTGTAAAAATAAAGTAAGTACCATTTGTTAGCATGCTATAATAGATTGAATGAGCAATAATACAAGGATGGTCCGGATCTGGGGGTGGGAGGGTTTATTTTTCCATAGTTTTGTCCTCTTGTCTGTTGTTATTGTTTGTTTTTTCTGTATTTTTTGTAATTTGTGTTGTATTGGTTGTGATTGTACATTGTATTTTTCTAAATGTGTATGAATACATTTTTGAAAAACATTTGATCAACAATAAAAAAGGATTTGGTCAGGATCTAGACTCAGTGTGTAGTTTATTAATTAATCAATGCTCTCTACATTAGGAAAACACATACCGGTGTACCAGAGGGAGTCACACATAGCTGTGACTAGATAACCAAAATCCTTGAATCGACACACAGCAAATAAACTCAAATGACACAACGAGAAAAAGGAGATCACACATACAGTATAGTCGATATAAAACTGGCCGCTTCAATCTGAAGAGCAACTAAAACAAAACACGGGAGTGTACCTTGTTCTTGTGAACACTAATGTTATCCACAGCATACACAGAGACCACGAAGTTCTTAAGGAGAAAACTAGTTGCTAAAACAAAACACGTTAGTGTACCTTGTTAGCTAATGTTAGCTAGCTGACATTAACGTTACACATTGCACTCATATTACTCACCGAAACCTTGTAAAGCCGGTCCCGCATGCTGGCTCTTACAGAACCGACTAACTCCCCTTTCAGATAGGTACAGCTCTCAACGTGCCCAGACTTGTAGTGATTTTCACCTCGTAAAATACTTTTATTCTCATTCTGAAAGAATGTGGTGAAATGTGCTAACGTGACGGCCATCTTTATGTTGGTGACGCGTATTGTGCGAGACGAGAGACCTGTAGTTCACTGAGCGGTTTCACACGAAAAAATGTGTAACTTCGCAGTTTTACGACACATTTTTATTTTTTTGACTTGCAACATGTTCTTTTAAATTGACAAACATCATATGTGTCATTCGTGGCACAATTCAAACGGGATCAAAAGATAACCTTTCTCTCTCCATTGACTTCAATGTATAATTTTCCGCTTCCGGGGTCCCATGGAGGCTTTCGGAAGGGGAGGGACTTCGCCTCTCTATGCCGTCTCTTTGAAACGGCCATTATGGTGAAAAGTGGAAATGTGGAGAGAGATGACTCTTACTCTGGGATAAATGCAATCGTTTTCACTGAATGCGTTTCTCACACACACATCACTCTCTCTTGAACCTGCAGTGTTTTGACAGCACTTCGGTTTATTCCACTCACGTGCACGCGCCCACCTGCTGGCTCCTATACTGGAGTTTACAGAGGGGGCGGGGAGTGTGGGACAGTGTTATTTCCTCTGGGGATGAGGAATGGACACGCCCAGCTCCAAGCTTTTTTTGAAGCTGTAGTGTGGACGCTCCGTTAGCCTTTCAAATGATTCTGAAGGTAAACACAGTGAAGGCGGTGCGTGAAAGGCGGTGCGTGAAAGGCACTGCGCGCTCCTCTTCTCAGAGGCTGAGTTAACCCTCCCGCTGCCTCCTGGTGCTGCAGAGATTTCATGAAGTGAAGGAGGTTTTCCTTCTATAAAACAGCTGCGGGCAGCAGATACTGTGAGAGTCACAGACATGAATTCATAGATCAAGGCAGACTGGTGCACACACTCTCCTATTTTGCCAATCCGGTGCTTAAACAAATATAGCTCTACACCCCTGGCCGACATGTCCTTAAAATGAAGTCCGAGTTCGACATTTTAATTCATGTCCTGCCAACACTGCAGTGGCAGGACAGAAGGCGACACGCCCGTTCTAAGCCGTGTCCCTCACTCCTCACATCCCAAGCTGCATCCCCAAAAAGTTTATTATGTTGTTACATCGTTTCAGAAGTTATGTTTCAGTTGTGCTCTTGATAAGCCATTAAAACAGTAAAAACACGTTCAGTTTACTTTTGCTTTTTGTGTCTCCTGTAGGCCTCCACAGGGCTGGACTGGGACAATAAGTCAGGCCGGGAATTATACACCCGGCCATGCCACTACCAGTTCTTTGTGCCATTTTGCTGGATTTATTTGTCAATATTTACAGTGTTGCTGCCCATAGTGATAACCCTCTAGTTGAAATCTACTACCCAAAAATAAACATATGGAGATGGGTTACTATTTAAAGAAATGTGCAAATCTATTTAGGAACCTATTCATGTGAACATCTTTTCAATGGGGGTGGACCTCGAATCCTATAGGGGGGTCCGGGGGCATGCTCCCCCGCTAAGATTTTTTTTTAAATGTTGGACTTAAATGCATCAATCTGGTGCACTTTGAGGGGGAAATAAAGAGACTACACCCATATGAAACAGAACTGTATACATTTAAATAATCATAAAATCATAAGGACATGGCCATAACCAATAACATACCATATCCAATATGAAAACACATTGAAATTTGTATATTTATTTGTCTTTGGTTCATTTATATGTGTGAGTGTGTCCAGGCTCCTTAATCAGCCTCTCCTGTCTCCCTCCTCTCCCCCTGCTCCTCTTTGAGGCAGCAGCAAAGACTAGTTTTAGCTCTCAACAGTAAACACTCAGAGTCCTTCACCTCACCTGAGCTGTAGTTATCAGCCTCTCAGTCTGACAGCAGAGGACTCTCCCCCACCTTGTTGTTGAAACAGCTCCTTATATCCTTTAGCGCAGCTAGCTAGCACCAGATGCTAACAACAACAACCGGTGCGCACGCTTTCTCTCTCTCGCTCGCGCCACACATACACACACACCCTCCCGAGCTTGAATGACACACAGAGACCAATCGAGGGCATTAGTGTATGATCTGTATGAAAGTGGCCATGTGGGCAGGCCACATCATGTAGACAGCCAGTCACCCTCTGTGAGGCAGAGTCAGACCCACATTTGCGCAGCGTTGCGTTCACAATACATACTTATAAAAAAAAATCCTCAGGCTACTTAACAGGCCAGGCCATCGGGAAACCTCCCAGTCCTCCCGATGGCCAGTCCGGGCCTGGGCCTCCACCAAAACATACCCATCTGTGATGGAAAAATAAAGTAATCCAAAAGTAATATAAAAGTAATCTGATCAGGTTACGTTTTTAAGACACGTAACTGTAACTGTATTCGGATTACTTTCAGAGCCATGTTTTCTGTAATCAGTAACTGATTACATTTACAAAGTAACCCTCCCAACCCTGGCTATATAGAGATGTACTACCGCAAAAGTATTCTCCATCGAGACTTCCTGCAACAACATAATTTGTCATGGTGGGGCTAAGGTAGGGCTAAGCCATTTCTTGGTATGGCTGTAGCCTACCCCAGCCATACCCTGGCGCCACCACTGAATCCAGGACAACTTCAGTCCCTATCCAATATGATCCTAAATCGTGAAGCTAATTTTTGATAGCTCAATCGTGGAGGTCGTAAGCTAACGGAGAATATACCATTTTTGACGATTTACATGTTGCATATTACTACAAATTACTCCAAACTACTCGCATATAGTTTTTCCGATATTCACGTAACGCTGTATACACATTGCTATTATGATTGCACACATATTTCACATTGCCTTCCATTAGCCCCGCCCCCCAGGAAGTCTGCCATTTAATTTTTTTTCCGTTTTTTATGCATTTTAAGCACATTTTTGTAAATTCCTCCTAGGGAAATGATTGGAAAAATTCCAATCCAGGACAATTTAAGCGCATATCCAAAGTGATGCGACATTGCGAAGGAATAGTCGATCGCTTGAACGCGGAGCTCGTAGGCTAACGGAGAATGTACCATATTTGACCATTTATATGTCAGATACTACCTTAAGCTACTGAGACCCGCCTGTCTGCCCGGCACATCAACTCTCACACACACATACACACACCTACACAATGTACAACAAACACAAACAGTTTGCACAGCTATGCTTTGTTGACATAAGTTGTATCCAGCCATGCGTCACGCCTCTTTTAAACATCACTGTTGGCTGAAATCGACTCCGTAGAATACATCAGTGTACCCTCGGTTATAGCTCCTCCAATGAGACTCCTCTCTCCTCTAAATCAGTGTATCCTCTGTTACGGCTCCTCCAGACAGCCTCCTCGATAATCGATGATTATCTCGACGAGCCTTTAGCGAAAATTTGTTTTCCTTCGAGACAGCGGGCCGACATCCGTTTCCGGGTCGCTGCCGAAGGACCGAGGAGTGTGGGACGCGAAAATGAGAGAAATGACAAACGGCTCGTTTTGGAGGACTCGCGCGCGTCGGCTTGATGCCGAACCGACTGGCTGCCCTCCCCGACAGGCGCACGGACACGAGGGCCCGCTCATCACTGCGCGCACTTCTGTGACCGCAGTTTTAATTACAATTGAATTCCTGATATCAAAAAAAGGATTTTGAACTAGTTCAAATTGTATTTTTGATATCAACAATTGGCATTTCAACTAGTTCAAATTGAATTCTTGATATCAGAAATTGGTATTTTTACTAGTTCAAATGTAATTGTAACTAGTAACATTTGAATTACTGATATCAGAAATTGGCATTTGAACTAGTTCAAATTCCAACTCCCATTGAAATGAATAAGAAAAACGATGCAAATCTCACTAGTTAAAATCGCATTTCTGATATCAGAAATACACATTACAACTAGATACAATTGAATTTCTGATATCAAGAATTCACTTTCGAACTAGTTAAAATTACATTTTTGATATCAGAAATAAACATTATCACTAGTAAGAATTGCATTTTGTATATCAAGAATTTGCATTCTTACTAGTAAGAATTTATTTTTTGATATCCTCCAGAAATGAATAAAAACTAAATTGGCTTGCCATACACTTTAGGCTATTAACATTAGGTTATAAATGTAAAAAACAAGGTTGCATGGCTTAGAAGTCTGATTTAGTCAAATAAAAGTTTCAGAAGATCACCAGTGGGGTATTTACTGACGTATTTAATGTGCTAGGATGAAACACAAATTTGTCTTAAGCTTGTGATAATCACAAAGGTTATTTCAGGCATCTTACGAAAAGTACATACAAAAAAACAGGGAACAAGAAGGGGGTAAATTGCTGAATCAATTCCAGGTTTTAGGACACACTTTTCTATGACCTGCTGATGTGTCATTGTATACTTTGTTTTGTGAGTCAGTTTGAGCAGAGTGACAGTAACAGAGCCAAGAAGGACATCTGTACGCTGCTGGGAGTCACCGCTCTGCTGGGCATTACCTGGGGCCTGGTCTTCTTCTCCTTTGGCTACCTGACCACGCCTGGCCTCTACCTCTTCTGCATCCTCAACTCACTGCAAGGTCTGCACCACCTGATCATGTTCAGCACATGTTAATATTGGTTGTATATTTCAATGACACTACTCGTTGTTTCTGCAAAGTTGATCCTGTTGGTTTGACTATTAGGATGGGGAACTAAAGCTGAACATAGTTGATACACATGTTAACTCCCAATCTAACGTGGTTAAGAGCAGGGACCGTAATGTTTGATCCATGCCAGACCATACAGGGCAATTTGGGAATGGAAACACGTGTGCAGCTGCATGGAGAACTTCACCATAAACTGTATCTTTAGATTACTCAAATTTCAGCAACAAAATATTGTGCATATGAGACAATGTATTGATATTTTATGTGTAATGGATATTGGTCTGACATGTAGAATATGTGTATATTGACAAACAGTTACATGACAAAGTTATAAAGTGTATCAGGGTATTTGCATGTTTTGCATGATCCTCTCACTTTTCTCTTCACTTATTTGACTCAGGTTTATTCATCTTCCTGTGGTTCGTGATGTCCCTCAGAAAGCGAATGGACAGCAATCTACTAGTGTAACACCCAGCACCAACACCTAAGCCTCACCCAACACATCAAGACTTTTATTTATTTTGTATGTCTCCTCCATACCTAGCAAAAGCAGTTTTCCTACTTCCATTCTGTCGCAAATATTTGATCATGACAAAAACTTGCAAGCTACTCACAGATAAGCAAAATCTAAATTTGAACCATGACATGGTTATGCCCTTTGCATTTTGATTTCCTCCTCTGAACAACATTCAGAATAGCAGTTGTCTTTTTCTCAGGTTGTCAAATACTGACACTTTGTAACGCCGCTCAACGTTTAATACCCACACCCATAGCTGCTTCCCCCCCCCCCACCCATGCATGACTGTAGTGGTATGAAGGGGTTGCCACCCATGTTTGAGCGCACAGATTTTGCCAAGCAGCTTTCAGTACAGTTTTATTTTGTTGGTGAATGCTCTTGCAGCACCCTTAAGTGTTTGTATCAGCACCATGCTTACAAAATGTGAATTCATGTAAACCAATCCACAACAATAATAGGTTAGACAACAGCTCACTTTAACTCTGTCCGCGTAGAGAAGTGACTAATCTTACTATATATTATGCACGTAGGAAAACTTATAACATACTTAACCAACGTCACATATTTCACCCATTTACATTACATAAATTACTCCTAATTTAACCCAAACAATTAACCTTTTTCTTTTAACATCACCAAGTAGTGTTGTTGCCTAATCCAAAGTAACACCAAGGGTACAGAGTAAGTTACAAAGAGACTGCAAAGCATTGATGTGATGAGACCACGTTGGTTATTTCTCCATTCCACTAACCCTAACCCTAAATGTACAATACGAAATAGGGTCCAGAAGAAAACCCAGAATAAGCAAATGCATTGGGTCTCCTGGAGTTCTCCACAGGTTTAAGAAACAATTGCAAATAGTTGTTATGCCTCCAGACACACATCCACTTTTTCCATGTTGTGTCCAAAGGCAAATATTTTATTTATACACAGATCTGAGTCTGATCTGGCTTTGATTGGGTGCAGTGAGACAGCAGAGATTCTCTAAGAGTGTATGTCTGGTGGCCTTATCCTACAGATAAAATATATTGTATTTAAAATAGGCTACTGATGTTCATCATGTGTATATATTAAACATTTGTCATGCTCTTCTCAGTGTCAGCATGTATGTATATATCTGGTCATATTGTAGTTATGTTATGCAGTTTTTTTTAACATTCACTACTTCCCTAAAGGCTGAGACACACGTGTAAACCTGGAAGCCTTCAGTGGTTTTCCATGAGGTTATTCTACATGAAATAACATGACTGTTGAAACACCTGGTGTACTGTAGCAGTGGAATTTAGACTTTGACATCATACATGAAACAAACTCCCCTTCAGTAATGTAATTGCACTATTTGCATAAAACAAATACATCCAGTAGCCGAACACAAGTACTGTTGTTTTGGACATGAAGCTAATTAGAATACCTCTCCGGAATGGTTCACAAGCGAGTCTGCTTCATACCGGTCAATTCAGAGGAAACGAGAACTTCCCCATGTCCACAGAGTAATACTGTAAGTACCCATTTAATTATCTTTTCTTCATTGGGCACTTTGGGTATTAAGATATTTTGTAGTTGTTTGTCAAAGTTGAAAGATGAAATACAGAAACAGTTTATATAAATGTTGGTAAAACTATTGTAACTAGAAAAATAGGACATTCAAAATATAGGTTTAGAACTTCAAATGTCCCTTATGATGGAACTTCTAGATGTTACTCTATTAAGCCCTGGATATTAGGTGACACTATAAAAAGCTATTGCGCTGTTATTATTTGTACTTGTTTAAATTAAATGTTGTGTTTAATGTTCTGGTGTTACCATTATGAGAATTGACACAATATTTTCTCTGTTTTTAGGAGAAATATGAGGAAAAAAATGAATTTAGAAAAACGGAATTCACTTTTTGCTTTAATGAGTCCAACAACAGTTAAAACCAATTACAATTCTTTGATTTAGTGGTGATCTGTTTGTTTTTCTCCGTTCTGAAGCCATAGACAGAACAGTGAAAGAACACCAAGGGTTGTGGATTGACTTACTGCTGATTTGCACTGAATATATTGGCATTCAAATGTCAATTATTTGTTGTTTTCTTGTCACAGAGAAAGTAAGATGGTTCCCTTACTGCTGTTACTGCTGCTGCCTCAATCTCTTGCTGACCAAGGTATGAAAGACAGTTTCATTATTCTAGGTTTTATTCACCAAAGAACATTTTTAAATTGTTTTGTTTTTTTTAAATGAGTGTTCAGCTATTTTTGTGTTTGTTTTGTATTTATTTAATAGAAAACATTATGGTCATAACAGCCTTCAAATGGCACACAGTTATGGCCGTATGCAGAATTGTATAAATACTAGAGGCCAAAATCAGGCTGCTAGGGGGGTTCAGAGGCATACCCCCCAAAAAAGGATGGATTTCCCTGCTCTAGAGATGTCCTTTTTAAATATGAAATGTATTATTCTAGTATGGGCCAATCTGCATACTAAGTACTTTTACTTTTGGTACTTTAAGTTTATTTTGATGGTTATACTGTTGTACTTGAGTAATATTTTGAACGCAGAACTTTGTATTTCTACTTTTACTTAAGTAGGAGAATACATCTTCCACCTCTGGTAAACAGTAAGGAGAACACTTGCTAAGCCAAATTCAAACCATCCATTTGTTTGGATTGATATTGCCATAAGTGTAAAAAAGGATCTCTGGAGCTTTTTTTGATTTTACCCCAAAACACAATATATACATACAAAATGACAATTAAAAAATGTGGTTGCCTATGTTTTATTTTTCATACAGTAAAACAACTACTTGCGTATTAAAAAATACAAAAAGGCATATCTTAGGTGTTGTCATAAGGAACAGGAAGATAAAGTGAGTTTCTTGTGTTTTCAGTTTGTCTCAACATTTCAAACGGACACATGAACATCACCATGACGGATGCTCGTGTTGAGGATGGGCGGATTTCAGTGAACTGCATATACAATAATTCTTCCTGCATCTTCCTCTGCGAGTACCAGAAGAATATGTGTCTTAATGGATCATCTTTTTGTTTTGATGCGACAGTGACAAACAAGACGGATCCTCCCAGAATACAGTTTGACCTAACACCATGTAAGTGCAGTCTCGAGCAGACCGCTCACTCAGAAAGAAGCACACATACTGTGTGTAGTGTTTCTTGATCTTACATTAAGACCATTTCTCTTTTGTTACCGTTTTTTATGTTATGTTTCAAATATATGCAAATGAGACTCTCTTAATACATATTTGACTATTTGCAATTCTTACAATTAGAATTTTGGAACCTTAATCCAAACATTGGATAAAGCCAGGTTCCAAATAATATATTTGTATTAGAAGGAAAGGTTTTACAGTAAAATAAATTAAACTGAAAAGCCTGGTGTATGTTATTTAGATTGTAGCGGAGATGTCTCCCTCATATTAGGAAAAAACACTAGGAGAACACCGCCTTTAAAGATCATGTTATATGCCAGTTGATTACTTAAAGGAGCCCTATTATGCTTTTGAGTGTTTTCCTTTTCCTGTATTCTGTAGGTTTTAGTGCATGTAAATGCTCTGCAAAGGCTAAAATCACTGTGGTCCCTCCAGAGGGAGTGTCTTCACTCTCCCCCTCCTGCCTGAAACGCCTCCATTGGACTCCTTTGTTTACTTCCGTAACATAATGACATCACTATTAAACAGTCGTGCTTCTATTGCTATTGCTATCACCTATCACGTACAATAACACATTGTACGTGATGCTCTGGTTTCAGACAGAGGGTGAAAAGAGGTGCTGCAGCACAGGCAGTATGAGAAAAATAAAGAGCTTTTTCAACATTAAAGCTTGTAAACATGGCACAGTAGAGGCACTAACTCCACATATGAACCTGAACCTGAACATTTGCATAATAGGGCCCCTTTAAATTGCAGGTGGAATGTGTTGTTCCCAGCCTCCTGCTCCAAAGAAATAGAGGGCAGCATTGGACCTTTACTACTGGATCCATACAATGTGTAGTTATCAGTTAACAACAGTCGTACTACTGCTTAACAGCAGGGTAAGAATATGTACAATCCTATTGTACAAACACATTTAATTTCCACAAAATGTTATGTTTGAATATGCAATAAGGCATTATCCAACTCTAATTTGTGCTGAAATAAGGAGGAATCTTCAGATGTGACAGAAGAAGTTAGTTATAATATATAATAAACAACTTTGGAATGCATTCCATTTGTAGGAAAGAAGACATGCATAGAAACATCTCAAAGACTCAACATTGATCGGTGTATGAAAAAACAGTGTTTTAACGTGTAGTGTCTCTTGCTTTGACTCTGACTCACCTCTCCCTTCGCAGATATGATGTGCAATCTGTACCCATGCGTAAACTATAGCATCTTGCCATTGATGACTGAGCTAAGTGGATTAAGGTCTGACCAGAAGGAAATGATGAAACTCTTCTACGTGAGGGATTCATGCCCACAGCTCTTCGGTTACAACAGTGAAGTGAAGAAAGCCTATATAAGGTGAGACCCTGTGTGTGCTGCTCAGGACACAAACTCATTAATTATCTCTGGCAGGACTAAACCTGGGGGGGGGGGTCATGTTTTTGGTTGTGCTTGCATGTGTGTGCATCTATCTCAGCCTAATATCTTTAGTGTGTACACTTTTCTGTTATACTGTGTATAGCCATGGCTCTAGGTATGACAATGTCTGTCTTTCAACATAATTGATCCGGATATATTTCCTAGAGCAGGGATGGTCAAATGGCGGCCCGGGGGCCGCATGCGGCCCCCACCTCCTCTTTTTGCGGCCCTCAGATTAATTTATAAACAACGTAATTAATAAAAAAATATATATATTTTGATTTTTTTTTACTTGTAGTACTGATACCGTCCACTAGACTCCTAGTTACGTCGCGAGCTGCGTACATGATTTAAAATACCGGCACTGAGGAACGGCAGAGTGCAGGTTAACAGGTGTTTTGTTGAGACGGGCTATAAGTGTCTTAGGTTCACCAACTAATGTCTGGGTTAGTGTTCATGACTTCATGCTTATGTACTCTTAATGGTTAATCTCAATGCACACACATTTTCCGTGCTTTCCAATAGTTTAAAATAGTTTTATTCCACTGTTAAATAACCTGTTCAATACAAACATGCCACTTGTAAAAATGAAATAACATTTCTGTGTACTGATATTTTTTGAGTGAGCTTATTAGAGGATGTTCCCTGAAGGATTGTAAAATGTAGTATATTTGTTAATAATTACATACAATACATGGAATTTGTGTGTGTGTGTGTGTGTGTGTGTGTGTGTGTGTGTGTGTGTGTGTGTGTGTGTTCCAAGTGAATCTGCGGCCCCCTGGTGGCCAGTACATCAATTATGTGGCCCCCACCACCATCAAAGTTGCCCATCCCTGATCTAGAGGATAAAAAGAGGACAGAAAAAATGACATTTTGTCACTCGGTTCTATACCTGCAGTCACAAGTAATGACTAGTAAAGGCGCTATATTGGCATCTTCCTCTCATGTTAGCTCAACACAAGGATGCAAAGAGAGGGGCGAGGATGGATACGTTGTATTCATCATCCCCATGAATTTTAATAATAATATCACCTCAACTGTTGTATATTTAAAGAAGTAGTAGTTCATAAGATAACCTCCTGATGTTGGTTGCTGATAAGAGATACAATGATAACGTAATAACTAATACAAAAATGATACATAAAGACAAAACACTTTATTTTGTATTACTGAGAGAATAGAGTAGGGGAAAAAAGCGAATTAATGTTGAAAATTAAATTAGTAGTAATTTCCTTTGGTAATGTCAGGATGATATAGGACTAATAACAATACTGATAAAGTTATAGTTGTATATCTTTTTTATTTGAAATGTAAAATAATGAAAGCCTTTTGATTTATAAAGAAAAAATAAATGAAGTTACCAAAGTGCTTTCTTTAGAATGTACTGACTCAGGACCTAGATCTTCTTTCATTAGGAATTTATATTATGAACTAGTCGGCTGCAGTTGGTGATGTCATTCCTGTGTCCACAGGAATACGATGGCCTAATCTACAGGAAAACAATGATGTAATCATGTGATTATTAATATTACCAGTGATGCTGTTTCCAAAACACCTAATCTTAATGTCCCAAAAGATCAGCTGACCATTCAATAAACATGATTGGTTACAGGGCTGCTGTCCCTCCTGGTCTCCTCTAAGAGTGTTTCCCCTGTGAACAAGACTCGTACAATTGGTTGATGTGTTCTTGCAGAGCGGAATGCAAGATAATCGATAACATCATCGAGACAACCCAGCTGGAGCCAGGAGACTCCATGATCTACGACATGAAGGCCTTGACTCTGAATGTGGTGAACATCAGTGAGGCCAACATCAGAGAGGCCAACATCAGTGAGGCCAACCTCACCTTCAAGATAGACGCTCCGCAGGTACACACGCTGTGATAAGATGCTGCTGAGGAGTTCAGAGGAAATGGGTTTTTTTACTTTTTTTTACTAACACAGTTTGTCCTTGAATGTTCTTTGCTTAAAATACAAAAAATAATTTATTTACAGGCAGTATAAGTAAAACAAAACAAAGGAACAAACATGCCTTATTGTATGCCTTAAATTCTGATATGTTCTTTATAATTAACAATAAATAAAATAGCAGCCCGAACAATTATTAAACAAATTAATATGGAAAAAATAGCATTGATAATAATTATGATAATAATGAAAACAACAAAAAATTATTTAAATATAAATAAATGTAGTTAGAAATATATAATAATAATTGTGAAGTAAAAACTTCTTTGCAGCAATGTTGAGCCAATCATGAAATGAGGGAAACTGGATTTGCCTTAGTCAATACACTGATATTTATTGAGAGACAAAACGGCCGGAGGATTAACAAAGCAACTCGCACTGTTCAATGCAAGCTGCCAAAATTAACTCTAAACACAAAAGACGGAAGCGCTCGAACCTGGTCTCTGAGAAAGGGCGGAGCCCAGAAACGCTGGCCTTTACCCCAATCGATTACAGATGAACAGACAAAGAAACTCTGTCTGAGCGGGCAGTAAACCCTTCCCCCCACACAGAGAAAGAGTAGTCACTCATGTGAAGTTTCTCAGGTCAGCTAAGCATCAGACTAAAATATTCCTTTACAATAATTATTATTATTATTATTATTATTATTCCTATTATTAGAGAGTATAATAACAAGGGAAACACCACCATATTTAGATTTAGATTTTAAGGTCTCCTATCATGCAAAATGCACTTTCTGATGTCCTTTATACATAAATATGTGTCCCCAGTGTGTCAGGGAACTCACAAAGTGTCAGGAAACACTCTCTTTTCCGCCTTACTCAAATCTCTAAAAACGGGGGTACAACGGAGCTGATCCAGATTTGCTGCCGATATGACGTAATATCGGAAATATGGGCTGGCTTTACACTGACGGTCCTATCAGAAACGTCAGAATCAGAAACATTTTTTTGGAAGTAATATGGAGAGAGCTAACGCTGTACTGGAGAGAGTATGTGTAAAAAGCAGGAAATAAAAAAAGGAACTCACCTTGTGGTAAACCCGCAAGAGAAAAAGCATTTGAGCTCCAAACTGTTTCAGAAATAATCCTTGATGTGGTTTGGAACATGATATGGCATTTAGCTGTATCTTGTAGAATTCTGAGCAGGCACAAGCTCCCCCTCCTCTTTTTCTTTTTTTTTTCAAGCTAAGGACCCAGAATCAGCGTTTCTCTAACAGGCCTGAAATAGGATATGAGGGATGTCTAAAATGCATGATCTGTTTGGTATTTTGAGCAAAATATGACATGTTTTTTACATATTTGTATATCTCTGAGACCCTAAATATATATATATCTAAAAATAGCATGATAGGAGATCTTTAAGCTGATTCCAAGAAGGTGATACTGTATAAAGTGGGCTACCTCCAAATAATGCCATCATAAATGGGGATGACTAAGAGTCCTTGATTTGAACATGTTAATGTCTTTGTTACGCTGATGTGTATGGAAGCAAACAAGAGACAGAAGTATTTGAATTTTATTAGACACCGAATTTATAGCATTGAAAATAATTACTTTGAAAATCATGAATCTGAATTTTTTTTGCTCCGAATTTATCTATGTGAAATAAAAATGTAAAAATTCAAGTTAAAAAAATTCGAATGTTCAAATTCAGATCCCAAAAATTCAAGTGAAAAAAATTCGACGTCAAATATTTCGGTGTTTAAAATTCGATGTAAAAAAATTCGGTGTGTCAAATTCGACGTCAAAAATTGCGATGCAGCCGCATCCGGGCTACTCAGACAGGATAAGCAATCGAGCCCTAATGCAATCAAACCGACTTCTGGCCTATCAGAGCCAAGCGGCAAACCCCGGGACAGTGCGGTGAAGCCCAATGCTGCAAACTGTAGGCGATGGATGCAGATGGGAGCAATTCCCGTAGACCCTTTGTTAAAATGTCCAACTTAACATCAGAAAATGAACATGTTTCTAGCCTGGATCTACAAAAACATATTCTGTATATAGTTAGATTCCCCCTTCATGACAACGGGACTGCTGCTCCTAGCTCCGTGATGCTACAGCGGCTCAGCTCATGAGGAGAACACTACTTGAACTCGGCAGTGTTTGTAGTGTTGGTTCCTGGTGGACTATTCGTCATGCAAATATAGGATCTATCTGCGGTTGAAACAGACCGTCCATGAATGCAGTTTCTTCGGTAAGTCAACCCTGCGTACTTTATGTTATGTTACTGGTGTTTTTATTAAGCTAACGTTAATGAATGTTTAGAGTTGGGGTAGCATTTGAGCAATCGTAGCTCCATCTGTGCTAACGATGCTATGCGTAGCATCCAAGAGTGTAAAACATTCAGTGGGATGCTACTGTATACCAAAAGGCTTCTGTGCGAGGTTGCTAAAATAAGGTCATCCTTGTACGTTAGATGGTTAGTTTGCTAGTTAGGTTACTGTATGCATTGTTAAGGTTCGTTTAAATTCGCTATGCTCTACTATAGCATAAAATAGACTAGCTAACGTCAACGTATTGTTGAAGAGAGGCTTAGTGTATATTAAATCAACCTCACAATGAAATATGTGTATCTTTAAAATATGAACGTCACATTTCAAGATAATAACGCTCCCTTAGATATTGTAATATGGTTTGTTGAACTGGAGTTATTTATTGCAGCTAACCGTCCATCCGACGAACGACCCAAACATTGTTGTTTTAAATATTATTACCAATGCCTCTTTTAATTGTATTATCATCACACTTGAGAAACAGCCTTATCGTGGCTGTAGAACAGAACATGTAACTTAATGCCTGCATTTAAGGACGATGAATAGCGTAGTCAATGCTTTAGTGACAAGGAAATGATTTGTTTAAATATTAGATATGACGTTATCTGTGACTTCAGTCAGAATGAAGCTTATCCATTGCATTGCATTTGTTAAATAGGTGTGTGTCTTACCCTTACGTGTGTGATGCATATGAATATGGCATTTGAAAACAAATTAATTTGACTGACTCATGAAAACCTCATCCAAAGTAACAGTAAAATAAAAAGGACCTACACAATAATACTCAATCAAACTGATACAGTATAAGGACTGTGATATCCAGCAATTTCTTAAGTATAACAATAAGATTATGACCTGTTTTTAAAAGAAGATAAAAAGTTGTTTGCATGTAAAGAAGTCTGTAACCCATGCATGTAACTTTACATCTGTTTGTTCAAAGTGTCCTTAAGGTGATCCAGACAGGCTGGACCAGAGGAGGAGAGACAGATCTGGACCAGAGGAGGAGAGACAGATCTGGACCAGAGGAGGAGAGACAGACCTGGACCAGAGGAGGAGAGACAGATCTGGAGTCCTAGCAGCAGAGAACTTCAGCACGGATTCCAAGGTACACCTTTTTCATGCTTTACAAAGAATGCATAAAGTAATGACTCTAATACACTGATAGACATGCCATTAAACATGACTGAATACTAGATCACCTACACATCAGTGATGTTGAGTGGACTTTCTTAGCAAAAGGTTACATTTACATTTGACCAAGCAACATCACATAGTGAGAGCTGCGACCCTTTGTCTTTCAGTGAGACAACCGGACAGAGCAAGCTTCCACAGTTGTACTAAGTTTTGATAACAGTTAAATATTATTTTAATAATACATTTATTTCAATGTTGATGAATTTAGAACGGTTTATTCATAATCTGATTATCTTTGTAGTACACTGTTGGATTTAAAAAACACATTCAAATAAAAAAAATCATTATATTTATGAACAAACAAACACACCTCTTTCTTAAATAACACACTTGCTCTGCAATAATATGTTTTTTGATATTTCTGTTAGGAAAGGACATGCCTGAGAGACAGGACTGCTTCACCATGTTCTCTTTCTCTGAGGGTCCAGAAGAACATCCAAGAGGGAAAGGAGAAGCTGATGTTATGAGATTTAAGAGCAGTACAGGACATTCACTAAGAGACACTTGTATTGTAACACAAAGACCTGCACACTGAATAGTTTTGTAGTCTAACAGGAACTTCATTTGTGTTGTTTTGTGTTTTACGTTGCACCTCAGAGACAGTGTGATTATTGTCATGCCTATAAAGTTTGGCAAAAAAAAAGTCAGCTGATCAAATGCATTTGCCTCACTTTATGAGCTTCACAATACTTGTGCCTTGTACCGCAGAGTTTGCAACGTCATAAATAAATGGTACCAATCTTCAGTCAGATGTGAATGTGTAATCTAACATTTTCAGTAAGAATAACGGACAAAAGGATTGCAAATACAATTTATTGAAATGTGAACTAAAAGTTATCAAGCATGAACCATCACCATTTTTTTTTTAAATAAAAACGAAATAATATACATAAGTTACACTAAATGTTAATCTGTTAATTGACAGGCTAGGCCTGTGCAGGTGGTAACAGCTATGCCCAGCATGGGCTAAGTTCTGTAGGTGGTGCAGGTCCTCCTCCATCAGGTCTGCAGGGTCTTTCCCTGCGAGGAGGACTCCTCGCAGGGAAAGACCCTCAGCCCTCTCCGGCCAAAGCAACAGACAGGACGTTCATAAAGCTGAGGTCTCCCCCAAAGTCTCTAATCATCCATCCTGTGAATATGAGAGGGGAACAAATAGTGTAATAGATGCTTTGGACAATAAGAAATATAAAGTTAACTGTTGAGTTGCTCAGTTTTTTTAGATTGACAGGGTTTAATAACACAAACAAAAGGAGAGAAATAAAGATTGGTCTTTCAATAAATTGTGTTGATTTTGTCTTTTGAATTGTTTGTCTAAAGTCAAGTAGCTAGAACTGTTACTTATAGTTTGAATGATACAGTCTGGTTATAATGTTTGGAGGAGGCATCACAGGTAAGAGCACCATTTGTTGTGTTCCATCCACAACAGATTGATGTGTGTATTTATTTATTTACTATTTCTTGAATCATTACTGTCAGTCCAAAACAAGAGATTTTGTTTTGGTAACATTTAAAAAAAAAAAACATCTCTTTTTCACTACACTAACTTGAATACTTTAGTTTTTACGTCACTACATTTATCTAACAGCTTTAACATTGTAAAGGTGTCACTTCGGACTCTGGGTAATTATGACAGCATGTCCTACTCAGAGCCCTAGAGTCTCTCGGGCTCTGGTCCTACTATTTTGAGACTTTGAACAAACCAGACCTTCATCTATTAATGTAGAAAATAGTCAGCACATTAAACCATTATGAAAGTAATAATTAGTTAGCTCATTGTTCAAAATGAGCTCCAACTACAACAGTTAAGTCAACTCGTGCATCGGTAATAACAATAAATCAAATGATATAATATAATAGTATAACTTGTGTCTACTTTAAATACTTTAACAACACTTTCCTAATTATACTAGCATACTTTTAATAAAGTAACATGTTTAAATGCAGGGCTTTTGTAAGAGAGTATTTCGTATAGTGTAGCATGGTCTACTTGACTTATCTAACCGAAGTGATCATTACGTTACTTTGCAAACCGTCCCCCCCCCACTCACACACACAAAAGGACACGGTAACGTTGTGATTCACTTCAATTAATGATAACTACGGAGCTTGCTAACAGCAAGGCACAAGGCTACTTCACTCATTTAGCTAATGTAAGATACAAATGCTGTAAGATAAAGAGCACAAACTGACTACTTACCCGAGCGGCGAGCCCCGCTGTTCTCCGTCATTTTTCTCCCGGGTTGTTGTGATCACATCTGTATGTAAAAAAAACACCTGTATGTAAATTGTAAATAAGCCATCTGTATGTCAAATATGTCTTATATGTCTTAAATGATATGATGAATTGGAAATGGGGGGCCCTGATGTAAACAAGACGAAAGTCTTTCTCTGGTCTGCATCCCCTTAACAATTGTATGTTTTGAGCTGTACTGTACTGTACCCAATATACAAGCTGTTAATAAACTTTTCAATCAATCAAACATGACTGACAAAGCCGTGCTCTGATAGGCCAAGTCAGTTTGATTGCATTAGGGCTCGATTGCTTATCCTGTCTGAGTAGCCCGGATGATGCTGCATCGCAATTTTGGACATCGAATTTATACACCGAATTTTTTGACATCGAATTTTTTGTCGTCGAATTTTTGGGATCTGAATTTGAACATTCGAATTTTTTTCACTTGAATTTTTACATTTTTATTTCACATAGGTAAATTCGGAGCAAAAACATTCAGATACATGATTTTCAAAGTAATTATTTTCAATGCTATAAATTCGGTGTCTAATAAAATTCAAATACTTCTGTCTCTTGTTTGCTTCCATAGATGTGGCCTTAGACTGCGTTCAGTTTGACCCATCTTCAGATTTACAATGATTTTTCTGTCCGTTTTTAGTGTTAACCTCATCTTCTTTTAACCCCTCTTAGCTGCTGCCGGAGAACATGTCGTTTATCCCTGACATTTGGCTGCCTGTAAATGCCCTGCGCGCCATCCCAGAGGGCGAGAGGGTTATTGGGCTGGTCAGCTACATGCATGGCAGCCAGTTCCAAGTATAACCTTTATCCTATTTTTGTTACATTGTCCATGTAGTCCTAAAACACTAATGATTGAATCATGGTCATCTTTGTTCATTATCGGTTTGAATATATGAACTGTATACATTTATAAAGAGAAACTGTTTCCCAGGTCAAACAGGAAGAGATCTCATCAATGGTTCTCAGGATAGAGCTCCAGGGAAAACATCGCCTTCAGGATCTGAAGACACCAATCACCATGACTTTCGGTATTTCTCCAAACGCAAGATTGGATGTAAGTCTGTCTTTGCACGAGTTCTTGTCTTCACTCTCTTTGATTTTCACGCGCCAGTTAAATGCTTAGCCACGCCTAAAAGGTTGCACGCAATCAGTGGTGGGAAGTAACAAAGTACATTTACTCAAGTACTGTACTTAAGTACCATTTTGATGAACTTGTACTTTACTTGAGTATTTCCATTTGATGTACTTCTCCCCCACTACAATTCAGAGGTAAATGGTGTACTTTACCTCCACAACATGTATGTAATACCTTTAGTTACTTTTCAGATGTGGGTGAATGATGTGAAATATAACCAAGTGTTAAATCAGACTTTAGTTCCACCTGGAGTAAATTCAAGTCATTCAAACTAGCTGCACCTTTACCAGCTTTGAGAACACTTTAATGATCAATAATGATAAAACATATCATATATATTATTCTGAAATGGAACAATCTGCACAACGACTACTTTTACTTGTGGTACTTTAAGTATATTCTGATGCTAATACTTTTCCAAGACATCAAAGACATTCAGAACTTGCTTAAGAGAAATTAACTCTCCCAACCATCAGGGGGTGCTAGTGTGTATTCTTCTTTATAAAAAGGAAACCAAAATACCTATGATATACCAGTGGTGAACCGTCAGGGCCTTCAAGGTATTCAGAGAATACCCTGGAACACTCAGATAAAACAAACAAAAAATCGATTTAATTATATAAAAAACATTTAATAAAATGAATAAATGATAATCGTATCTGTGTTGTTGATCTGTAATATTACAGTGTTACGTTGATTTGTTTGTCCTTCTCGGACCATGCACATGGTGCCATGGTCCGAGGTACCATGGCACCATGCGCATTTCAGTGGTTTTGTGTTAGAAAAGAAAGCAACCAATCAGATCTTGTTCTGGGTCTCTGGGTATGATATCCTTCAACCAAGGTATTCTACATCCTTGATAGAATGCCCTGGCCGTTGCACTGAATGAGAGCGTACGTTTGGACTGACAGTTTGATCAACCAATCATATATTGATTTGTAGCCAATGGGCGTATTCTTTCAGAGTTCCCCTCGGTTCCAGGGTACTCTAGAACAGGGGTTCCCAACCCCCGGTCCGCGGACCAGTACCGGGCGGCGGAGGTGTTACTGCCGGGCCGCGAAATAGCTGTGAGTTTATCGTAATATTTGCAGAATTATAAATATATAAAAATATTTTATCATAATATTTTTTTCAAAAGGTGTTTCATTTTTGCACCTATACCAGTCATATTATTTCATCCAGTAGCCATGTTAATCTTTCACCAGAAAACCGTTGAAAATGGCTTTTATGATGTTGCGAGGGATTCGGCGGCTCAGCCTGGTCTCAGCCTCTCGTGCGCACGAGAAAGTTACCTGTGCGCCAAGTAGGAAGAGGAGCGCACAGGAGACAACCGTTTAATTACAGACTGTTATGTTTATGTGGGGAAATGGCAGTGCATACATTATTTGAGATATATTTCAAACTCAGACTTCATTTTAAGGACATGTCGGCCAGGGGTGTAGAGCTATTTGTTTAAGCACCGGATTGGCAAAACAGGAGAGTCTGTAAACCAGTCTGCCTTGATCTATGAATTCATGTCCGGGACTCTCACGGTATCTGCTGCCACAGCTGTTTTATAGAAGGAAAACCTCCTTCACTTAATGAAATGGCTGCAGCATCAGGAGGCAGCGGGACGTATACTCCGCCTCTGAGAAGTGCAGCACCAGCGCGCCGAGAGCGGTGCCTTTTTACGCACCGCCTTCGCTGTGTTTACCTTCTTCAGAACAGTTTAAGAGTGCAGGCTGCACGTGCTACGTGTTAACCACACACATCTCTACACACATCAAACTGCCAGATTACTCCCCCTTTTATTAGTTTTATGAAGGAGATGTCCAGTCACCAAGGTGTGTGTGTGTGTGTGTGTGTGTGTGTGTGTACTCTGCTCAGCTCAGCTCTGTGTGTTCGGTGTGTTTGTGTCTGTCCGACACCGGCATTTGTTTTCAAATGACCATGAACAGTAATTTACACACATCTGGCTAACTCCATAGGTAGCCTATATGCGGGTGTTCCCAAAATAAATTAGTTTAATCTTAATCTCGATGTAGTGCTAAATGCTGTCGGACGTGCACCGGAACGAACGACACCATCATAATATCTTCTGAAAACAAAACAAAAAAAAGTTGATTTATCTGTTTTCCCGTTTTGGTTTAAAAACTGAATAACGTCGGTATTTTGGTTTTCCGTTTTTCCGAAAAACCAAAAAACGACACCGGTTCTTTTTTAAACGTTAATATTGTAACGTTCCCAAGATGAGTCGGAGACAGGCTTGTAGTTATTAGGCTTTAATAACTAGTATTTCAAGACAGATGATAACAGGTCAAGTACACTTCGTGGGTTCTTCGTGAGTCTCCAATACTGCAGACCGAGCCTCTTCTACCTCCGTCTGTGGTACTTGGGGGGGGGCTGTGCTCGGGTGGCGCAGCCCGGGGGTGACAGGTGGGGAATTGTCCTGAGTGGGCGTCACCGTGGGTACAGGAAGGGAGGGAGGGTTTGCTTCCGTGTCTAGGGTACTCACGGTGGGTGTCGGGGGTCTCCCCGCAGGCTCAGCAGGGTTGTGGACACGGGTCATAGTAATTACAGGCCCCCCCCCCGAAACTCACTGTGCCGGCTTGAAGATCCAGGAGGCAGCCCGTCGCCTTCAGAAAGTCCAAACCCAGATTGCACGGGTCCTGTACATCCGCTATCCACACGGGGTGCCGCACTTCCACTCCCCCCACCGACACAGACAGCACTCCTCTTCCTTTCATAGCCGCCAACTCTCCGGTGACTGTGCGCAGACGCACCGCTGTCGGCTCGAACATAGTCCCACTGGGCAACACCTCTGCTCTCACCAGGGTTACTGTAGAGCCTCTGTCCACCAGTGCATCGCAGGGCACCCCCTCCACCTCGACAGGAACATAGCAGGAGTCCCCACCAGCACGGCCCACCGCGACGACAGGCTCCACTCCGGTGTTGTCATCTTTTTCAGGAGGGCGTAGAGTCTGGCTCCCCCTGCTGTGCTGTTGGGCTCCCTCCGCGGATGTCTGAGTCCGTGGCAATAAAGCTGTGGTTTGTTTGGGGAGTCTTCGGGCTTGGTTCCACATATCCTCCTCTATGCGGGCCCCCCGTCATTTCCCTGGTGTTCGCCGAGCCTTGGTGCAGTCTCTGGCAAAATGTCCTGGCTGACCACACTCCCAGCAGACTCTGGTGTCTGGTCTGTGTGTTGGCTGCAGAGAAACAGCCCTTATCATCTCTGTCAGCTCGGTAACCCATGCAGGCTTCTCCTCCTCCCTGCAGCTCCTCACCGCCGGCGCCGCCGGCACTCCGCCGCTCCTAGCAGCTCCACTCCACACGTTCTCCCTCTCCACAGCCATCTCCAAGGCCGCCTGTAAGGACTGTGGATGCTGCAGCTGTACCTCGACCCTCAAGTCCACAGGCCGGAGGGCCCTGATGAACTGATCACGTGCCAGCTCACTCTGTACTCCGGGTGGCATGTGTGCATACGCCCGCCGCGTCAGGCTCTCCACGTTGTTAGCCAGTGCACGCAGCGTCTCTCCAAACTCTCTACAGCGGTTACTCAACTCGTTCCGGAGCAGCTCTGGCGGGAAACTCTGTCCAAACCGCCTCTTCAAAGCCCCCGCTAACGCTTCATAGTTGAGTCGGTCCACAGGGCTAAGTAGTAGCAGACATGAAAGAGCCTCGTCTGTGAGGCACAAAGCTAGCTGTAGTGCTTTAGTCTCTACTGACCACCCCCCGGCATGAGCAAGCAGTTCAAATTGGGCATGGAAAGCCTCCCAGTCTGCCTTACCCGAGAATTTGGGTGTTTTCACTGACCCGGCGGCGGCTGCTGCGGGTTGATGGGTGCCGCCATTGTTGTTTACCTCCAGCTTGGAAATGGCGCGAACTGCCGCAGAAGACGGAGACATTCCCGCGTCTCTAGCCATCCTCACCGCCGATTCTCTCAGGCGCTCTCTCACCTCCCGTGCACTCATGAACTCCTCTCTCATGTCCTTCGACCACCCGCATGCTCCATCTTCCTCTTCATCACTACTGTGTTCCTGCTTCACTCCCATCTTGCTGAACTTATCCATCCCCGCTAGCTTACCGGCTAGCTCCGTGACGCAGTTACGACTCTCGTCCGGATAGACGTCCCTTGTTCGAAAAGTTCACTTCTGACACCAATGTAACGTTCCCAAGATGAGTCGGAGACAGGCTTGTAGTTATTAGGCTTTAATAACTAGTATTTGAAGACAGATGATAACAGGTCAAGTACACTTCGTGGGTTCTACCGCACACTGACTTATTTCCTAAACCAACCACAAGATATAGCACTGCCTACGTCACAACTCCCCGTCCCCCCCCCGTCCGCTCCAACCACAGGCCCGCACCTCAGCCACCATCACGGTGCAGCTCTATGATTGGCAGAGAGACGGGGGATGCCTAAGTGACACCCTGAGTAGCCTATCAGGATCGCTACAATATGTTTTGGATGCATATTGTTCTAGTATTTGTTCAGGCTGTTACATACAATTAGCCTCTGTTGCTACCTGCTGGTGGTGAGTAAATATTAAAATCAGTTAAAATTGACAACCGGTCCGCGACTTTTTTTTTTAATGTATCTGCCGGTCCTTGGCACAATAAAGGTTGGGAACCCCTGCTCTAGAAGGCCCGCTAGTTAACTGGCTCGAGACAGAGGATCTAGAGATTAATGCGACGAAGCAATTCATGCCGTTGTATTGTTTTTAACGTTGAAATGACAAGTGCAACAGGTGAAGATGAAGTTGTTGCGGAATTGTTGTGAGTACCCTTTTCAAGACGACAATTCAGTGAAAAGACGGACATTATAATGCCGCGGCGGGGGGCGTGTGTGTATACAGAAGGTCCAGTTGTGATAGACACGGTTCGCCACTGTGATATACAACAGTGACCATCAACTGGCGGCCCGCGGCAAATCTGGCACGACAGCCATTCTCATCCGGCACGCGCTGTGGCGCTGGCGGAGTGGTTAGTGCGTTCGCCCCCCACTCAATTAGTTTGTACAACGTCTCGGAGTAATGTGCAGTACCGGAGTCCAACAAAGAGGCAGCAGCTGCGGGACAGTAGCCTGCGTACTGCGTAGCCTTCCCTGCCCTGAAGAAGAAGTGATCCTTCGTTAGCGTGAAGAGTCTGCTTTATGCGCTCCGCAGTAGCCCCCACTACGAGGCTCCGGCGACTTGACAGTACATGGGCGTGCTCCACAGCACCATCCCCCCGGTCAAAAACTTCAAAAGTCAGGGCTATATATAAACATCGCTGGCCACCGAAAGTGTCTCTAGGAATAATTTTGGCCCTTGGACAAATGTAGTTGATCATGAATATATGAACCTATGGTATGAACGTATGAACACATTTTATTTAAAGGTCCCATGTCATGGCCATTTCTACTGATCATAATTCCATTGTTGAGGTCTACTAGAATAGATTTAAATTGTGCAATTGTCCAAACTCACATTGGTTTCTCATACAGCATCTCTGTATAGTATGTGTATTCACTCTCTGTCCTAAACGGCTTGTTGGAGCTCCTGCCCCCACCCCCCCTCCCTGTGAGCCCAGTGTCCGTCTGCGAGACAGCGAGACACAGCGTAACCAAATGGACCAATCCACGGACTTAACGTAACGGCTCCGCAGATTGGTCCATTTGGACATGGGCACATCACTGTAATGGAATTATAAAAAATCACTTTGTTACTTTTGTCGCGCATCACATTCAACCAGTCTCTTCCCTACATTTGGGCTTTATAAGTATTTCACTGAATGATGCCTACTTGATTTGACCTTATCTTTGTGAATCTGTATGTCACATAGGTTTAGGTCTGCTTTCAATGTTTGGACATTGTTTTCATTGTTCATTCATTCATTTGTTTTTCAAGACCTTGTTTTAAACGTATTTGCACGTCACTGGGATTGACAGTTTCTGTCCTGCAGCTTATATAGGCCTACTCCCAGACAGAACAATCAACCAAACAAAGATGCCATATATTCATTGTGTTCATGTTCATAACAAAATATATAGTATTAGTTTGTGGCATAATTTTTGAACTGTTCTCATTCATTTTCAGAACAGTGCCACACTTAACAATTTAGCTTTAAAGGGGAATTCAAATAATTGATCAAACTGTTTTTGATCGTTGTTTTTTGTTAAGCCTACCTTTAATCTATTGTTGGAGTCTGGGTGGCATGTGCCATTATTAACTCTAATGCAAATCTGTATTTTCTTATTCCTACAGAATGACACATACTTACAGTGTCACTATTTTGATGAAAATGGTAGGTTGTATATTCATTTTTGCTTATAAATATGTTATATTTCACTGTTTAGATGATGTTTGGATAACACTGCATGTTGTCTTATTTATAATGTTCACATTTCCAGATTTCCTCTGGAAAACAGACGGATGTGAGACCAATAATAGCCAAACTTACATTATTTGCAACTGTAACCATGCAACACCCTTTGCAGTCTTATTGGTAGGAAAACCTTCTTTTTTTTTTACTGATTTATCAAGACACGCATTTATTTATCCTCTTTGATCATATTTATTCATAACTATTACAGTACTGTATTAACCAGGTGTGAGAAATCAGTCTCTGACTTGGTGCATTTTCAAATATAAGTGACAAATAATTTCCACCATTCTTTGTTTTTCTACAGATGAGAGACCCAATTACAAAAATTCACTGGGAAATCCTGTCAATCATCAGTTACATCGGCTGCGGCCTGTCTGCATTCTTCACTGCTTTGTCCCTCGTGATATACGTCTTCGGTCGGTAGGTACATGTATTATATAAAACTCTATGTTGTCTATACACACAGAGGCAGATACACAGGGCATATGAACAAGATTTTGACTATTTGTGTGCGTTGCATCACATCTACATTGTTGGAAATAATTATTATACCAACAAAAGTTTTATTTTGAAGAATTGCCAGGGAATTTATAAAAAAAGGCGTATCTATGAAGTAAGGATTGATGCCATCTTGTAGCGATAATAATAGATGGTTGATTGATAGAATCGCTATTATTCAACCAAAGTCATGTATCGTTACAATTCAACTGTCTGCAGCCCATTATCTTGTACCATTATCATTTTGCGGCTTTCTCGCTCAATACTAGTTCCATTTCAATGTTATTGTCATTAGCTATTTAAATTGAAAAAGACACAGGAAAATAGGGTCCAGGTTTAAAAACACCAAATGTATCCTTTAAATATTTGAGCTAATTCGTATCTTTTGGTACAATAAAATGTATATATTCCAATGTTAGACTTCAGAGATGTTTCCATAACAGAATGTCCCTTTTCATGTAAAGCTTCATTCACATGATTTGCTCTTTGGTCTTTGAGGTTGGGGGCAGAGCCTTGCAGTGAAAACAGCTAGTTGGGTTGCGTTTCTATGGTTACCTGCCCTACTAGCTTGTGGCACTTAGCACATCTGTCAACTGATTGGTTTTATGTTGAAAGGTCAGCGGTAAAAAGTGATCAAGTAGAAATTGTTACTATCAGTGCAGCGCTCTGTGAAAATGTCTAGCAGGGTACGACATCAAGGATATCGCTTCTGCCAATGCGGGTGGATTGCCATAGAAACACAACGGAAACGTCAGCGCCAAGACGATTCTCAGTTTGTTATGTGAATGCAGCTTTGGGACGCAATAATGTATGTCTTAGATCACATTATAGGCAGATAGTAAAAGCCTTGACGGACATCTTAATCTTTAAGTGGCACATTTGTTTTTGGAGTAGTTTGGACTGCATTTCTTTATGGCCAAATGTCTAAGAACCAGTTTGACAGATATCACTGTTGCATCTTCTTCTCCTATCACTTCCTCAGGAACCACAGAATGGATTACTCCATCTCCATCCATGTCTCTCTGAGCGGGGCCCTCTTTCTGCTCAACACAACCTTCCTGCTGACCGAGTGGGGGGCCAAAATAGAGCTAGACTGGGTGTGTGTGTTTGTGGCGGCTCTCATGCATTACTCCCTGCTCTGCTGTTTCACCTGGATGGCCATTGAGGCACTTCACCTTTATCTCCTGCTAATAAAGGTTTTCAACACCTACTTCAAACACTACATGGTCAAACTGTCTCTCGCTGGATGGGGTGAGTGATGTAGAAGAAACTTCTGTGTTTACTACGTGCTGATGTGGTATCAGTGTCAGGTGACTAACATTAGTTCAACTCAGAACAGGAACAGGAAGCCCCAGATAATAAAATTAACGTTTCTTGAGGAAACCCACCGAACCCAGAGTCGGCTACTGACGCAGAGGATAGCTTTCATAGGATCAAATCAAATAGAATATAGACTCTGTGATGCTTGCCTTATTTATGATAATAATAAAGTGGGTTGTGCGTTGGTGTTAGGGTCAGGGGGTCACAGGTTCAAACCCCACTGCAGTCAGCATGTCGTTGTGTCCCTGAGACTCTTCACCCCAAATTGCTCCTGTGGGGATTGTCCACAGTATTGAGTATATAAGTCGCTTTGGATAAAAGCGTCTAACAAGTGACATGTAATGTTATGACATCTGAACATTGTTGGATTGTAAAAAATTAAAACTATTATTATTTTCTGTCATCGAACGCCATTTACCGCGAGTGTGTTTGTGTGTGTGTTTCAGGGATCCCTGGTATAATCGTGGCAGTCTCTTTGGGAATGAGAGATTTGAAACAGTTGTATGGACTCACAGAAATGACTATGGCTGATACTAACCAAACTAACGCCATGTAAGTACATCATATCTGCTTTTAGTAAAAACTTGCTTTTATAAACAATATAAATTAAAGGCTTATAAAAAGAAATTGTGATCCATCACAATCCCAGAGCATGATAACATGTGTCATATTTATAATGTGTATGTTCATGATGCATTTGTGTTACAAGGTGTTAACCATGTTCACACCAAATGCTTCACAACATCTCGTACATATAACATGATGTAAAAGACATGCAAAGTGTATAAAGTAGAATCGAAGTTTGAATTTGAATGAAAAAGGCCTTAAAATTCAAATGATTTGGATGGAGAGACGCATACAGACCTACTCTCACTTAGTGCACTGTGTGTTATGGTACACTTTACTTTATGTCTCCTGCATTATCTGCTGTTAAACTATATTCTGAATGTAGTCTGTCTATCCCACAGCTGCTGGATCACCGATGACTCGTACTTCTACTCCTTGAACCTGGTGTATTTCACTCTCATATTCATCTTCAACTCTGGCATATTATTGACAGTGGCCTCGAACATCTGCAAGATGAAACAAGTGTCTCAGGTCAGTTCGAAGCTTGGACAAGGGACTAAGGGGAAGATGGTGAGAGATTCCCAGAGGGTCAGAGAGACCTGCAGGAGATGCCTCACTGTGATGGGTCTCACCTGCCTGATGGGGACCACCTGGGGCCTGGCCTTCCTGGGATCAGGATATGTCAACCTCCCCATCCTCTACCTGTTCTGCATCCTCAACTCCACTCAAGGTCTGCTGCCACTTATGTTTGCCAGATTTTCACTAGCAAGGACTAATCCACAACAATATGTCAATTAAAGATTTACTGATACCTCATTCACACCAACGCAACTCCGGTCAAGCTCCGTGCTAGAGCTTTTCAGGTTCAGAACCGGTTCTTCGGTTTAGCTCCGGCTCTTTTCACACTGCCCAGAGTCCGACTGGTGCTGCGTCATTGCGTCATTGTTTGCGTCATGACGTAACCGTTTGCGTGCCTGCTTCATAAAGCCAAACCGCGCAGAAACCCCTCACAGCTGACACCGACAACAACAACAATGGCCGATTGTGCTCCAGCTTCCTCTGTACCTCTTCGGAAGACCAGATTCCCAGTAGGTAGCTGGTCTCTTCAGTGGACCACTGCTGCTTGTTAAGTTTCTCCATCGTTGTACAAACTGGATAAAACGCGGGCTTCTTGTTGTTGTTCAGGAGTTGATCCCGCCCCTGCCCCCGCCTCGATGTAAGCGTGACGTATGTGGTGCTTTTGCTCTGGCCGGACAATTATTTGGTGCTCGAAATGAACCGGATTCCGGAGCTACGAGGCTGCTCCGCTGCGGTGTGAAGAGGAAAACCCGGTGCTTTTCAAGCTCCAGCTCCGAACCGGCCCTGAAACACCGTTGGTGTGAATGAGGTATCATAGAAGGTATTGGATGTTAAGCACTTATAAATGTAAGGGAAAGTACCAAGAGAAGATGAAAGGATGTAGGGAAGAAGGGGTGTAGTGGTGAAGTGATGAATGGAAGGGATGAGAGGTCATAGAGATGGAGGGAGGGGTGAGACATGAAGGGTTGCAGGGAGCGGTGAATGGATAAAAGGAAGTAGGGAGGAAGGGATGAAGGATCTCAGGTGTGCTTCTGCCTGAACTAAATATGAGCCCCCAGACAGAATGAAACAAGAAAGATGCACCAGATGAAATAGAAAGAGAAGAGGGGAAACAGGAAGAGAGGACGAAGGGTACTCGGTAAGAAGGGATGAGGTGGTAGATTGATGAATGGATGAACAGAAGTAAGGGTCAACGAGTGGGAGAAAGGAATGGATGAGAGATGAAGGGATAGAGGCAGGGGTGTGTAGATAGATAGATGGATTAAGGTATGTAGCGAGGAAGGGATGGTCGAAGGGAAAGAGGCAGGGAGGGATAAAGGGTCAAAGGCATGAAGGGAGGGAGGCATGAAGGGTGGAAGGGATCTCAGGTGTGTGTTAATACAAACAACCAGAGACTCCCGAGACAAACAGTATGCCCCAGATTCAATGAATGGAAGAGAGGAAACAGAGGGAGAGAGTATGAATCCCATGTTTCTGCCCAAACTAAAAACAAGCCCTTCGATGTTACCTATAATAAGACAAAAAGTACTCAAAGGCAGAAAAGATGAAGGGATGTAGGGAGGGAAGGAAGGTGAGTAGGAGGAAGGGAGGGATTAGAGATGATGGGATGTAGGGAGGGAAGGAAGGTGAGTAGGAGGAAGGGAGGGATTAGAGATGATGGGATGTAGGGAGGGAAGGAAGGTGAGTAGGAGGAAGGGAGGGGATTAGAGATGATGGGATGTAGGGAGGGAAGGAAGGTGAGTAGGAGGAAGGGAGGGATTAGAGATGATGGGATGTAGGGAGGGAAGGAAGGTGAGTAGGAGGAAGGGAGGGATTAGAAATGATGGGATGTAGGGAGGGAAGGAAGGTGAGTAGGAGGAAGGGAGGGATTAGAGATGATGGGATGTAGGGAGGGAAGGAAGGTGAGTAGGAGGAAGGGAGGGAGGGATTAGAGATGAAGGGATGTAGGGAGGGATAAATGGATAAGGGGTTGATGGGATGCAGGGAGGAAAGGATGCAGCCTCTGAAGGGATGTATGGTGAGAGATAAAGGGATATAGTGGAGAAAGATGAGGCAGGAAAGGGAGGAAAGAGATCATTAGTAATAACAGAGAGGGGGGGGTTGTGAAATCAGAAGCACTTGAGGCAATGTGTTGACCATTTTGAACAGAAGTGAATGAACTTCTTGTAACTCCATGAATGCTTCTATCATTTCTCTGCCTCTTGTCAAGGTTTCTTTATCTTCCTGTGGATCTGCCTGTCAGCCAAGAAGCAGAGGAAGAGAGACATGGAGGACAGGCTGACGTCCACTCCTGCCAAGTCTTCAGCAGTCAAATTTGATTAGATCCCCTTTCCTGCCATTGGTCGGGATGAAAAAGCCCTGATGTCATCATAGATAGCGTAGACACTCTGGTAATCCCCTTTCATGCAACCATCTCAGAAACAGAAACTCCTGCATGTCGCCCTCTCTCGACATGTTGGGCTAAAAAATTCCCCAAATTCTTGATGCAAACATGGTTCTTTTTTTGTCAAGCTTTAGTAAGATTGAAGTAACGCTGTTTCCTAGAATATTGCGAATGTGTGTTTGATTCAATCAAACTAACAAATAAAAAATATTACAAGAGTGAACTTTGTGTGTGCTCCTAACTTTGTAAAATAGTGTCTGATGGCAGTCTGGTTTCTCTTCCACAGGAAATGTGTAATTGTTTTAGAAGCTTCCTCTTTTCAAAATGGTTCTTATCTTGGAGATTGAGATTTAATCAACAGGATATTGATATTCTTTATTTGTTTCAACACATTGTTGATCTAATTCTTTCTCTGATAATTCAATTAAACAACAATGAGGCATCTTACCTCATCACCAGCATAAAATACGTATGATTTCCAGTGAATAACCTTTATAACAGGTTGGATATGAATCACTTCTTCTGCACACGTACTGTCATCCTACGGTCTGCCATCATGTGATATATGTAGATGTGAAACTAGCTGCTCATCATCAAGTAAACCTCAGTGCTGCTGGGCAGAGAACAGTCACTTCAGCGTGAGTGAGAGGAACAGAGAGACACCATGAGGATCCCACTGTGCCTCCTCACACTGGTGTGGTTTCCTTCGATCCAAGCTGGGGGTGAGTTTTTCACAAGTTTATTTTTATGGTTGTGTGCATACAAGACAATGACCATTTCAATGTTCGATTTAAGCTTGTGTAAACTCAACAAGAATCAAAACAGAGACAGTGAGTCATCTGCTTCGTGGTGATAGAGACTCTGACACAACCACCACACATGCAACAACGAAAGCCAGAGTTTCCCTGAGTAAGTGCTGAGCAGAATCCGCGTCATGTTACAATTTTTAAGACAGCTATGTCTAAAATAACTGGTACTTTATTATTGTTATTATTATTATTGTTATTATTATTATAACCCCTATACTTGACTTTGTAAAAAAAATTATTTAAAAAAGGAGTCTTAATTTATTTGTAATTAATACATTTTGAGACTTTCATAAACTTTGAAGTAATTCTGCCATAAGATTTATAGTATTTTATAACTGCATACCTCACTGGAGGGTTATGTTTTCTTGTACCTTAACTGCTTATTTTACAATAATCACAACACCTATCAAAGCATTTTATAATGACTTATAAGGATCATAACAAGATTATACCACTTCAAATGTCTCACTCACTGACATGCATGGGTCCTAATGTTTCATAATTCCCATTGTTGTAACAGATTGTAATGTTTTCATAATGCATTATAATCACACACGGCTCCCATCATGTTTCCAGTTAACTGATGACGCCTGACTCATGACATATTGTGTGGCTGTCTCTTAATCCAATCCACTTTATTTCTATAGCACATTTTAAAAACAGAGGGTTTGCCAAAGTGCTTCACAACGAACATAACATTATAACAAAACTATAATATTACAATAGATAAAAGGAACATAAAGGCTATGGACAGACAATAAAAGCATAAAATAGGTAGAGCATAGCTCAGACTGACTCGAAAGCGAGGGAAAAGAGTGGGCAACACTTTGACATGGGGGGGCAGGTCGTTCCAGAGCCTGGGGGCTACCGCTGAGAAGGCTTGGTCTCCCCTGGTCTTTTTCTTTGTTTTAGGGACTACCAGCAGCAGCTGATCAGCCGACCTCAAAGCCCTTGACGGGGTGTACACATGTAGGAGGTCGGAGATGTTCTGAGGGGCCAGCCCATTAAGAGATTTAAAAACAAACAATAAAATCTTAAAATGAACCCTAAAATGGACAGGAAGCCAGTGGAGGGAAGCCAGAAGAGGTACGTGGTCATGCTTGCGTGTTCCTGTAAGCAGCCGAGCCACAGCGTTTTGTACCAGCTGCTGGCGTGCCAGCGAGGTCTGGTTTAGGCCGGCCTAAAGTTCATTACAATAATCTAGACGTGTAGAAACAAAGGCACGGATTACACGCTCAAAGTCTAAAAAGGATCAAACCGGTTTAATTTTGGACAGGAGCCTCAGGTGATAAAAACTGGACTCAACCACAGAGTTTATCTGTGTGTCTCATTTAAAAGCACTAATATTATAATCCATAACATTATAGTTGTATAAATACTTGTAACGGAGGTGATCTCTGGGCCCATAGATCTCGGCCTCCGTTACGCGTAGTATAGCACTAAAAACATTGCACAGGAAGCATGGGAATATATGTAATTTATGTAAATGTGTCTGTCTCTGTTTCCTGGTTTCATGTTAAAAGTGTTCCCCTTCCCCCATGTCTGTGGCTGTTGATTGTGTGCACCTGGTGTTGTCTCCTCCCCCACACCTGTGTCGAATTGCTGATTAGTGTGAGTATTTAGGGTCTGTTGCCCTGTCTGTTTGGAGGCTGGTAGTGTGGGTGAGATCCTTGTGGCTGCTGACTGTGTTCAGGGAACAGCAATTGAGGCTGTGAATCATGTGCTTATGATTTGAATAAATGCCCACACCGGGTTGTATTTTTGGACGTTCTCTCTCTGCCTCCTTGCTTGGTCGGGCCGCTCAATTGTCAGCTTCACAATACTGATCAACTGAACAATTACCCCAAATAGTGAACAAATAACTGCAGCAAGTTAGAGTAAATATTCTTATGAATTTCCTGTGACCATTGCAACAGAAATGGGTTTCCTGTGGGTTTTAGCACATTTTGAAACAGTTACCTGTATTATCTATTTTTCCTCTTTTTTTTTTTTAGCAATAATACACTTAAGAAATACTTATTTTGACAATTCAGTTGTGTGTTCTCCCTTACACTTGGCCATTGTTCTGCTTACTCTTTGTTTGTTTTATCTGCACATTTCTCTAATGCAGTGTGAGGCAGTTGTAACTTGTGTTCACGTCTTCATTAGCCTTATCATGCCAGATATGAAAAAAGACATTGTCCTTTTAAATTAAATGATCTTACCAACTATTTTATTTCTTCACACATTTGAATAAAAACCTGAGGTGCCCGGTTATGCCAACTGTATTTAAAAAGTTGTTTCACACCCCTTAAAATGAAGAACGCCTCGAGACCCCCCGGGTTGGGATCCAGTTTTTTCATTAAAGAAAGTTCCTGGCAGATATTATACATCGACCCCTGGTTAAATATAAAAATAACAAATCTGAAATGTCCATGAGTGACCAGAAACGATGAAGTACAAGGATACTTGACCTTATACGTCATTATAAAACATAATGTGTTATGATGACTATTGATATGAAGCATTGTGAATCAGAGAGGCATTGTTACTGCAGTCTTGTCAACATGAACTGACTGCAATTTGAGTTTGTGGTTAAGATTAAATATAATGTTATGGTAGTGATAAATGTTCTGGTATTAAATGTTGAAGTATTCTTTGATCCGTTTTATCATTTTTATTTTTGATAGATACAATGTCATATTTTTAGTTGATTGTTATGTGTGTATCTGCTTAGGGACTATGATAGAAATAAGCTAGAAGCTAAATCTGGAATAAATCGTCATTTATTTTGAGGTTAATGTATTTTATGCAGGGTCCATGTTTAATAAAGACACTCTAACGTAATATAATTATAAAGTGCTATAAGCAACTCAATATGTTTATAATGCAATATAGACATGTGAGTGATACCAAGTCTAACTGTTTTATCTTATTCAAGTCAGTCATGCTGTATACATATAGTGTCTGACTCTTTCACTTCTCTCTGTCATTCTAACAGAAGACTGTAGACATGTCCTGGGTAGGTGTCTCAGCAAAGAGATGTGGACCAGGTAACACAAAATACAAACTCATATATTCTCCTCTTTCTTTTTGAAAAATGTATTTTAAATGACTGTAAGTCATGTCAAAAGACGACTTCATTATGTTGTAGGTTCACAGGAAATCCATACTTCTAGTTGATGAAACTGTTTGTATTGTGAAATGTGTGTTTTCAGGTGTTATGAGTCCGAAATTACAAGCTGCAGTGTAAAGCGCCGTTCCCTGAACTTCATTCATCTGATGGTGAACTCGTCTCAAGAGGTGAGCTCGTATTTTTTGGACAACTGGCTCCCAGCTCTCGTCAAATCTGGTTTTCAGACAATCGCGAGTTTAAATGAAATGCACTTACATTAGCCAAACAAAAGAAAAATAGCTCGTTGCTTCATCAATCACCAAGAAGCATTCACATCGTAATCTTCAGTTAAAGGGGCCCTATTATGCCATGTGGGTTTTCCTTTCTCTGAAGTGTGTTTTGTTATGTTTAAATATGCAAATGTGGCATTATCCAACTCCAAAGAAATAAGGAGGAATCTTCAGATGTGACAGACAAAATGAGTCATAATGTATAATAAACAACTTTAGATTGAATTGTAAAGACCTTTTGGAACATTAAAGCATGTAAACATGTCACGGTAGGCACACAATACAAATATGAACCTGAAACTAAGCACAAGACTCCTTTAAAGTACTGATCAACACTGTAAAATAACTCTAGTATGAGTCTTGCCTTCAAAATCTTGTTTAATCAAAAGCATGAAAGTATTAACAGCAAAGTGTGTTCTGTAAAGTATACATCATATGTATAATTTATAATGCAATGTATTTACTGATAAATGTTTTATGTTTTTAACTTTTTAGGCAGAGGAGAGTCCCACTCCGCAGCACACGGTTCACATCCCCTCCACCTGTCTGCAGAGGATCAGCGGAGATGCGTCTCAGAAGGAGGTCCTGCTGGTCGCCACGGTGATCAACAGCACTTTATTTAAGGTCAGTATCTTCTGAAGGCTCCTTTCAGGAGAGACTGGTCAGGTGAATGGATTAGGAGGTAAACCTTTATATATTTGTATATAGCAACTTGTACTTAAAGCTGTTGACATCCAGTAGTGGTACTAAGATCCTTTACTTACTAATACAAATTATAGTACTGTTCCATTACATGTGGTAAAAGTTTTTAATTGAAAATGTTGATGTACACACATAATATTAGCTTAATTTACTGAAAGTAAAAGTAGTCATTAAGCATAATGGCTCTCTCTCACAGTATCAAACAACAGTATTATTATTTATTGTAATGTTAATACAATACTGTTACAATAGTATTATTAGTACAGTATTGCATTTTATCATTTAAGCATATCATGTGTTTTTTTTATGAAAACAATTTAAAAATTATTTATTGCACTAAAAATACAGTATCTGTCTCCAAAATGTAGTAAGATAGACTTGTATTTTATATAAATACTTAAGTGAAGTACCTGAAAATGTTACTTTAGAACAACATTTAAGTAAATGTACTTTGTTACATTTTATCACTGTGTACATATGTGTGTATTATACAAAGTAGCACTTTCCCCTCATCCAAATTTGCATTGATTCCAGTGAACTTTGTACATGCACAAACAGCCATTGTGTAATATGGAAATGGAGGAAAAGGTTGATACTGTAGCTAATGTTGATATGAATACCTAACCCTAACCCTCGCTCTGTCTCTGCAGCTGAGCCCCCCGAGGATAGGGAGACGGCGGGTCATACTAGAGAAGCCTATCATCAAACAAGTTCTAGGGGGGTTAGTCCTGGCAGTGAGGGCGGGGAACCAGTCTGTCAGAAACCTCTCACAACCTGTCAGATTAACCTTCAGACACAACAGACAGGTACACAACACAACCAGCTGTGAAAGCACTACAGTTTGACTCCAATCTGCTTTGCTCTTATTTTGAATGTCTATATGTTTCAGGTAGAAAGTGGGACCTGTGTGTTTTGGCAGGAGTCACACTTTAACGATGGAACAGGTAGGCAACAAATGCCAGCCTAAATTCTTATTTGAACTTAAATTTAAAAAATCTAAACTATATGTGTGTTTTTAGGTGTTTGGAGCACAGACGGATGTGAAACCAGTGAAACTGGATCGGAGTATATTTGTAGCTGCAACCACCTGAGCTTCTTTGCTGTGCTTGTGGTAAAATATAAATGTTATTTTACGGTAGCCAAATGCTTACCATTGTGCATTAGCACTCATAATAATAAGTGCTTTTTAGCAATAATCATGACACATTCATAACGCCTGGTCTTTCATTGACATGTTTTTGCAAGCCTGTGTCTGCAATGCATTATTAACATACCTATCATTTCCAATATGATTATGCTCAATATTGCATGTGATTAGAATGCATTATATTACATTATAATGTATGATGTATTACTACAATACTATGTCGATGATTGCAAATGCTTGTATATAATGTGTGCATGGGCCTCATTGGTAGTGTTTTTGCGAGAACTTAATCTTAATATTTCATATGTTTACAATATACAGTATTTACTCAAGAAGCTTCCATGCGACTCCTGAACTTAAAATACAATCATTTGACTTTATTGACATTTTCTTTGTTCCAGAACCCAGCACTATCAGTACAGTCTAAACGCAGTGCTGTGATCCTGAGCAACATCACCTACATTGGTTCAGCACTCTCCATCTTCTTCACCATCATCAGCCTGATCATCTATATATGTCTACAGTGAGTTGTTTTTTCACTTAAAATGATCATTTACATCACTTTTCTGTAGGTTATAGTATAATAAAAGAAAGTAAAACATGACACTTGTACTTTCTGTCAACTAAAGCAATACTCTGGTAATAATACACACTTTACCAGAGATGCTAAATGTAATTCATTAATACAGATACAATACAATAGAAAGTATGACCTTTAAACATGTGCATGCAAACAATGGAGACATAAGTAAGGTGTGCAAAGTGGATGTGATCATAAGTTATAAATTCAACAAATGGTTTGAATTGTGCAGAGATACAGAGAGTTTTATATGGCGCATTTCCACTGCAACGGGGTAGCCCCGTTTAAGCGTCCCTAAGCGTCCTCGCTCAGGCCTCGGGCTGCCTCGCTGGCCGTCCGAGGCCGTGGCGCATTTCCATTACAGTTTAGGACCTGGGGTAGCAACGCAGTGTAGGCGGGGCGATCGGCTTTGTTTTTGTTCACATTTCGAGTTGTTCCGTCGAGCTCCCGCTGGATTTGATCATCCCCAATGAGATGTAGGAACGTCGTCACCTCCTCGGTCGACTACGGTGTGCTTTTCTTATTAGACGTAGCCATTTTTGTAGCTCATCCGTTTACAAAATGCTGTTTATAAAAATGCTGCAAGCTTGCTTCTAGATACATATGCGACGCTAGGGATGAACTCGCACGCGATCTTGTGACGATTCTCTCTGACCAATCAGCAGTCGAGAGTGTTGACGTCACTAGTTCAGCCCTGGCCCTGGTCTGAGGGAACCACCATTTTATGGGGCCGGAAAAAGAGGGAAAAAGTTCCCGCTAGCCGGTACTAGGCTATATGGAAAGGCCACCAAAAACTGGCCTGGCCGCTTGAGGACGGTTAAGGACGCTTAAACGGGGCTACCCGCTGCAGTGGAAATGCGCCATGAGCCAGTGTTGGAGTCAAGTAGGAAACAGTAGCTTTTCAGTCACTGAAGTCCATACTGTGACACAGCGAGGATGAATGTAAAAGTCGAGGGCTGCCAGCTAAACAACTGAGACTTTAAGTGAGGCAGTGTGTTCCTCTCGTGGTACAGATGGGTGTTATTGGCTGCAGAAATGTGCTGTGAGTGGGTTAAATAATCTCTGTGGTTTATCAAAGTTCCTGTTAGGAAACAGAATGACGTTTGTAGAAGTACAAATGTTTTATATGTTATAGGTTAGAAGTGCTCTGCAAGTTTCAGAGGTGGAAGAAGTACTCAGCTGGTGTACTTAAGTAAAAGTAGAAGTACCTATGCTATTGCCTAAAAATAACATGATAGGTGACCTTTAAATTAAAAAAACAACAGCAGTAGGCTATCTGTTCAATGTGGGCCCATAACTAGGGATTAACTTTGCTTGTGGGATGGGTGAACAGCATTTGAAACCCCCTACCTTTATCACCTAAGAACTGGGAGATGTGCGTCAGATGTATCAGGCCATATCAGTATCTCTTAAAGACGACTATATGAAAATAAAGCTTCTGTCTTTCAAGATATCTTTACTAAAACAACTATTCAGACACTTTTTTGTCTGTACAGAAAACAGACTGCAACACTACAGGGCCTTCAGGAAGGTGTGTGCATTTATAAATGGAACTAGTTTGTCTTGAGTATACCCCTAACCCGGGACAAGTTTATTGTATTGGAGCCATCTTGTTTCCATTTGAAGTCTGAGTATTATTCACCAATCACGTACAATGAAAAAGGAAATCTCAGAGTCCTTGGGCTTTAATACAAGACAATTGAGCTTTCTGTTCAAATTAGCTTGGATACCGGCTGCTTGTTAAACAGTGGGGTCGCAGAGATCTCCTCTGAACTCCATTCTTGCATCTGGAGTTGCTAATCGGACAAGAAATAATGAACTAAGCACTTAAAAGAGGAAGTCTTGGCCTGGATACCAGCTGGCATACCTTTGATCCAAGAAGACATTGTCCCTTAACCCTATAGAGGCTTAGCATCATTTGGCCGATAGCAGACATACTCCAGAAATAGCTGAAAACATGGTACTGTATCTGCTAAATAGGCAGTATAAAAATGATTGTAACAAACTGAATTCTGTTTTCTTTCAGACGACAGCGTCCTGAGAAGGCTATCGGTGTGCATTTGCAACTCTCAGTAGCACTGCTCTGCCTCCACCTCAGCTTCCTGCTGGGCAGCTTCTGGGTGTGGCAGCTGAAGGAGGGTGAGGAGGGCTGGGTGTGCGGGGGTCTGGGTCTCTTCTTACACTGGTCGCTGCTGGCCACTGTTTGCTGGATGGCTCTGGAAGGATTCCACCTCTATCTCCTCTTGGTCCGCGTCTTCAACATCTACGTCAGGAGATACCTGCTGAAGCTCAGCCTGGTTGGATGGGGTGAGTCTGTGTTTCTGTCGTCTGAAAGTTGAATTTGGTATTAAGGCTGAAACCGTATGTTCAATTTTTTGAGTGTAAGGGACTAAGGGGAACACCAGTTTTTATATTGTTCCATTTGGTACTACAAAGCCAGAGGGCAGCAAAAATACGGTCCAAGGAACAATACTGAAGTGAATAAGTACAAAAAAACTGCTAAATCAAAATACTCTCTGTAAACAGCTAATGATCTGTAAATACTAGCATATACTGTATAGTGTATAGTCATATTTCTGTGTACCTGGTATATCTTCAAATCAATCTTTGGCAACAGCTAAATATCTCGGCTTATGATGTTGTTCATTACACAATCTTGCTAAAACCCCTCTTATAGAGTACAGTGTAAGGCAAATTCTCTGGAGAACCTCTTTCCAAAACCTTTCAACAGTATAACATTTCCAAAACATGAACCTCTTTTTAGATGAGCATTTCTGCCCAATCCACCACCACCTATTGGCAGTTCATGAGACTGCATGTTTTCAACTGAGATAGATTCAGTGAGACATTGTTGGAGATAGACTGAGCTCTTCTCAAGAACTCACATCTTAGATCCATAACCCAGCCCCTTTTCAGAGCAGGAAAATGCAACAATTCCTTATTAATAACATGTGAATTCTTTATACATATTCTTTTGTATTTTGACTGACAAAAATCTCATGAACATGAATCCAAAAGGAGGTGTGTTCTGTTCTTCTGCATGTGTGCTGTTGTCAGGGTTTGTTGAAGTAACTTCTGTATTTGTTGTGTCTTTATGCAGGTATTCCTACACTGATTGCAGGGGTTTGTGGGATTTCAGGTGTTTACGGCAAATACACTTTGAAAATAATTGATGCCACCAACCCCAATACAACATCACAGATGTAAGAAACCAAGATTTTGTGATATTAAATATTTAACCACGCGGGAGGTTGGAAGCAACACGTTTTTATTCTCAACACGTTATTTGGAAATAATTGATTTTCTTTTTTTATTAACTTGCAGATGCTGGATGAGCAGCCAGTTCCCACAGATGCCTTTAGTCAGCTACGTCACTACCATGGCCTTCCCTTGCCTGGTTATACTGTGTAATTTCTGCATGCTGGGGTTGGTGGTGTTTAAGCTGTGGAGGCTGAGGGCGGGCGGAGGCAGCAGTGGCTGGAAGAAGATGCACAGAGAGAAAGGGATTAGGTTATGGAAGGACTGTGCCACGGTGCTGGGCCTCAGCTGTGTGCTGGGCTTACCCTGGGGGTTAGCTGGGACCACCTACATCTCCCTCTCTGGGATCTACCTGTTCACCATACTAAACTCCTTGCAGGGTCAGTATTTGCAGATCTTCATATAAAGTATCCATTGTGCTTTTAACAGTATATTAAGCCTTTTCTTTCTCCTTCTCAGGTTTGTTTATGTTCCTATGGTCCGTAGCTTTGACCTGCAAGCCTCGAACTGATGATAACTCCTCAAGCAAAGACCCTTCCTCTCAGAAAGTGATGACTACCAGTTTCAATAACTGATATTTACAGCTCTGTTCATCTTCTGGCCCATCTCCCAGCTACCTTTTTTATCTAAAGCCCTGGAGTGAGTAGTCTATGCCCAGCTGCAGTCTTTCTTAACCACGCATGGCATTCATGAAAAGTTTCAGTCTGGCTTCAAACCCATGCACAGCACTGAAACAGCCCTTTTAAGAGTTTTGAATGATCTGCATCACAGGCTCTGCCCTTGCATGGTTCAGGTCCTACCTGACAGACTGTAGCTTCTCAGTGCAGCTAGGTGCCTTCTCCTCTGCCAAGCCCCTCTTACCTGTGGGGTTCCCCAAGGCTCGATTCTGGGCCCCATCGTTTTTCTACTGCTCCTAGGTTCAATTCTCACAAAACAATATTTTTTGGACCCCAACCTCCCCGGTTGAAATTCTGGGCTCCCTCAACAAAGACATCCTCCCCTCTGTCATGAACCTTGGAGTGACCTTCAATAGCGCTTTTACATTTGATAAGCAGGTTAGCACCGTAGTCAAGACCTGCATTTTTTAAATACGACTATTGGCCAAGAGCAAGTCGTTTTTATCTTTTAAAGACCTAGAAAGAGTGATTAATGCCTTTGTTACCTCGAGACTGGATTACTGCAACGCTCTGTATGTGGGTATGGACCAGGCGTCAATTAGACGCCTGTAGCTAGTCCAAAACGCAGCTGCACGTCTTCTCACTGGCCATAAAAAGCGTGACCACATCACCCCAATTCTGGCCTCACGACACTGGCTTCCAATTCGGTTCAGAATTTATTTTAAACTTATTTTATTTGTTTTCAAACCCCTAAATGGGCTGGCTCCGGCTTATTTAGCAGAACTCATCCATCGCTACACCCCAGCCAAGACCAGGCTCAAAACCAGAGGGCACCGAGCCTTCGCAGCAGCTGGCCCTAGGCTCTGGAACACTCTACCCCTCCATGTGAGGACGGCCCACTAGGCACTAGGGGTTTTTAAATCGACACTTAAGACTCACTTCGTCTCTCTGGCCTTCTAGTCAGAGCGGAGCACGACTCCTGACGTTTCCCTGTGTTTGATTTTTATTTATTTTTGCTGTTGTAATTTATTGTCTTCTGTTTGCTATTGTAGTAGCAAGTGTTTTTATTGCATGTACAGCACTTTGGCTCGCCCAAAAATCTTTTTAAAATGTGCTATATAAATAAAACTTGATTTGATTTGAAAATGTATTATTGCCTATAGATGTTATAACTCTCTATACATATGCAGTTCAAAGATAACTGACAATATCTTATCAGTCGTGCAAATGAATCAGATTAAGATTGCATTGAGAAATATGCATAATGAATAATAACTCATTGTAATTATATCACTGCTGAATAAAAAATACTCTTATTGTCTTAAATGCAAAAGTGAGCATGTCATGTTCAGGAAGACAACTTGCCAGTGCCTAGGCATTATAAGACAACGCGTTTTCTGTGGATAGATGTTTCTTCTCATTTTCTTTTAAGTCATATTTGCTTATTTTTGGAAATATTAGTTTATTCAGTTATTGCATAGGGAATTTTGCTTGTTAAAGTTGATTTAAAAGACACAGTTATATAAGTTTACCGGCCAGAGAGCAGTTAAATAAAGGTAGATATTGCACTGTTATAAGCTCCATTTTGACTCTGTGGCTCTCTGTTTCTTGTAAGGTTAGCATTGCTATTGGTCAATGGTTCAAAGTTTACCCAAGCTGTTGTAGGTTTCATTTGAATCTGCAAAACAGATGTCAAAGGCCATAACACAGTCATTAGCTTAGCGCCCCCCCGACCCGTCCCTAACACTCCATGTTTGCAGGTTTAAATGTGTGTTTCCTCCTGTGTGTGTACAGGTCTTGCCTATAGGTTCATTTGTTTTGTGTAAAATCATTGTGTTCTTTGTTTTGTGAAATGTCAGTGTTTGTCAGGTTGTTTGCTTTTGTCTTTTTGTTCAGTCATGTGATGAGATTTCTGCTCTGTTGGTGTTACTAATGTGGCTTTGCAATTCAGGGCAGCTTAACCTCAGGGCTGAAAAATATACTGATTGGCCTGGAGGTGTTTGCGAGCTTTAAAAAGTTTTTTTTTTAAACAGGATACAAAATACCTCAGACAGCTCTTGCAGGAACACCTACAAATGCACTAAAAACAAAGGCAATGTGGATGTTACAGTTACAGATTAGCGCCATCTGATGGCTATCCAAGGTTTATAAAACATGGAAACAACAGTGGTTGTTACATAGGAAATACAAACCCATAAACTAAAACCCTAAATGAAAACAAAAATATTCCATATAAAAAATACCATCGAAAAAGTAATATAAAAACAAACACACTTGTAAATAACTTGTAGCACTTTCTATAAAGAGCAAGTCTATATTGCATTATATTTTAGAGTGAATTAAAATTAATTAACTGCATAAAACCTGTTGACTCTAAAGACAAATAAGGCTTTCTGATGCATTTTATCAAGAGTCAGGCACAATGGCGCGTTCACACCGCAGTACTTTTCCCACTTTAGTTCAGATATAGTTCCGAAATGTCGCGTTCACACCAAAAAGAGCCGGAAATAAAATTGGTTAATGAGTGTCACTACCCGATCTGCAGCTCTGCCCGATCTGCAGTGCGCATGTGCGAGATGGTCCGCCATATTGGACAACTCTGTACGGCATCCCAAGTAGGACAACATTGACACAGTGGCTTTTGGCAAAGCTCAAAAGGAAAACTCGAGAGAGATGAGCTATTGTTATTACAACGTGACTTCACTATTATTTAACAACTCTTTTTATTGGGTTCTTTTATTTGGGGTTAAGTACATTGTCAGAATAAATGAGAAATAAATGTAACTTCTGATATGCCATACATTTTTGCACACATTCACAGTAAATATGTATTCAGTATGATATCTGTCTGACAGAAGTTAAATCCATTTCTCACTTATTCTGACAATGTACTTAACCCCAAATAAAAGAACCCAATAAAAAGAGTTGTTAAATAATAGTGAAGTCACGTTGTAATAACAATAACTCACCTCTTGTTTTATTTTTCAGCTTTGCCAAAAGCCACTGTGTCAATGTTGTCCTACTTGGGTTGCCGTCTGGAGTTGTCCAATATGGCGGACCATTTCGCACATGGGCACTGCAGATCGGGCAGAGCTGCAGATCGGGTAGTGACAATGAGAACCCAGCAGCTTCTACTGAAGCCAGTCCCCAACTCCGGGGACTTCGGGTGGCAGTATGCGCCGTGAAGTTGTTTGCGGCCTGCCAGTAAACCCAAAGCAGAAGAAGAAAAAGTGACGTCAGTGGCTTCATTTGCCTAATCCTCCCCCAGGGACTTATTCCGGTGTGAACGCGATCTGTTCTTAGTTCATGAGAACTAAAGAGTTCTCATGAACTAAATTAATTCTGATGAACTTTTGTGGGAAAAGTACTGCGGTGTGAAAGCGCCTAATAGTGACTTAAATGTAGAAGTTGACTGATTGGGCTTAGTTATAATACATCATGACTACCTTCACTCACCTATACGCACGTCAACAATCAACTTAACTATTAAAGACTCATAGGATGCTTTAATATTGCATGCAATATCATAAGTTATCATTGTTATGTACAGCTAATTACATATTGATGCATCTAATGCATCTAATTATGCATATAATAAGGCATTCTTCATCACAACGTGTCATTGTTGGTGGCGTAGAGTGTTATGCATTCACATTCTTTATTTTTAATTTGCTCCATAAAATGTCAATAAAAAGTGTAAAACACCACTTCACTTATGATACAGCATCTAGAACAGGGGTGTCCAAACTACGGCCCGGGGGCCAAATGCGGCCCGCGGTCCATTTTTAATCGGTCCTCAGGAAAAGTAATAATTATAATGAAATATGGCCCACAAATGAAACTTGTGCTCGTCATATATTGTACTGATTAAATATATATGTACATATATCACCGAATTCATGTATGCCCACTTTTCAAATAAATTCAATCAATTAAAGTTAGAAACATTTTCAAACTAATCTTAGTTCATTACGTTCCCTACTGGGCTAGGGGAACCAAAGGGAAGCAACACAACCAGAGTGGGATTGATAATAATTATAAGTGGCTTTATTATAAACCAGTGTAAAACAAAATGGCAGACAAAGCCTGCCTGATACAAACAAAAGGGCAAACGGTGCCGACTTAACTATGGACAAACAAAAGACGACTCCAAAAGGGAGTTTGGCAGCTCATACAGAGTAACAATTAAATAAAAGGGAAAACAAAACCCTCACGTTAAACGTGGTACAAGTGTAAATGAAAAGGCTGTTCAAAAACACAGCTGCTGCTGGTCAACAGGCGCTAAACTAACCTGGATCTAAGCTAACACACTTCACTAAACACAGAACACTTAACACCCTGCTAAGCAGTAGGCCTATAACAAACACAGAGGATTCACAGCAAGAGGCTAGAGGCGTCTGTCTCACAACACAGAGCCTCCAGAGTGATAGTTGTCATCCGGCTTTGTAACCATCTGCAGCAGGTGTGCGCCGGCTGTGCGCTGCGATTGGAGCGCGTCCGGCCCGGCATGCTCCAATCACCATCTTCAGGAGGCGGACCAGGAAATGGGCAGCCAATGTTGTCAGGGCTACCGCACATATCATTTACATGTCCTACACACCCCCCTGAACACTCACAGACAGATGACTGAGCAGATAGAAAACAGAGTCCGTAACAGTTCACATGAAAATCCTAATCACTTATTTGCATGACAAATCTTTTTATAAGCAATCTGAAGCTTCTGTTTTAAGCCATGAGCTGCAAAGTAAACTAGAAAATGCAATTCCTGAATAAATTGCTAGTGGGAATGCTTTATGCTGAAAAGCTGACGCTAAACTGCTATGCTGAAATGTAATGTGTAAGAAGAAAGTGAAGAATTTAGATTGAGATGATGCATGAACACTGGGGGCTTGAATGTGTGATGAGAGAAGAAAATAAAGTAAAAAGGCTTGGAAAAGCAGCAGAATATTTGAACTGCAAACTTTTGAACTAACTTGATGCCAACGGCATTTGATGACATCCCATAATACGCTTAGATGCATTGATGGCTGCATCGTTACCAAACCTGTGAAGTTTTGGGCCATTTGGAGCATTTTCACTGAAGTTATGAGAAAACCGTGTTTCATGGTTAGCATTGTGTTGCCATGGCAACAACATTTTGAAGAAATCTCAAAACTGTCTCGTAGATGTCTTCACGGCTGGACTGATAGCACACATGTGAAGTTTGAGCACTTTTTGAAGATTTTCATAGGCGTTACGACAACATCGTGTTTTATGGCGAGGGATGCGTTTCCATGGACACAGCATATGGTGAGATGTCAGATTTGACGTAGAGCTGTTGAGGCATGGAGAGGTGAAATACAGGTGAAGATTGTGGGACGATCGGACCGTGTCCATTGGAGCTACAGCGACATTGTGTTTTATGGCGAGGGATGCGTTTCCATGGCAACAGCCTATGGTGAGATCTCAGATTTGGCGTAATACACTTTTTGTTATATTCCATGGAATGCTCTTAAGATCCCGATAGCCAGGGGCGTCGCCTGGACCTGAAAACATTCGGGACTTAGCCCACAGTGGCGGCGGCCGCGGCGCTACAGTGGAATTTTCTACTGCAACACTCCCCACACGCACACACAGTACACCCGCGACTGTTACAATGAAGGCTCTATAATCAGCTCACGGCATATAGGCAGGGGTAAAGTGCTATTTTTTATGAGTGGGGGGCGGACCTCACCTCCTCTAGGGGGGTCCGGGAAGATTTGTTTTTAAATATTGAAGTTAAAAGCACCAATCTGGTGCACTTTGAGAGCAACATGAGAGATTACATTACATGGTACTTGTTAGAGGCTTTTATCCAAAGCGACTTACATACTCAATACTGTGGGCAATACCCACAGGAGCAATTTGGGGTGAAGTGTCTCAGGGACACAACGACATGCTGACAGCAGTGGGGTTTGAACCTGTGACCCCTCTGATCTGAACACCAAGGTTCTATCCACTGTGCCACACGCCTCCCCAATCTATGATCTATGGATATATCTCTCAACACCCATATGAAACAGAACTGTAAACAGATTTTATTTTTCTTTATGGATATTTTACAAATCACTCCGCTTTTAAACTCTATTCTTGTTTTACTGTATTTCATAACTGTTTTTCCTTTATGCTCTTATTTTTTTTTATAACTATAACAGGGCTGCGAACACTCATTTGTAAAATATCCATAAAGAAAAAGAAAATCTGTTTACAGTTCTGTTTCATATGGGTGTTGAGAGATGTATCCATAAATTCATTTTGCTCTCAAAATGCACCAGGTTGATGCATTTAACTTCCATCCATCCATCTTCTCATCTGTTGCAATCATCTGTTGCATTTAACTCTATATTAGATTCTGTTGGTTTCTGTCAGAGTGTAAATAAACCAACCCACTGCTATAATCACACTCTCGACCTTGTTCTGACTTATGGTATTGAAATTGAGCAACTATTAGTCGAACCGCATAATCCTGCTTTATCCGACCATTTCTTAGTAACTTTTGAAGTACTGTTACGAGACTACAAAGCATTAGTCAAAAGCTCCTGCAGCAGAAACCTATCTGTTAGTGCTATAGCCAAATTTAAGGAAGAGATTCCACCAATACTTAACTCGATAGCATGTCTGCATGTAAGGGAGGAAACTTATACAAAATGTACACCACCCCAAATTGATCATGTTGTTGATAGTGCTACAGATGCGCTGCGAATAAAATTAGACTCTGTTGCTCCTTTGAAAAAGAAGAAAATAAAACAACATAGATTAGCTCCATGGCATAATGCCGAAACCCGCAAAATAAAGCAAAAGTCGAGACAACTTGAAAGGATATGGCGTTCCACTAAACTTGAAGAATCTCGTTTAATTTGGCATATTACTCTCAATGAATATAAGAAAGCACTGCGTAAAGCGAGAGCAGCCTACTACTCTTCATTAATAGATGAGAATAAGAATAATGCAAGATTTCTTTTCAGCACTGTAGCCAGGCTGACAGAGAGCCACAGCTCGATTGAGCCTTCTATTCCCATAGCACTCAGTAGCAATGATTTTATGTGCTTTTTTAACGATAAAATTGTTACTCTTAGAAACAAAATTAATGACCTCTTGCCTTTGACCAGTATAGTGTTATCAACAGCTCCCGGAAACGTAAGTTCTAATATTACACTAGATAGTAAACTAGAATGCTTTTCAGCCATAAACCTTGAACAATTCAATTCAATGATTCTCTCTTCTAAACCATCAACGTGCATGTTAGAACCAATTCCAACTAAGCTGTTGAAGGAAGTTTTTCCATTAATTAGCACTTCTTTATTAAATATTATGAATATGTATTTATTATCAGGCTATGTTCCACAATCATTCAAAGTAGCAGTGATAAAACCACTTCTTAAAAAGCACAACCTCGATCCAGAGGTTTTAGCCAACTATAGACCTATTTCTAATCTTCCGTTCCTCTCAAAAATTCTTGAGAAAGCGGTCGCAAACAGCTGTGTGATTACTTAAAAAACAATGATTTATTTGAAGATGTTCAGTCTGGCTTTAGATCACATCATAGCACAGAGACAGCTCTGGTTAAAGTCACAAATGACATTCTAATAGCCTCAGACAAGGGACTTGTCTCTATTCTTGTCTTGCTCGATCTCAGTGCTGCATTTGATACTATCGACCATGCTATCCTATTGCAAAGACTAGAGCACTTAGTTGGCATACAGGGAACTGCTTTAGACTGGTTTAGGTCCTATCTATCTGAACGCTCTCAGTTTGTACGTGTTAACGATGAATCTTCCACGCAAACCAAAGTTAGCCATGGAGTGCCATAGGGCTCAGTGCTCGGACCTATTTTGTTCACATTATATATGCTTCCGTTAAGCAATATTATAAGGAATCATTCTGTAAACTTTCATTGTTATGCGGATGATACTCAACTATATTTATCAATCAAGCCTGATGAAATTAATCATCTAAATAGAATTCAAGACTGCCTTAAGGACTTAAAAACGTGGATGACCTTACATTTTTTGATGTTAAACACGACCAAAACTGAAGTTATTGTACTTGGCCCCAAGAATCTACGAAACAAATTATCTAAGGATATACTAGTTATGGATGGCATTAATTTGGCCTCCAGTGAGACTGTAAGGAATCTTGGTGTTATATTTGATCAGGATTTATCCTTTAACGCCCACATAAAATCAATTCCAAGGACCGCCTACTTCCATCTACGTAACATTGCAAAAATCAGGCATATCTTGCCTCAAAACGATGCAGAGAAACTAGTCCATGCATTTGTTACTTCAAGGCTGGATTATTGTAACTCCTTATTATCAGGGTGTACCAAGAAGTCAGTCAAGTCGCTTCAGCTGATTCAAAATGCTGCAGCTCGTGTACTAACCAGAGTTAGGAAAAGGGACCACATTACTCCTGTTCTGGCTGCCTTACACTGGCTCCCTATAGAACACAGGATATCATTTAAAATTATTCTTCTCGCCTACAAAGCCCTTAATAGGCAGGCGCCATCTTACCTTAAATAACTCATTATACCCTACTGTCCTATTAGGGCATTGCGTTCCAAGAATGCAGGGTTGTTGGTTGTTCCTAGAGTCTCTAAAAGTACAATGGGAGCCAGAGCCTTTTCTTATCAAGCTCCACATTTGTGGAATCAGCTTCCAGTTTGTGTTCGGGCGGCAGACACCCTATCCGATTTTAAGAGTGCGCTTAAGACCTTCCTTTTTGATAAAGCTTATAGTTAGGGCTGATTAGATTCAGCCCCTAGTTTTGCTGATATAGGCTTAGTTTGTCGGGGGACATCTTACTTCTTCCTTCTCTCTGTCTATACCTGTGTACTCTCATGTTCCGATGAACCCAGCTTCCCCAAATTTCTTTCTTTTTGGTGTCTATATTCGCCGGGATCCGGAGACATGGATGATCCTGCGGTCCTGTGTCCTGGATCGCAAGCCCTGGATCTTGAGTCGTGGCTGTGGTCCTGGATCATAGGTCCTGGATGGATATCCTCGTGGATTCATCTTCCTATTATACACACATGCATTTCCAAACATTTGGACTACCTATGTTGCAAATGTATTATCTTTTCAATTTACACACGGCATCTATTGCACGTCTGTCCGTCCTGGGAGAGGGATCCCTCCTCTGTTGCTCTCCCTGAGGTTTCTCCCATTTTTCCCTTTAAACTGTGGGTTTTCTTCTGAAGTTTTTCCTTGTACGATGTGAGGGTCTAAGGACAGAGGGTGTCGTATTGTCATACTGATATTTTGTACAAACTGTAAAGTCCACTGAGACAAATGTAACATTTGTGATATTGGGCTATATAAATAAACATTGATTGATTGATTGAAGACCACTGAGACAAATGTAACATTTGTGATATTGGGCTATATAAATAAACATTGATTGATTGATTGATTATCCCGCTTATCCGTGGTCGGGTCGCAGGGGTAGCAGTTCCAGCAGAGAGCCCCACACTTTCTTTTCCCTGGCCACATCAACCAGCTCTGACTGGGGGATCCCAAGGCGCTCCCAGGCCAGCGAAGATATATAATCCCTCCACCTGGTCCTAAGTCTACCCCTTGGTCTCTTCCCAGCTGGACGTGCCTGAACACCTCCATAAGCGCCCAGGTGGCATCCTAACTAGGTGCCCGAACCACCTCAACTGGCTCCTTCAATATTTAAAAAAAAAATCTTCCCTAGAGGAGGTGAGGACACCCCCCCACTTATAAAATAGCACTTTACCTCTGCTTACAGCGATATGCCATGTTATATGGTGTGAGCTGATTATCGAGCCTTCATTAGAGTCGCAGGTACACTGTGTATGTGCGTATTCCACTGTAGCGCCCGGTACATTAATGGGAAACCCCAGTTTGTACATGTTCAATACATTTGTAACACTGTACACATGAAGTCTTCTTTTTTCGTTTCACCAAAAAAAAATCTCATTCCAAGCTGAACTCAAATGTTGGCAGCCCTGACTATAATGATCATATGAAGCCATATGTGATCATATGTGCCGCGGAAATAATATTTTGAATAATTTGTGACCAAACCGTTTGAGACCCACTGAGATAGCTTAGACTAAAGTTAACTATCTAAACACTCAGAGAGTCCTTTAGCTCACCTGAGCCTCTCAGTCTGAGAGGAGAGGATCTCCTCCAGCTTGTTGTGGAACAAACAGCTCCTTATGTCCGTTAGTACAGCTAGCTAACCAGATGCTAACCAGATGCTCCCCCTCTCTCCCTCTCCCTCTCTCTCTCCCTCTCTCCCTCCCTCTCTCTCTCTATCACACTAAATGCGCTATCGCCACACACACACAGAGCCGAGCTTGAATGACACAAGCACACGTTTATTTCCATGCAACTCTCTGATTGGTCTGGTGTCTTGCCTCTGTTGCATTCACTGAACACGGGAAATTACATTCCTGCCATCCTCTCTAGTGCAGTGGTTCCCAACCTGGGCAATACATGATTTTCACTAAAAGCCTTGTCTCTACATTACAATAAAATATAAAAAATAATTGATAATGAATTTTTATAAAAATTCAAGTTAGTAGCTATTAAAGGCATAAAAAGACAGAAATGTATAATTCTTTCTTTAATAGAAATGTTTCTTCTGCCCGTAAAGTGTCCAAACCGGGCTTGTCTGGATAAGCGCATTTTTAAAACATAGTCATTGTCCATGCCGGTTTCAGTTGGATTATTTGTCACAGTTGCTCCGACCAGATCGGTCTCCTCCATTTTGTAGATTATTTACGACTTTTGAATCCACATAAACACATCGGCAAAATCCGGCTTAATTTGAGCATGTGTTTTAAACAGTTTAATCCCTTTGTGAATTATTTCCACTTGCGCCGTCCTTTAATTTCTTCATACAGCGGGAATCCAAATGAATCAATCCTGAGTCCAATAACCATCAAAGTCACTCCAATAGTGCTCCTTAATTACGCTTTCATCCTCCTTTAACAAAATACTTCACATTCAACCAGTTTGTGACAGTAGTTGTAGCATTTTTGAGACTTTTAAAGTTTAATTACCGCTGTTGCGCCCCCCCCCCCCCTTGTGTGTGTGGGGGGGGGGGGGGGGCGCTGCACTAGGCCCTGCTCTAGTGTCATGATGAGGTTCACGTAAAGCACGGTTAATGTATTATATATTATTGAGGGACAATTGTCCGGGGCTACAGAAAAAACATTCGGGGCTAAAGCCCCGAATGCCCAGGCCAGGCGACGCCACTGCCGATAGCAATGAATATCTTAAGTGCTTTGACAAAAAATCCATAAAAAAATGTCATCTGTGGAAGTACTGTAAAAAGCACGACCAATCATCTGAGCCGCCCGGCTAATATAACTGGATGGCCTACCTGCCTGTCAGCCTTCCATCTGTGCACAAACTTATCTCGTGCCCTCATTGGTCATGTGCGCGTTCGTGTGTGTTGGAGGAGGGGCTCTGTAAGGAAGTGGCAGATTTTTTCCAGGCTGTAGAAGCTTCTCAATACTCACATTTCCACTCCTCAACTCCTCGACTGCTCGGTCCTCCGGTAGTGACCCGGAAATTAATTTCAGCGCGCCATGGAAGGACATCTCATTTCTCTAAATGCACACAGAGGACCGAGGATCCAGCCTGTCCTCCTACAAAAAACGACCAAATAGGTCGATTGTTGAAGCACCTTAGATTACGACCCATAGTCACGTTAAACCCCGAGCCTGTTTTTCAGGTTTCAGGCTCGAAAATGACATTCCCAGAACAAATGTCCATATCTTCCCTTCTAAAAGGGTTAAATTAATAATCTTTTTTCTCAAAGTAATGATAAACCTGTGAGTTGGATGTAGAAAAGTCAGATTCAATATAGATGTTTTTTATTTTAAAGAAAATTCAGATGGAACATGGTAAAAAACTGTAAATTATAGTGTCCGTCCAAAAAATATTTTGTACTTATAGTGAAAACTAACCTTGGATGAGGGGTTAGTAGACTAAAAGCTTTAGGAATCCAAAGTACAACATATAATAAGTACCCTGTATCAAGATTGATGCAAAATAAGTGATATTTGACCTTTTTAGACAGATTTAGCGAAAAAAAACCTCTTCTGGGGGCATTTGGGTGGATTTTCCATATCTCTGGCCCCCCTTGCTGGATTTTGACATGTGACATCTCTTTCTGACCGTTAGAGCCAATGGAATCGAGGGGAACTCCCACATAGTCCTTATTTGGTAATGTGTGTGTGTGAGACTGCCGCATAGCCTAGACCGGAAGCAGCAGCCACTCTGGTAGCTACCATTAGCAGCTAACATTTCCGCTCTCCGATTTTTACATAAAAATGGAATTATGGATCATAAATTAAATCATTTTTTTATACAGAGATGTTATAAACCTATGGATTAACCGATTCATTCGCGTTTTCTCTCGTTTTAATGCCATTGAACACGTATTTTGATCAGATTGACAGCTACGGTGAGACGATCTCCCTAGAAGCTCCGTAAAGGTACGTGTTGTGATGTCTGTATTTGCTTCCCCTGTCGCGAGTCCGGATCACTCAGTGATGATACTATATACCTAAATAATCTGTGGAACCTCAGCTTTAATCGGATATCTTGTATGTGCAGTTACGATAAGTAATAAGGGTACTTTTATCTTGAGTTCTGTGCCAATGTCCGTTAGCATTTTTCGCTCAGGGGTCATTTAGATGCTTCTTATGAGACTTGTGTTTTGTTTTGGTAAAAATGGTTTGTATCGTCAGTTAGCTGAGATTATTTCCGTTAATCTGGTATAACACATTAATAGGTTCTTAAATATTAAGATCCCCTGAGACACAGTGTCGTGAAAAAAAAACCAGGGTCCGCGCCGACGGGGACCTTGGACCTTGTTTAACAGGTTAAAGTGTAGCACCTCTAGTGGTCGTGTAAGAAACAACATGCTCCCGTTTATTCACGAATAACCCTCTCTGAAAAATCCTAAATTGTAGAATAGTTTGGCCATTAAAATGCTTTTTGATTCGATTTCTAGCGAGAAGTGTATATTGTACTCTTAGAATCCACGTCCAGTGGATGTGTAGGATCTATAGTTTGATGGATATTACGAAGATTATTTGAGGTCTCGCCAGGATAACGTGTATATGCGGCTTCCATGTAAAGTTAGCGTGGGTGAAAACAGTGTTTCCGGTCTCGAAGTTTTCATAATAAAACCGAATATATTCCCCTCACTGTCAAATGAGTACACAGTGATATCTGCATTACTCATCCACTAAAAAACATCAGTTTATCCTTGTTAATTACAGAATATTGATTGGTTTAAATTGTGTACAATGCTTTTGTGTTTTTAACCTTCGATTCAGAGAAACAAATAGTATTTTAGGAGTTTAGACACTACAGTTTCCGAAGACACTACACTACCCAGAATCCCCAGCTATCGTTTTGGACTACAACATCCACCTTGCTTTACAAACCCTGTGATTAGTCATCAAGCCCTGTGATTGGATGTTGGAGTGGCAGTGCGACAAGGTTACGCTGAGCGTCAACAGCTCTTTGAAATGGAATGGAACCACGGCAGACTTTCCGAAACTGGAACTGGAACTTTCCCCAGAACTACACATGCTGGCTATTGTGTGTTTCGCAACATATTATATGGCACGTCTCTTTATAAGACGTTTTCGTATTCCCCACAATTAGAAGTTGCCAGTATTAAACTGTGTACACCCTGGAGGTTTAGGGGATACGAAACACAGTGGTATTTATTAAAATTTAAAACATATAATTAATAAATGGGTGAATTAATATACCCACATGACACCTAAGGTCAGAAGAGCTTTATTTAACAGCTGGTCTTATGTCTGTGACCCCTCCTGTTGTTCATTGATAAGTCTGAAGCATGCACTTGTCAAGGTTCAGAGGCAAATTTTGCAAATATGGCAGTAGCCATCGATCATCTTAAGATAAGATAAGATATACTTTATTGATCCCAAGTTGGGAAATGTTTTTGTTACAGCAGCATACTACTTTGTTCTACTCCACTACAATTCAGAGGTTAACCTGGTATTTTTACTCCACTACATGTATTTGAGTTACTTTGCAGATTCTGATTAATGATGTGAAATATAAACAACCCTTAAATCAGACTTGAGTTACACCTGAGTCAAATTCAGGGAAGGTGATTACAAGTGCCAAAATAAACTATGCAATATATTGGACGTTAAGTACTTTGTCAGACTTCATATTTATCTGTGGATAACCCCAACGTTTTCTTCTTATTCAAAAGAAGACCTTAACTTAAAGTGATCTTTAATGTGTAAATAAAGCCTAGTTGGTCTGTTTTGCACATCCTCCTGTTAATATCTTTGGACGTCCTGCACTAAACTGTTTTATTGTAGAGATCACTACAGTATCTTCTTGATATTTTCAATTTTGTATGTAGGTTACTCTTAATATTTAAATGTTTTCATCAAATAAAATGTATTCAACAACAAAATTCAATAACGTGCTTTAACCACTAGGCGGTGCGGGTTAAAAAACCAGTGGTGTCGTTAATAAAACATAATAATATCAAACATAATATGACTATTAACTTTATTGTGAAATTAAAACAGAACGGTAAAGGAAAATACAGTTTCAGTCTCTCGATTTGAAGCTTATGCATTGTACCATGAACCTACCTGTAACAGTTGGAAGAGTTGGAAAGGTAATTAATTAATTAATTAATTAAAATGTCGAACTCAGACTTCATTTTCAGGACGTTTCGCCAGGGATTTAGAGCTAGCCTATATTTGTTTAACCACCCGATTTGCAAAACAGGAGAGTGTGTGCACCAGACTGCCTTGATCTATGTATTCATGTCTGTGACACTCCCAGTATCTGCTGCCCACAGCTGTTTTATTAGAAGGAAAACCTCCTTCACTTCATAAAATCTCTGCAGCACCAGGAGGCAGCGGGAGGGTTAACTCAGCCTCTGAGAAGAGGAGCGCGCAGCGCCTTTCACGCACCGCCTTCACTGTGTTTACCTTCAGAATCATTAGAAAGGCTAAGAGCGACCGCAGGCTGATGTGTTTTAACTACACACACACGATTTAAATGCAGACTTCTGTTCCTCCATGTTTCGTTGTTATCGTTTCACTGAGCGGACCCGCCCCTTTTTTTTCAAACGCTCCCTTTTTTGGTCCATCTGCGGCGGTAATAGGTTTTGTGCGCTGTGATGATTCGGCTGTACCTTTAGTAATGAATATTAACTGTTCATTTGATCATTGGTTTTATTATGAAAACGTCGAGACCGGAAATACTGTTTTCAACCTGTAACTTTACATGGAGGATGCCGCATCCCTCAAATCATCTTCGTAATATTTATCAAACTATAGATCCTACATATCAACTGGACGTGGATTCTAAAAGTACAATACACTTCTCGCTAGAAATCTAATCAAAAAGCGTTTTAATGGCCAAACTATCCTACAATTTAGGATTTTACAGAGAGGGTTATTTGTGAATAAACGACTGTAACGTTTGCATTCAACGGGAGCAGGACGTATTAAGCGCTTGAACAAACGACATATTTGGTCGTAATAATTGGTTTTGAACAATCTGCATATTTGGTCGTATGAGTTGGAGGACTTGTTGCAGCATCGAGCGTCGAGGAGGCTCTCTGGAGGAGCTCTAACCGAGGATACACTGATGGTTCCTCCACGGGTCCTCCGCTCGCATCTCCTGTGGGCGGGACTAAGTCTCGAGGATAGGAGTCGAGGAGGGGAAATTTAAGAATTGAGAAGCCTCTTGTGTATTTTCAAATTCTAGCGCACTCGAGCTGGTTTCTCCAAAATTACCTGCCCCACCTTTAATTGACCAAAAAATATGAACAGTTGGAAGATTGAAAATGGGATTATAATTAGGATTATTTGTAGGTAATTGAAAAGTAGAATCATTTAGAAAGATAATAATAATAATACATTATATTTCTATAGCGCTTTTCTTGAAGAGGGGGGGGGGCTTATGGATACAGAGTTGAAGAGGTGGGTTTTGAGGCGGGACTGGAACAGGGTGAGGGACTCAGACTCACGGAGGTCTTGGGGGAGGGAGTTCCAGAGCTTCGGGGCTGCCACAGAGAAGGCTCTATCCCCGAAGCTCCGGAGTTTGGCCTTGGGGATTGAAAGCAAACCGGCTGAGGTGGATCTGAGGGACCGGGGTGGTTGGTAGAGGATGAGGAGGTCAGTGAGGTAGGGGGGGGGGAGGGGCAGATGGTGGAGGGCTTTGTAAGTGAGGACAAGGAGTTTGTAATGGATGCGGTGTGAAACGGGAGCCAGTGGAGTTCTTTGAGGAGCGATGTGATGCCATGATTTGGTGAGGAGTCTGGCGACTGCGTTCTGGACACGCTGGAGTCTATTGAGGGATGTAGTGCTGATGCCGTAGAGGAGTGAGTTGCAATAGTCAAGATGTGACCATTGAAGTTTCTATTTTAGAAAAGCTGACACTGTAGTGCATCGCTGGTTTTAAAAGGGATTTATAAGAGTCATGTTTAAAGATGTGCAATACTTAAAACGTTTATAAAGATCCTCTGAGTGTGTGTCATTAGTTAGCTGATAAAATGTTAGGGATAAATACCTTGACATATTGACTATACAAGAGCTTGAATCAAACAAGCAACCTTGTATTTGAAAGATTAACTCACATAGCAACAGTCGCACCTGGTATATAAGTGGTGTGGCTGAGTACTTTAAAGGGTTCATGAATAGAGGGGACTTGAATGTGAAATAAGAACAAGAAAATAAAAGTCTAAATGCATGAAAAAGCAGCAGAATATTTGAATTGAAAACTTTAGAACTAAAAGCATACGTCACCAATAATGTATAAAATAAGGGAACATGTTGAAGTCAGCATGAAGTCTCCATCAGATGGAAAAGAATAGGCTGAGACAGTCTGTTAAACTCCAGGGACCACGTCATTAGTCTGCTGCTCTAATGATGTCAATTGGAGTTATGACATCATCGTGTTCCATGACACAGGTGTTTATATTTGAGCTAACGATGTGTCCAGAGATCAAAGGTTTCCATGGTGATCAGTGAGAGGAGAGCATCTTCATTGTTCTGAATGAGAGATAAACCTGTTACATGTGAACGTTTTGTTGAAGAACCGTAACAGATATCGGTGAAATTTCAAAGCGTGAAGCATGTCAAGGAACTTGAGCATCTGAAGTGTACTTTGTTGTGTACTTTCGGGTTAATAATGTGGCCTTTTTGGCAGATTAACTAAAGATGTGCGGCTGCTGTGGTGCTGTGGTGGCTGAATTGACAATGGGTTTTAATGGAGACATGTTGAAAGTTTTTGTCACTTCATGACCTCAAGAGGCATTTTGTTTAATTTTTTTTACTTAATTTTTTTTATCTTTCAAGCTACGAGATGTTTTCCTACGTTTGTCATGAAAAATGATGTCTCAGGAATGTAGGGTTTGGGAATTATGGCAGGTTTAAAAGAAAATATGAAGGATCTGCCCTCCAAGCTGTGACATCACACACTCTAAAATCTGAAGAAGGCCTCTTTACCAAGGTCTGAACAATGTTTAATATCTCTAAAAGTACGAATCAGATTTAAAAGTTGTGTTAGACGAATAATGTCAGAAAGATGTGTGACATTTTAAAGTTGGAATGAGGTTTCTGAGTGAAAGTATGATGGAGCAGTTAGCAGTTGAAGAAGGAGCAGTTAGCAGTTGAAGACGCATGCAGATTGTTGAAGTCTGAAAAGTTCTCCATTGACTTCCATGTTAAAAATGGGATGTATTATGGGATGTATCTCTGGAATTATGAATGTTATGAATGATAAAAGTAATAGCCATTGATTCCCGACTGAGCTGAACGTGTTGATGTTTAAACGGAGTTTCTGCGATGTTCAATGTGGGAGAAGAAGCAGCGCAAAATAACCCGGCGGAATAATAAAGAATTGTGTGCGTAGCATAACAGGTAGTTGGCATTCCAACTGAGAGCTGTGATGAAGGCTGTTGTGTTTCTTACAGCATTTTCAAGTATCAAGCTTAATGTACCTACATTTGATTGATTTTGCTTATTTATAACTTAGCATGGGGTAAAATACCCCACCTCAGCCCTTCTTATATTTTTCTGTATGTGGCCCTCGGTGAAAAAAGTTTGGACACCCTGATCTAGAATTAAAAAAATACTTTCATTGTCTTAGTTTATGTTTTAAATGATTATATAAGGTTATAAGCAGTACACTTTCAGGAAAGCAAATTGGTTTGCAGTCAGTCCATCGCATATTATGGATGTTAAACATTCCTATAAATACAATTGTACTATACAAATAAACCAATATCTTTAATTTCGAGGAATATTTAATATTATTATCCTGATGACGTTTGTGATACCCGGAAATAAAGGCGGGGCTATCCCCTGTTTCTCTCCTCCTCCCTGCCAGACACAAACTCAGACAGAGGGACAACATGGATCCGAACACGACCATCCTGCGAGTCAAGAGGAAAAGGGGGACCGACCCCGCAGATGCGCTGCTGCTGGCATGTAAACGTATCCGGCCGGAGACGTCTCAAAGCTCAGGCGAGACGGTACCGGAGCCGAATGAAGCCGAGGTGGAGAACTCTGTCTTCAAACTCGTGGCGACGGTGGCGACACAGGTGAGAGGCCCGCTGCTACTAGCTAACCTAGCGCTGCAGGCTAACGTCAACGCAGCTGCCGGGGAAACCGAATATAAACGTTAATAAGCGTGTCGGTATAAGCGTTCAGACATAGTACATTTATCTAATACAGGACAAATAATTTAAAAAAGCTACAATGTTGGTACTTGCTGGAAAAACAACGCGCCTTGTAGGCTATGCTATTTGTTGGTAGCATGATACACAGTTAAGGCAGCGCTTAGCATTAGCCTTACATCAGACCCAAATTACATTAGCCTCCTCAACCGTTAGCTCACTTTGTTGATGTTAAACGAAGTTGTGACGTATTTACAGGCCTCGAAAAATGACATGACATCAGTCGAAGCTGTCGTAGTAGAATAATCCATTTGAATACACAATGTCAAACATATATCTCATCCATCACATAAGCTAAGTAACACAGGGCTGCCAACATTTGAGTTCAGCTTGGAGTGATTTTTTTTTTTTGGTGAACCGAAAAAAGAAACGTTCATGTGTACAAATGTATTGAACATGTACAAACTAGGGTTTCCCATGAATGTACCGGGCGCTACAGTGGAATACGCACATACACAGACAGTGTACCCGCGACTCTTACAATGAAGGCTCGATAATCAGCTCTCACAGCATATACAATGGCATATAGGTAGGTGTAAGCAGAGGTGCTGTTTTATAAGTGGGGCGAGGTCCTTACCTCCGGGGGCATGCTCCCCTGGGAAGATTTCTTTTTTAAATATTGAAGTTAAAAGCATCAATCTGGTGCATTTTGAGAGCAAAATTAATTGAAGGATACATCTCTCAACACCCATATGAAACAGAACTGTAAACAGATTCTTTTTCTTTATGGATATTTTACAAATCACTCTCCTTTTAAACTGTATTCTTGTTTTACGGTCATATAGTATTTCATAACTGTTTTTCATTTATTCTCATAAATGGTGACCAAACCGTTTGAGACCCACTGAGATAACTAGACTAAAGTGAACTAAACACAGAGTCCCTTACCTCACTGAGCTGTAGTTCTCTCAGTCTGACAGGACAGAGCTCTCCCTCTCCTTGTTTTAGAAACGGCTTCTAATATCCGTTAGCGCAGCTAGCTAACCAGATGCTAACAACAACAATGCAAATAGTGAGTTTGGTAGAAATACACTGTATAATAGTAAAGTTATTTAAGATGATGCCAGTTATTGAAGATTTACATTATAAATATTCCCCAAAATTATTTAAAAGCATATTCTTCAAAACTCTCTGCTGTAGTATGACACACAGGAGACTATTGATGTGTGTGGTGAGTTTGGTAGCAATATACTGTAATAGTGATTGAATATTATGATTTGATTGTAGTTCGTTACCAACCTTACCACGGTACTTAAGAGACGTCATTTGTGTCTGAATAACGTTGTGTTCATGAGTTATTGATCCGTGAAATCCAAATCTCCCAATATCGTTCCAACTTTACTGAACTAAGCCAGAAGACCGTCTCATTTCGTAGACCGCTCGGTTTGCTGTTCCTTCACTTTATTTTTACATTTATATACATTTATTTTGGACGAAAACTTAGCGCGAGGAAAGGCATGTGAGTGCGTGAGATATGGGTTAATTGCGTGACTCTCACGCTCAATGCGTGAGTGTTGGCAGCCCTGAGTAACATTAGCTTAATTGGTAAACATATTTTGGTATATTACAAGGTCTGCAAGTATTACAAGTGAAGTTAATTTCTGCTTTTTACTTGTATAGCAACATGCTAACTGGTCAGTGTGGTTCTGCTCACTGACATTTTGAGAAAGTGTGTGTTCTTGGTGTTGTAGTGAGGATTGAGTTTGGTGAAATGTGTTGATACCTGCCATTTCCTTAAACTTCTAGGCAGGAAAATCACATTTCTTTGTATTTCCGGGTTTAATATCTGTAAATTCTCACCTTTTGTCCTCTTCACCAGGATGCTCCGGTGCAGACACAGGTGCGACAGGCTTTGGCTCGGCCCCGCATGGCCCATGCTCTGCGGCCCTCAGCTGCCAGTACACAGCGGATACTGGGGGACCTGCGGAGCACGAAGTGGAGCACCCGGAGGGAGGAACGCTACAGGATACTCTCCAGCCACCGCACAGGGCTGCCGGCCCCAGCAGAGGAGCAAGCACCCCTGACAGAAGCTTCAGAGGGCGGAGAGGATTCTGGGAAAGAGCAGGACAAATGTCTGGGTCTTGGTGCCATCCAGGTGGTCGACCTCCTTCATGAGGATGACGAGAACCAGGACAAATCTTCAGGCAAGGTGAGTTGAACTGTATTTTAGCTGACAACAAAGCTTAAAGTGGACCTATCATGTTATATTTGAAACATATATTGTAGGGCCATACCTATATAAAACATGTCAGTGAAGTTTTTTTTTAAAATACCAAACAGATCATGCATTTTAGCCATGCATCATTTCGCTCTATTTGCTCTTTTCCAGCCCTGTTTTTGCAAGGGCTGATTCTGCTTTTGTGGCAGACTACAGCGCCACTTACAGGCCTGGCATATGTACTACAGTGTCTCCAGCGCTTTCGAGCGGTCTCTCATTCCCCTGATAGGTGGAGAGTTGCCCATATAGGCGGAGCACCCCTTTTCTGACGTCAGAAAAATTCAAATAATAATCAGATCCGTTGCAGCCCCGTTTTTAGAGATTTGGGTACGGAGGAAAAGAGAGAGGGTTGTGTTTTCTGACACTTGGTGAGTTCCCTGACACACCGGGGACACATATTCATGTATAAAAAGACGTACAAAAGTGCATTTTGCATGATAGGTCCCCTTTAAATAAATAATTAAACACAAAAGAAAACCTCTGACATTACAAAATATATAGTAGGGCTGCCAGTGTGCGAAAAAGTACACGTCCCACCGTCTGGGACGTGTTATTTACAATATCGGACAAGTAGATCTGTCAATTGACTTGTCCGGCGGACAAGTGACGTTTATTGACAAATTATTGATAAATTCAGTTTACAAAAGGCAGAACTCATTCGCAAATTGTACGTGTCCGCCATTGTTCGTTTAGAAGTGTTAGTTTCGGTTCTGCTTGTCGATTCCTAAGGAAATGCATCTCGCCGCTTTCTGTACAGTTAGACGGGGGCGGGGCGGGAAGTGTAGCACAGTGGCAGGGTTGGGAAGCAAAACTCGGTTCCGAGTAGGAACAAATAACAATTGTCCGGTCCTGGGATTAATAAGAGTTGTGAGGACAGGAGGCGAGGCCGAGTCCCGCGGACTGCAGCTCTCTCTCTGCTCCGTATCAGCTGATCGCTGCACGGTGCAGCTCAGCCTCTCTCTCTCTCTCTCTCTCTCTCTCTCTCTCTCTCTCTCTCTCTCTCTCACAGCGGATCCGCTGCCCGTTTAACAGCCTCATCTTTGTCAAACTTTCTTATGTTCTTTCTCTAACACGTAATGAAGGTTATTAAGCGTTTTAGCTCCTGTGTTGTTAATATTCACCGCCATTTCCTTTATGAAGTAAAGCAGCCTCCCTGTCTGTGTCCTCGCGCTGTCCTCACATCCCCGGACCCCCAGACTCGGAGGAGCACAGGGATGTCAGTATTGTTTATGAAGCAGGGTATAGAAAGTACATTATTGAAATGAAAATACTATTTATTTACTTTTACAAACAGTGAGCAGCTGCAGCATATGTATTGCAGGACATGTGTAAGCGTGCAAGCATCTTTGAGTTGTAGAAAAGCGCTAGGCCTATAGGCTATACAATTTTATAATGTATTATTATTAGGTTATGTCCTATGTGTTGGACTTGTGTGGTTGGACTGTGACTCACAGGCAGGTTGCAGTGTAACATCAGAGGAGACTGGGCCAATTGTACATTCTCAAACTGCACCACTGAGAACCAACTAAACAATGCAGAGATTAATTGTGTTCAATAACTGTAAGAAATTCAACAGTATGAAGTGATTTGTAAATAGGAATACAGATTTGACTTAATGTTTTCATAAATATATTTTTCTCCCAGTTTGACTTATTTTTACCCTCTCAAAGAACCGAAAATAACCGGAATCCAGAACCAGAATCGTTAAAATCCAAACGATACCCAACCCTATGTGTGATGCAGTAAAATCTTACCGCTCACTTACGTTAGCGGCGTCGTAAAAACCGTGGGAAAATGTAAAATACGATGACGAAGAAGAAGATTCCAGTAGCCTCAATTTTTGTCCATTCTGGACAAGTGAAAAATGTATTCGGACAAGTAAATTGCCAAACTCACTTGTCCATGGACAAGTACTCTCTAAAAACTTTTTCTCACACTGGCTGCACGATATTGAAAAAAAACTGACATTGCGGTTTTTTTGTTCCCCTGCGATATATATTGCGGTTTTTTTTAACCTGTTAAGCCCCAAGGTCCCGGCGGGTACTTTACTTTTTTTTTCACGACACTGTGTCTCAGGTAGTGTTGTCACGATACCAACATTTTGGTTTCGATACCGATACCAAGTCAAGAATTGCGATTCCGATTATTTTTCGATACTTTTCTAAAAAAAAAGGGAAACAGTCTTAAATGTAATTATTGTGCTTTATTTCACACCAGAACCATAACCATAACACAAACATTTAAACATGAGAACAATAAACAAAATAAATGACAAAAATTCGTATTAAATAAAATTAAGCATCATCTCAAACAACTTTGTTGTTTTATAAAATATAATTTTTTTTATATTTTATTAACATGTAATAGTACAGTAATATAAATAATTATTGACAAAATGTATATTGCAGATGTTAGCCATATTAGACAGTTATCATTGCCATTAATTGCCTCGTCAAACTACGAAAACGTTCGTTTGTCACAAAATAAATTACACTTGTTTGAGTTAGATTTGAGGGATTGAGCATGATGTGTTGGCTCCCTTGGTTTGCAGGGATCTAAAACATGTCTCACAGACAGGCCTCGTGGTGTCCGTAGGCTTGCCCTCACTGTCAGAGATATAGCTCAAATACTTCCAAATTTCGCTTCTGGCGTCTTTTTTGTCAACAAGCCGAGGCGCAGCGGCAGTTGCACTCCCACTTGCAGCCATGCTTCTAGTTTTCTCACATGCTCTGGCAGCTAGCGCGTGCACGAGAGAGGGGAGGGACTTAGTTCGTGCTTGAGAGGGGCGGGACTGCAGGCACGGCTGCAGTGCAGGGAGTGGAAGCAGAGCGCTGAACACACACGGCTCTTATTAAAACGGCGCTTTCTCACCGGAGTACTTTTCCCCATCATTCTTAAAGTACCGATACTAATGAAACGGAGGAATCGTACCGTTTTTAACGGCAGGGTATCGCGGTACCTTTCAAGTATCGGTACACCGTGCAACACTAGTCTCAGGGGATCTTAATATTTAAGAACCTATTAATGTGTTATACCAGATTAACGGAAATAATCTCAGGTAACTGACGATACAAACCATTTTTACCAAAACTCAAGTCTCATAAGAAGCATCTAAATGACCCCTGAGCGAAAAATGCCAACGGACTTTGGCACAGAACTCAAGATAAAAGTACCCTTATTACTTATCGTAGCTTCACATACAAGATATCCGATTAAAGCTGAGGTTTCACAGATTATTTAGGTATATAGTATCATCACTGAGTGATCTGAACTCGAGACAGGGGAAGCAAACACAGACATCACAACACGTACCTTTACGGAGCTTCTAGGGAGATCGTCTCACCGTAGCTGTCAATCTGATCAAAAGACGTGTTCAATGGAATTAAAACGCGGCTGAATCGGTTAATCCATAGGTTTTTAACGTCTCTGTATACACAAATTATTTCATTCATAATCCATTATTTCATTTTTATGTAAAAATCGCAGAGCAAAAGTTAGCTGCTAATGGTAGCCACCAGAGTGGCTGCTGCTTCCGGTCTTGGCTATGCGGCAGTCTAACACACACACACATTACCAAATAAGGAGTGAGAGTGACGCGTAGCCAAAACCGGAAGCTGCATACACTCTGGTGGCTACCATTAGCAGCTAACTTTTGTGCTCCGATTTTTACATAAAAATTGAATTATGGATTATAAACAATTGCTTCAAAGCCACAGATACATTATCAACCTATGGATCAACCGATTCAGCCGCGTTTTTTCTCGTTTTAATGCCATTGAACACGTCTTTTGATCAGATTGACAGCTACGGTGAGACGATCTCCCCTAGAAGCTCTGTAAAAGGTACGTGTTGTGATGTCTGTGTTTGCTTCCCCTGTCACGAGATCGGATCGCTTAGATACTATACTTAAATAATCTGTGGAGTCTCAGCTTTAATCGGATATATTGTATGTGCAGTTTCGATAAGTAATAAGGGTATCTTTATTTTGAATTCTGTGCTAAAGTGCGTTAGCATTCTTTCTTTTTTTTAATGAATCAAACCGCACGTCCCTGCGGTGTGAATATCTCGCATGCGCATATCGCGGTTATCGCCATGACACGGTATATCGTTCAGCCCTAATATATATATATATATTCACACTAGGGCTGTCCTCAAATGTTTTTTTTTCACGAAACTGTGTCTCAGCTTCCAAAAGCTGATGCCTGGAAACCACTTTTAAAAGTTAGCGTTGAGCCCTGGCTATATAGCTGAGATTCCACAGCAATGGGTACATGCTCATGTGAGGCCATTGGGCCCAATTAATTGAATTGAATCATAATTCAACATGCCAGCACTTGAATAGACCTCACTGAAATAAATAAGTCCTAAGAGTTGTAAAAGGTGCAAAATAGCCGAATCCAATCTTCCCTCCATTGTACTCCATTTTATTAATGTCAATAATCCAGGATAAGATGCCCATCAACAGTGAAAGTTCATAACAAAAATCTTCAATACATTTTCCAAGTCAATTTCTTAAACCAGAATAAACAGTAAATATTTAGCAACTTATTAAATGAAATACTGTTTGAGGATCAAGAATAGATGTGTGTTTTTGTGACACATGGTAACAAGAAAATCCTTCAATTGCATAAAGTACTAACTGCCTTCGTTCATCTGTTAGTTTATCCTTCAAATAATTAGTTGACGATGCTAACATTGACGACCTGTGTAGTGATTTCTGTTGTCTCTTTGTATTTCTAAAGACCCTGTCCTCAGACCCAGAGGCGATCCTGTGTAACAACACCAAGATGCTGCGGGAGCGCCTGAGCATCGCTGAAGATAAAGTGGGGGGGGAGCACCGCGAGCAGGAGGACGACTACGTGTACGACCTGTACTACCAGGAAACGGTGACGGCAGGGTGGATCCAGGACATCCTGTCCGTCAGGGCCTACGCCGACGAGGGAGAACTGGTGTGTGTGGATGGATGGACGGACAGATGAATGAGTGCTGAACTCGCAGTGAGTGAATGAAGACATGGGTGAAGTAGAGAGTAGACATGGTGAGGCTTCACACCTGCTATCAAACTGTTATGTGGAGAATCAGGAGGGTCAGCTGACCGTCTCTGCCTACCCTGCATTCAGCTTACATGCAACTTGCTCTATCAAAATCAGTCACATTCTTCCTGAAATCATACATTGAAGGTAATGAGCTGACACCTCTCTCCAAAGTGACTTGCATACACTTTAAAGCTGTACAGCCTCTAAGAGCCATTTGGGGTTACGTATCTTGCCCAAGGACACTTCATGGTGGCGGCTGGAGATGGGGTTGAACCTGTGATCTGATTGGTATGACCGGAAAATAGGATTTACTTAAGAAAAAATATGTACATTTTTGTTTTTGTTTTCCAAAATCCAAGCAAAGTATGTCGCATAATCTGATGTCAGAACAAACCATTGAGGAGAAAGGCCTTGAAATGATTAACCAGAGCTTTTGAAAGAGTGGGCTCCAGGCTTAGTACTTCCCTCTAAACATGACCACAGTTTGTTTAGTTATGATTCTGAATTCTTTGTTGGTCTATAACAAACTGGTTAGCAGGCTGTCCCTTTCCATTATGTTGAAAAGTCTTATTGTTCACATCCATTATATTGATCTAGTTTGTTTGTTGTTTACTGAAATGATTGAAGGCCGCTAGTAAGAAAGTTGGTGGGCTGCAAACATATTTTCATTGTCTGATAATGTCGATAACAGTTAAATATTCTCGTTTAAAATCAACCAACAAAAATCTCTTTCTCGGGATGAGTGCTTTTGATAGGGCGGGTCACATGTTTGCTGCAGCGAAATGCTACTTTAGGCCAGTCTGTACCTTTTGGGAAAGCTGCTGGTCCACACGTTGCTGTTCTCATAAGGGACCAGCATATGGCAGAAACTGCATGCACCTCAATATTCATAAAGCCTTCAGAAAGAAGCGTGCTCAACTGTAGGTGACGAGACCTGCATTCTCAATTGGCCCAACACATTAGCAGGATCGTTTTTACAAAAGTTTCTTTACGTTTCTTAGAATACTAATTACAAAGAGACTGTCCAAAATTGTTAATTTAGTTGAATGGCTAATTCAATGAATTTGTTTATCTTTTTAATGTTATTATTATTATTACACATTTTGGACAATATAACCAAAAGTGAGAGCATTGTCTTGCTTAATTAGTTTAAAATATTTGTTAAGTCCATATTATAAATATTATTATTATTATTATTACACACACTTTAGTAAGGAGAAAAAAGCCAATAGTGAGTAGACTTTGTATAAACTGCTTGTTGTTATCGCAGGTTCCTGACCAAGTGGTGCATGAAGAGGAGGTGTATGAAGATGAGGATGATGAGAACGAGGAAGGCAACTGGAGGAACGACTACCCCGATGAGGGCAGTGATGCAGACAGCGACCGGGAGGAGCGCTATGGCGGTACGGAGTTCTGCAGTCATTAATGTGTCGGTTATCACGGGCTCTTTCTTACCGCTTCATGACCAAAGCCCTCATTTCCTTTTTCTAAATGGTTGTCTGATCTGGTATCAAAGTAAATCAACATCACAGTGAGAGGATACCACAACAGTCATTGTTCTGTAACTTTAGTGAATTAGTATATCTTTGTATTATGTAGAATTCCCAGTAATAAGAAACGACTGCCCCACGCCAGGCGTTTAGGAGTTTCTTTCTCTTTTGTTTTTGAAGATAATGTCAATGAGGCCCTGTTGAAAAAGATTGTGTTTGGTTACACTCTGATCTTTTAGTTTGAAAAGCCCCTCCCTTGTTAACTCACCTGAGCAGTTACTTATCAAAGATATGTGCCAACCTTTGTTGGTTTAGCTTGACCTTTGAAACCCAAGTGTTGTGGCTTGTTACATCCGATCCTTGTCTAATGTGTGCAGGTTACGCGGAGGATGAGCACTCGTACAGCCGGAGGAGCTGGGGGCTCTACCAGAGGGAGGTGGCGCAGGAGCTGCGGGGTGAAGATGACAACGAGGATGATGATGGAGACAAATATAACTCCGATTGATCTAACCCGCACCTGTCTGTGGATCTTCCCAACGCCCTCTCCACAAATATCACCAAACTCCAGACCTCTGTAGTTGAGAGTGGGGGCGAACACACTTTAAAGAAACCAGGACATAGGTATTAACGTGTAGCACCAACCAGGTTTCAATTGGCTGGAAACCTCCTCATAACTTAACAAAAAGTACATTTCATATGCAAATGCCAAAAAGCTCCCACAATGGAGTCATTCAGATCTATACATATATCTCAAGTATTCTTCATGGGACCCCCCCCCCCCCCCCTCTCTCCTACACAGAGGGTGGAGCAGTGTGCGTTATTTCCTGGAGGATCCAGAGTGTCTTTCTCTTCTTTTTTTAACTGGTGGAGTGAACTTGTGTGTGGGTGTTTGTCCAATGTGGATGTGTGTTAAACTGTTGCACATTAGTGTGATATGCCTTGTATGCTTTGTGCTGTTAACACTGTGTAAGTGAGGCGTGACGGGCTGCGCGTGGTTGCAGTTTAGGGTGCAGCGTTCTGTGCATGGTAGTGTGTGTAGGTATAACTGTGTTAGAATTTTCTGCATAATGTGAAAGCGTGACGCATATGTTTTGTTGTGGGTGTGTGAGATGGTTCAGAAATTCCCCTTGAAGCTCAGATTGCTTGGATGCTTGTTGAATTTAATTTTTTTGTAAATATGTAGATGTGTATAAAAAGAAAGCTTTGAAATAAACTTTAAACATCTCAGTGTACATTTTTCCTACATGAAAAAAAAACACAATTCAAACCTTTTTAAAAGATCAAAATCCAAAGAAAGTATGCAATCCGATAATCTGCTACATTTTGTTTCAATAAAATGACATCTTCCCAGCATGCTCAGCGTGGAGGTGCTGATCTGAGCGGTTTGGTCTCACTTTCCTGATGCAGAGATGCTGTTTTCGTTTTAGAACCAATTTATATTTACTTAAAGGTGGGGCATGTAATTTATTTCAGAAACAGTTTTTGTTATTTTCCATGGAATGCTCTTAACATCCCGATAGCAATGAATACATTTTAAGAAATAAAAATGCATCTGTGGAAGCCTGTAAAAAGCACGACCAATCATCTGAGCCGGCTAAAGTAACTGGATGGCCTACCTGCCTGTCAGCCTTCCATCTGTGCACAAACTTATCTCGTGCCCTCATTGGTCATGTGCGCGTTCGTGTGTGTTGGAGGAGGGGCTCTGGAAGGAAGTGGCATATTTTTTTCAAATTCTAGCGCACTCGAGCTAGTTTCTCCAAAATTGCCAGTGGCGACTGGTCATTAGGGGCAGGTGGGGCACAGCCCCACCTAGTGTCAGCAGAAAGTATTAAAAGTAATGATTACAAAAAAATGCAAAAAATAAATTAAAAAATATATAAAATATATTTTAAGATCATGTTTATTCATCTGATTCGTCTGTACATTGCTGTTTTAGTCTGTGTTCTTCTAATTAGTGTCTACAGTGTGTGCCTATTGAGCTGTTTAGAGCCATGTGGGACAAAACCCGATCCTGCCCCTCCCTCTCCCTGTTTAAGTCAATGGTGACTGTAAAAACTACACTGCGCATGCTCAGAGTATTGTCCTATTTAATGTGTGTGGCAAAAAAATAATGACCATAGGGGCATAGTGCTGCCATCCCCACCATACGTCATCTCACATAATTCAGAGCTGATTGGCTGTAAGTACGTGTGCCGCGAAAAGTGTGGTGTGTGAAGAGGAGGAGAGAGAGCTGCAGTGAGGCGTCCTACAACCCGGAAATAAACTGCGCATGGCTTCCCTCCACAAAAAAGCAATGATATTTCTCCATAGGATTTTAGAAAATAGCTCCAAATAAGATCTGTGGGAAACAAACCTGTTAGATAAATGCACGTTTTGTTCAGCCGGATAATATCCACATGTCTACCCTACTTTTATAATTTTCGAATCATAAATCTATTGATTAGATCAGATTTATGATAGACTTTTGAAACTACAAGAACATAAGGAGGACTTTTACAAAAAAGTAATAGAGATTTTTGTCCAGAAGGATAGGCAAATGGACTTCATCTTCATGTCAAGGTAAGACTGCAATTTGATTGAAAATGGGATCTTACTAAGAGAGAACAATTCAATATTTAAATGATACAATTACATTTTTTGGGTATCCTTTTGTTGAACTGTCTGTTTAAAATTAATTGAAGCATCAGACAAAAAAAGCTTTTGAAAATAATATTATATTTTGATTTAGGTCAAAATATAATATTTGTAAACCTGAAGAGTCAGAGCCTCACCAGCCATGAACCTCACTGCAGAAGCTTATATATAGACATCTAAGTTTTTTGTGCCCCACCACTTTTGTACATATAAAAACGCCACTGAAAATTGCATACCCCACTTTTAAGTATTTCACTTGTACATCATTGTAAGGTACTTGAGTATTTCCATTCCATATTGTACTCTTTATACAATGCATTTATTTGACATCATTAGTTACTCTTCAGATTATACAAATCCATGTATTGTTGAGCCACCTACCTACGGTCTTTTAAATGAGCTGCAGCAATAAAATAAGGAACACATTGTCTTAATCATTTATAACTCTATATGCTTCTGATGTAGGCCTTTTATCTATATAAAATACTTATTTCAAGATGATTTTAAAGCCTTTGTAACTTTACTGTGAAAGCAGGACTTTTACTTTTAGCATGTTATCTTTTCTGTATAGTATTTGCTGTGAATGCAGCTGTAAAGGCGTTGAATATCGCTATACAAAAAAAGGTCATGGATAATGTTTATCAGGCTTGAGAGTAACATGTGATCATGTTCTCATCCAAGCTTTAAGGAAGGCTTAGTCAAATGTGATAGTAAGCTGCAGATAAACATGTAATTTAATGCAAATCAACGCTTCACGTCACTTAAAAGGTTTACCTCACCAATAATATAACTTATTCCTCATGCAGTATCAACACTCATTCCTCTTCACTAATGTTATATTCTTTTTTATTTGATTTATTTTATGTTTCTTGTCCACCGTTTATAATTTTTTTAATACTGTTTAAAAGTACAAACATCCTATATGAGCGTTTGGCCACAGCTGTAATTGTATTTGTCTCTGATGATAAAGTACCATCTGTTTATCACTGGCAAATCTGAATAGCTCAAATGTTCTGGGATATTAAAATATTGTATTGACCGCCTGCAGAGGGCAGAAGTGTGTCTTCATGAGTAAATAAATACTAATCTTCTGTCGGTCATACATTATCATGACATATGAGTGGATTCTTGAGGAGACATAGTGCTATGTAATTTATCCCTTGATTGTCCTAGACAGGGAAATTATTCATTAGATTTGATTTTTGTTTTGTTAAACAGGATAAACAAAGGGAGAGTTCTTCCTGCCTATCAGTGAAAAAAATGTCTTCCGGGAAACGGGACGCGTTTCATTCTATCTGCAAGCCATTTAAATATGTGTTGCTGCTGCTTTGGCCCTAGCTCCGCCTTTGTTCAGGTGTTTCTGATCTGCACTAATTACTCATATAAAACAAAGGCTGGAGGAGAAGTAGATATTTCTGTCATATGAAATGACTCTTTATGTCGGAACACTATTTAGACACCCCGGGCCAGCATAACGTAGGCCTACTTTCCACTTGCCCGCTCGGGCCACAACAAATATTGCTTTAAAAAAATTGTCCTGTGGTATTGGTATTTTGACTAGCAATTTAGTTAAATTGTTTCGTTTATCAACGCTACAACATAGCGTTCAGTGTGTCGGTTGTCGTTGTTGGGTGAAAAGCAAACAGTTGTTTGCTGCGGAGCGCAAAAAAACAAACAATCTTCAAATAAAAGAAAGTCACCGGAGGAGTTCAAGGAGAGTGACCGGGAGTATGAGAAGAAGAGGGAGAGAACGTTTCAGCCAGCTTGATCAATGGAGTTGGCTGCAGTGACGCGTCCTAAAACCCTTTTATAATCTATCGATTAGATTTAGGATTGAAAATTATAAAAGTAGGGTAGACATGTGGAGATTATCCAGCTGAACAAAACGTGCATTTATCAAACAGGTTTGTTTTCCACAGACCTTATTTCCAGCTATTTTCCAAAACCCTTGTCGAGGGAACCAGCAGCTTACTTCCTGGTTTTAGGATGCGTCACTGCACCTCTCAATATGATGCCAATATAAACAAGGTCTTCTGTCGGCTCTGTACATCAATGCCGACCTATGCTGACAAGTAAGTGAAGAGTAGACAATATAAAGGTATTGGTGAAATGTCCCAGCAGTTTAGGATAATGAAGGTTCAGGTTCTAATCAAATCAATTACATAGCCTGACAGGAAGGCAGAAAGTGCATTATACAAATAATAATAATAATAGCAGACCTTTTTTAACAATGATCACAATATCATTATTTTAATAAACCAAATATGAACAATTGAGGAAAATGAGGAAGAACTGATGATTAAAATGTTGTAGTACAAGTAGTAATGTAGTTAGTGCATACATTACTATTGCAACAAATGTGTTAATTTTCTTCATTATTAGTCGATTTTCTTTTTGGACGAATGCTCCGGGCCAGTGGTTACAATGGTGGGGCCAGTGATAATACAAGTCCACCGGCCCGGAGGTAGACATTATTTACCCTTAATGTCTACCGCTAGTAAATTGTCTACCCGCTTTTCTCCGGAGGAACACAGCGGCGGAGGAAATGCCTCAATGTCAATGGGGGTACATCATGAGCCAACCACCTTAGGTATAAAGGCAGGGTTGGGCTTCAGCAACACTCTCGTTTGCCCCGGGGCAAACTGAGTGCATGAAGGATGTACAGAGAGCGCATGAATGTCACTGACTCGCTTGCCAGATGCCAGAGCCAGTAACAACACTGTCTTCAGTGAGAGGTGTTTCATGTCAGCTTCTTCCAGGGGTTCAAATGGAGGTCGAGTGAGCCCATCTAAAACCACTGCCAAGTCCCATAAGGGCACCAGTGACCTGGAAACAGGGAGGAGCTTGCGAGCCCCTTTCATAAAACGGCAGACCAAAGGATGTTGGCTAGCCGTCTTTCCCTCAAAGCCCACTTGGCATGCAGCAATAGCAGCCAGGTACACTTTGATCGTAGAGAAAGTTCTGTGTTTATCGATCAAGTCCTGTAGAAATGATAAAATCACCCCGACAGGACATTGAAAGGAGATGTGTCCTTCTTGACAACACATCCTCACTCCCAGGTCGGCCTATGTTGACGTTATGTCAAGTCCCCTGTCGGCTTTTTCCAACGCAAGGGGGGGGGGCCTTAGCGTCCATTTTCAACGCAAGGGGGGGGGGGGCCCTTAGCGTCCATTTTCAGTTTTCCGGGATGTCCATATGCCTCTATGGACGCTCATGGAAGCACGGCATTCGTTTGTGTCGGCTGCCCTTAAAGGCAATGTGAGCGTCCATTCTCATTGGATAACGGAGAATTGTACACCCGGAAGTAAGTATTCCCCTTACTGTCGATTGATTTTACAGTGATATCTGCACTACTCATCGACTAAAAAACACCAGATTATCCTTGTTAATTACACAACATTGATTGGTTTAAATTGTGTGCAATGCTTTTGTATTTTTCCCCTTCGATTCGGAGAAACAAATGTTTTTTCGGAGTAAAGGATGGCAGAAGACACTACACTACCCAGAAACCCCAGCTATCGTTTGGACTACACCATGTGCTCTGTTTGACATCACGTGATCTTCAAATTTCTCCCTGTAGAAAAAAAAAACATGGCCGAACTTCGTTTTATTCTCGATGGAAAATGCCTATTTTAAAGTTAGTTTGGCCATTAAAATGCGTTTTGATGTCATTTGATGCGAGAAATATGAGTTGTTATTTCAGATTATGTGTGCAGTGGATGTACTCATGTACATGATCTTTAGTTTGCTAGTTATTACGAAGATTACTTCAGGAAATTGCGTCCATAACGTTTTCATTGTTACCAAGGTGGTTGCTAGGGACGCTGCTATCGATATTATTTCTGTTATGTTGTGTAACTGTTTAATGGTGTTATCTTTATTGCTACCCCCTTCCCCGTCAATGTATAGTGTTGGTCCACAGCGCAAACATATTAGTTTAACAAAATCCGCATCTAAAGATACGTTATTTTCCCCTGTGCAATTCCAGTCTCACATCTCACAGCACATCGTCATTAACAAATAACGGAAACAGACCGAAAACATTTTAAAAAAAAAATACAATATACTTTATTCCGAGTGTGCTTGCTTTTCTCTTTGGAAGTCATCACATAACGGCATTGTAATACACGGTTCGGCCTGCATTAAATATACATATCTGCAGTAGTTCTGTATTTATAGAGCCCTGATGAGAAGACTTCTAGACAAACATGAGGAACTGAAAACGTGACGTGGATCATAAATATATCAGCCATTAAACAACATCTTACATTTATTTTCACACAATACGTCTCCTTGCAGTATCAACACTAATTCGGCTGACTTTTATATTTGATCCAATTGGTAGATAGGCTGTATTTACACCATAAAGGTGCACAGCTGATATAAAGGGACACCTAGTGGTTAAAGCATGTTATTGAATTTCATTATTTTTATTATTAGATATTAATAGGATCCCTATAAAGTATATTAATTACTCGTTATTCTCTACTAATAGTTCATTAAAGACTGTATATAATGACTATTTTGCACATCCCTTTCAAGATTTCAAGATTTTCTAAGGTTTATTGACATATCATATAGGCCTACACAACTATGGTGTAGTTATGCATTGAATGAAAAACTTGGGTCACAGGTTCCTCAATAGTGCATTACAAGACATCTATCAATATTTGTGCATACCTCCAGCAATGTTAACTATGTTGAAGCACTTATTTTAACTGATATTATACATAATGTATTATACTCTTATAAGATGTATGTAGATATTTCATCTCCGACCTTGTCAGGTATTGAACAATTAATAAATAAAGAACACAGAATTGTTGAATATAAAACACAGAATTTGTGTGATTATACTAAATGATTTACAAATAAACACCACTGCATATTTAACTGTTACACATGCTGATGTAACGCAAATGTTCCAACTTGAGATCAATAAAGTATATCTTATCTTAAGCTGATCGATGGCTACTGCCATATTTGCAAAATGTGCCTCTGAACCTTGACAAGTGCATGTTTCAGGCTTATCAATTAATGTAATGTTATCAATTAACAACAGGGGTCACAAACATAAGACCAGCTGTTAAATAAAGCTCTTCTGACCTTAGCTGGCATGTGTGTATATATATATTAATGCTGCCCATTATGGGCACAAGCAATTTTCACCCATTTATTAATTATATGTTTTAAATGTGAGTGTTTCCTATCCCCTAAACCTCCAGGGATGTACACAGTTTAATACTGGCAACTTCTTATTATGGGAAATACGAAAACGTCTTTTAAAACTACAACTCCCAGTAGAGACGTGCCATAGATACAGAACATGTTGCGAAACAGAATAGCCAGCATTTGTAGTTCTGGGGACAGGGTGGGGTAGGGGGGGACGCGGTGGACCCGTTCAAATCCAGTTTTGGACAGTCTGCCGTGATTCCATCCCATTTCAAGTGCTGTTCGAGGCTCGGCGTAACCCTCGGAGCACACTCTCCAATCACAGAGCTTGAGGACTATCACGGGGTTTGTCAAACAGAGCACATGGTGTAGTCCAAACGATAGCTGGGGATTCTGGGTAGTGTAGTGTCTTCTGCCATCCTTTACTCCGAAAAAAACATTTGTTTCTCCGAATCGAAGGGGAAAATACAAAAGCATTGCACACAATTTAAACCAATCAATGTTGTGTAATTAACAAGGATAATCTGGTGTTTTTTAGTCGATGAGTAGTGCAGATAACACTGTAAAATCAATCGACAGTAAGGGGAATACTTACTTCCGGGTGTACAATTCTCCGTTATCCAATGAGAATGGACGCTCACATTGCCTTTAAGGGCAGCCGACACAAACGAATGCCGTGCTTCCATGAGCGTCCATAGAAGCATATGGACATCCCGGAAAGCTGAAAATGGACGCTAAGGGCCCCCCCCCCTTGCGTTGAAAATGGACGCTAAAGCCCCCCCCCTTGCGTTGGAAAAAGCCGACAGGGGACTTGACATAACGTCAACATAGGCCGACCTGGGAGTGAGGATGTGTTGTTCTTGAAGGCACCACTCCTCAAACACCCTCCACTTACAGAGACCTGGTGGAGGAAGCTCTCGCACTCTGAATAGTGTTTAGATCAGGACCTGGTCTAATGTGGTCTACATGTGAAAAAAAGCACTGAAATCTCACTTTTTGTATTTTCACAAATAGAATAAAGGTTTCACAAATCTCAAACTGTGTTATAAATCATCTTTAGACCCTCTGGGATAATCCAGTCCAGATTTGATGAGTCTAGGTCTAGTGGTTTTAGATCAGGACCTGGTCTAATGTGGTCTACATGTGAAAAAAGCACTGAAATCTCACTTTTTGTATTTTCACAAATAGAATAAAGATTTCCCCAATCTCAAACTGGGTTATAAACAGAGCTGCACATAACTGGTGCGCAGGTGCGCATGCACCTGGGGAGTCGCTGCGCTGGCAGTTCTGGGAGGGAAAAAAACATTTTGACCGTTGGGGCTCATCCTAATTTTCGGCCTTGATGTAACAATATTCATAATTAAGTAAATGTAACACCCTTTTCACCACGGTTACACGTTTCATTTGCCCTCTACGATGGGCGCTGTAAGTGATGAAAATGGGGGATGTTGGCTTATCTGGCGCCCGCAGCTCACAGCCAAAATGCGAGGGAGAGAGGGAGGGTGCACCGGTACCAGCGCTGTTGTTATTAGAATCTGGTGCTAGCTGCTCTAACGGATATAAGAAGAAGATGTTTCTACAATAATGTGGAGGGAGAGTCCTCTCCAGTCAGACTGAGAGGCTGATACTACAGCTCAGTGAGGTAAGGACTCTTAGTCTAAGTTCAAACGGTTTGATCACAATTTATGTAAACACATATTTCCAAGGCACTCCTTTATAATTATTGGGATAAACAGGTTTCAAATCATTCCAATGTATAAGACAGTAACCAAAAATATCCTTTAAAACTGGAGAGATACAAAAAAATGCATAAATAAATAAATGTTAAGGTAAAATAAGATATGAATGAACAACACAAATAAAATAAGTTACATTAATTTGTTATTGGCTATGGTAGGTTATTGGTTATGTTCACATACTTATTTGATTACATCCACTTGTCTAAGATGACAACAGAGACTTTCGACCCAAAACCAGCTGTTGACTTGTGGATGCAAGCAGCTAATCGCAGACTCAACCAGAGAGGAAGTAGTAGGCCTACATCATCAGCTACCATTGTCTGACAGAGAGGAAGACAGTGAGGAGAACAGTGATGACAGCTTGTAGGATTACTGGTCGTGCTAATGTTGTCTTGTGTTCACCACTGCATGTGTGTTCTGTGTTCACCTCTGCATGTGTGTTCAGTGCCGTTGTGTCTGGCAAATAAAGTCAAGACCCCCTCAAAAGTTACGGTTTATTTTCATTTTAAGGATGAAGCACCAAGCAACATCTCCAGGTGCTCCTTGAGAACCAGGGCAAAAAAGTTATGTGCACCCCTGGTTATAAAGAATCTTTTGACTCTCTGGGATAATCCAGTCCAAATAAATCGGCTATGCAGCGATTTAAGAGGTTAAACACGGAGGATTGTTCGCTCAGCGCTGTAAATTAAATGTCCCTTAACTTTCCCCTTAACTGCCGAATCGGATGCTCTGAATCGGAAGCCAACTTCAGCGTCGTCAAGCGCTCTGGGTGTGGGTGAAAGATCGTCCCCCCCGCCTGAGACACAGTGGCGGCGCCAGAGATTTTCTCTAGGGGGTGCTGTGGGGGTAGCTTGACATTTCATAGAGGGTGCTCAAACATTAAGGGTTTGGGTTTCCCATTAATGCACCAGCGTTATTTGAATTTTCTACTGCCAACACTCCCCACACGCACACACAGTGTACCCGCGACTGTTACAATGAAGGCTCGGTAATAAGCTCACGGCATATAGGTGTAAGCAGGGGTAAAGTGCTATTTTTACAAGTGGTGTGTGTGGACCTCACCTCCTTTAGGAGGAAGATTTTTTTTTAAATATTGAAGTTAAAAGCATCAATCTGGTGCACTTTGAGAGCAAAATGAAGAGATCTATGGATATACTGTATCTCTCAACATACATATGAAACAGAACTGTAACAGATTTTTCTATTTCTTTATAGATATTTTACAAATCACTCCCCTTTTTAAAACAAACCGTTTGAGAACCCACTGAGATAACTAGACTAAAGTTAATTATCTAAACACTGAGAGTCCTTTACTTCACCTGAGCTGAGGTTATCTGAGACTCTCAGTCTGACAGGAGAGAGTTCTCCCTCCACCTTGTGGTTGAAAAAAGCTCCTTATATCCGTTAGCTTGGATAGCTAGCACCAGATGCTAACCACA